>NW_027136079.1:0-326006 GCF_039906515.1 Pseudorca crassidens | reverse complement strand
GTTCCTGTGTAGCTAAGCTTACATTCCGTGTATTACTGATATCTTATGATGTTTCCTTTTCTGTGTGACTTATTTCAGTTAGAATCATCGTACCTGAATCCACTCATTATGCTGCTACGGGCCTGATGACATAGATTTCATTGCTGAGTGATACTGCATTGTACGTAAGTACCACAAGTTCTTTATCCATTTTTCACTTTCTGTGATATTGAACTTGTACGGTAAACGAGGTTCTTGTAAACAGAGGCGTCCCAAACTTTGGGGTGGCTGTGTCTTTTTGATTTTAATTTCCCTAAGCTATAGGACCATAAGTGGAAGTGCCCTAGGCTCTGTTGCTTTGTTTTTTAGATGTTTCAGGAAACACCATACACTTCTCCCGAGTGTCTGTTGGCAATTTACATCCCACCCATCAGCATAACAAGGCTCCCAGTTCTCCATGGCCTGTCCTGCCTTTCTGGATTTTACACTTTTTTCAGATGGCCCTTTTGACCGGGGGGAAGTGAGACTTCATTGTAGTGCAGATTTCCTTTGCAAGCTTGCTTTGTTGGCCAAAACGGGCGTATGCGTTTTTTCCTGAATATATTCAGGAAAAAACGCATACGCCCGTTTTGGCCAAGTGCATCATTGTGGACGTTCTGCCTCTTTTCCTATGCTTTCAATGCAATTCCAGTCTACCTCCTGAAATCGGTTTCCTGCAATTCTGCCCCGCTTTCAAGTCCTCTTGGCAGCCTTACTTCAGTATATTTTTGGACGATAGCTGTCATTTATAACTCTGCAGGTTTGTGAATTACAGTGCCCCTGAGCTCCTTTCTTCAACTCGCTTTCTTTTGAGCTGGCCGCAACACTGCAGGATGGCTTCAGGCCCTAATCTGGTTCCGGCACGGCACGCTGAGCCTTTGGTTAATTCCTCTTCCTGGTGGGAAATGAGAGTTAAATTTGCCCGTCCAGACACCTCCAGCTAGTCTCTCATTGGTTCTCGCTATTCCTGTTCATCTTCCGCAGAAATTGCAAACTGGGCCAAACAGGAGGTTAAAGGGACTGACTCTCCAAGTCGGGAGGGTGTTAGTAAAGCGTCTGGAATGTTGCACCCGAGTACCAGGGTACGAAAACTGAGACATATTTGAACACGTCTCCCGTTCACACGGCTGATCATACTCTGGGTTCCACATGCATGTTTTAGCTGAAGGAAGAATACCTTAAACCTGGAGAGTTGAGACCCGTGGAATGGGTACCATGCAATATGACTTCAAAGGGTCTTCATTTGCTCACCGAACCTCTCCAATCCTATCACTGCTGCGTTTATGCCCCTGTACACATACTTGATTCTCTTTTGGAGACATAGCAATCCATAGGTTTTAAGATACTTACTAGTCAGGTACATTCTTAGGCGTTTAATATGCGGTGTTGAGTCCATTTCGTTGAGCAAGGAGTAGCTCTTGTCTATTCCATATTTGGCTTAAGGAACTTTATCTGTGCTCATTTCAATCTCTGGTTTTATGCAGCACCCCAACTCACCTTTCCCCTTAAGCAAGCATAAGTTGGTTTTCTAAATTTGAGACCCTGTTCTGTTTTGGAATTCAGTTCCTGTGTAGCCAAGTTTACATTCCGTGTATTACTGATATCTTATGATGTTTCTTTTTCTGTGTGACTTATTTCAGTTAGAATCATCGTACCTGAATCCACTCATTATGCTGCTACGGGCCTGATGACATAGATTTCATTGCTGAGTGATACTGCATTGTACGTAAGTACCACAAGTTCTTTATCCATTTTTCACTTTCTGTGATATTGAACTTGTATGGTAAACGAGGTTCTTGTAAACAGAGGCGTCCGAAACTTTGGGGTGGCTGTGTCTTTTTGATTTTAATTTCCCTAAGCTATAGGACCATAAGTGGAAGTGCCCTAGGCTCTGTTGCTTTGTTTTTTAGATGTTTCAGGAAACACCATACACTTCTTCCGAGTGTCTGTTGGCAATTTACATCCCGCCCATCAGCATAACAAGGCTCCCAGTTCTCCATGGCCTGTCCTGCCTTTCTGGATTTTACACTTTTTTCAGATGGCCCTTTTGACCGGGGGGAAGTGAGACTTCATTGTAGTGCAGATTTCCTTTGCAAGCTTGCTTTGTTGGCCAAAACGGGCGTATGCGTTTTTTCCTGAATATATTCAGGAAAAAACGCATACGCCCGTTTTGGCCAAGTGCATCATTGTGGACGTTCTGCCTCTTTTCCTATGCTTTCAATGCAATTCCAGTCTACCTCCTGAAATCGGTTTCCTGCAATTCTGCCCCGCTTTCAAGTCCTCTTGGCAGCCTTACTTCAGTATATTTTTGGACGATAGCTGTCATTTATAACTCTGCAGGTTTGTGAATTACAGTGCCCCTGAGCTCCTTTCTTCAACTCGCTTTCTTTTGAGCTGGCCGCAACACTGCAGGATGGCTTCAGGCCCTAATCTGGTTCCGGCACGGCACGCTGAGCCTTTGGTTAATTCCTCTTCCTGGTGGGAAATGAGAGTTAAATTTGCCCGTCCAGACACCTCCAGCTAGTCTCTCATTGGTTCTCGCTATTCCTGTTCATCTTCCGCAGAAATTGCAAACTGGGCCAAACAGGAGGTTAAAGGGACTGACTCTCCAAGTCGGGAGGGTGTTAGTAAAGCGTCTGGAATGTTGCACCCGAGTACCAGGGTACGAAAACTGAGACATATTTGAACACGTCTCCCGTTCACACGGTTGATCATACTCTGGGTTCCACATGCATGTTTTAGCTGAAGGAAGAATACCTTAAACCTGGAGAGTTGAGACCCGTGGAATGGGTACCATGCAATATGACTTCAAAGGGTCTTCATTTGCTCACCGAACCTCTCCAATCCTATCACTGCTGCGTTTATGCCCCTGTACACATGCTTGATTCTCTTTTGGAGACATAGCAATCCATAGGTTTTAAGATACTTACTAGTCAGGTACATTCTTAGGCGTTTAATATGCGGTGTTGAGTCCATTTCGTTGAGCAAGGAGTAGCTCTTGTCTATTCCATATTTGGCTTAAGGAACTTTATCTGTGCTCATTTCAATGTCTGGTTTTATGCAGCACCCCAACTCACCTTTCCCCTTAAGCAAGCATAAGTTGGTTTTCTAAATTTGAGACCCTGTTCTGTTTTGGAATTCAGTTCCTGTGTAGCCAAGTGTACGTTCCGTGTATTAGTGATATCTTATGATGTTTCTTTTTCTGTGTGACTTATTTCAGTTAGAATCATCGTACCTGAATCCACTCATTGTGCTGCTAAGGGCCTGATGACATAGATTTCATTGCTGAGTGATATTGCTTTGTAAGTAAATACCACAACTTTTTTATCCATTTTTCACTTTGTGCGATGTTGAACTTGTACTGTAAACGAGGTTCTTGTAAACAGAGGCGTCCCAAACTTTTGGGTGGCTGTGTCTTTTTGATTTTAATTTCCCTAAGCTATAGGAGCATAAGTGGAAGTGCCCTAGGCTCTGTTGCTTTGTTTTTTAGATGTTTCAGGAAACACCATACACATCTCCCAAGTGTCTGTTGGCAATTTACATCCCGCCCATCAGCATAACAAGGCTCCCAGTTCTCCATGGCCTGTCCTGCCTTTCTGGATTTTACACTTTTTTCAGATGTCCCTTTTGACCGGGGGGAAGTGAGACTTCATTGTAGTGCAGATTTCCTTTGCAAGCTTGCTTGGTTGGCCAAAAAGGGCGTATGCGTTTTTTCCTGAATATATTCAGGAAAAAACGCATACGCCCTTTTTGGCCAAGTGCATCATTGTGGACGTTCTGCCTCGTTTCCTATGCTTTCAATGCAATTCCAGTCTACCTCCTGAAATCGGTTTCCTGCAATTCTGCCCCGCTTTCAAGTCCTCTTGGCAGCCTTACTTCAGTATATTTTTGGACGATAGCTGTCATTTATAACTCTGCAGGTTTGTGAATTACAGTGCCCCTGAGCTCCTTTCTTCAACTCGCTTTCTTGTGACCTGGCCGCAACATCGCAGGATGGCTTCAGGCCCTAATCTGGTTCCGGCACGGCACGCTGAGCCTTTGGTTAATTCCTCTTCCTGGTGGGAAATGAGAGTTAAATTTGCCCGTCCAGACACCTCCAGCTAGTCTCTCATTGGTTCTCCCTATTCCTGTTCATCTTCCGCAGAAATTGCAAACTGGGCCAAACAGGAGGTTAAAGGCACTGACTCTCCAAGTGGGGAGAGTGTTAGTAAAGCGTCTGGAATGTTGCACCCGAGTACCAGGGGAGGAAAACTGAGACATATTTGAACACGTCTCCTGTTCACACGGTTGATCATACTCTGGGTTCCACATGCATGTTTTAGCTGAAGGAAGAATACCTTAAACCTGGAGAGTTGAGACCCGTGGAATGGGTACCATGAAATATGACTTCAAAGGGTCTTCATTTGCTCTCCGTACCTCTCCAATCCTATCACTGCTGCATTTATGCCCCTGTACACACGCTTGATTCTCTTTTGGAGACATAGCAATCCATAGGTTTTAAGATTCTTACTAGTCAGGTACATTCTTAGGCGTTTAATATGCGGTGTTGAGTCCATTTCGTTGAGCAAGGAGTAGCTCTTGTCTATTCCATATTTGGCTTAAGGAACTTTATCTGTGCTCATTTCAATCTCTGGTTTTATGCAGCACCCCAACTCACCTTTCCCCTTAAGCAAGCATAAGTTGGTTTTCTAAATTTGAGACCCTGTTCTGTTCTGTAATTCAGTCCTGTGTAGCCAAGTTTACATTCCGTGTATTACTGATATCTTATGATGTTTCTTTTTCTGTGTGACTTATTTCAGTTAGAATCATCATACCTGAATCCACTCATTGTGCTGCTAAGGGCCTGATGACATAGATTTCATTGCTGAGTGATATTGCTTTGTAAGTAAATACCACAACTTCTTTATCCATTTTTCACTTTCTGTGATGTTGAACTTGTACTGTAAACGAGGTTCTTGTAAACAGAGGCGTCCCAAATTTTGGGGTGGTTGTGTCTTTTTGATTTTAATTTCCCTAAGCTATAGGACCATAAGTGGAAGTGCCCTAGGCTCTGTTGCTTTGTTTTTTAGATGTTTCAGGAAACACCATACACTTCTCCCAAGTGTCTGTTGGCAATTTACATCACGCCCATCAGCATAACAAGGCTCACAGTTCTTCATGGCCTGTCCTGCCTTTCTGGATTTTACACTTTTTTCAGATGGCCCTTTTGACCGGGGGTAAGTGAGACTTCATTGTAGTGCAGATTTCCTTTGCAAGCTTGCTTGGTTGGCCAAAAAGGGCGTATGCGTTTTTTCCTGAATATATTCAGGAAAAAAAGCATACGCCCTTTTTGGCCAAGTGCATCATTGTGGACGTTCTGCCTCTTTTCCTATGCTTTCAATGCAATTCCAGTCTACCTCCTGAAATCGGTTTCCTGCAATTCTGCCCCGCTTTCAAGTCCTCTTGGCAGCCTTACTTCAGTATATTTTTGGACGATAGCTGTCATTTATAACTCTGCAGGTTTGTGAATTACAGTGCCCCTGAGCTCCTTTCTTCAACTCGCTTTCTTGTGACCTGGCCGCAACACTGCAGGATGGCTTCAGGCCCTAATCTTGTTCCGGCATGGCATGCTGAGCCTTTGGTTAATTCCTCTTCCTCGTGGGAAATGAGAGTTAAATTTGCCCGTCCAGACACCTCCAGCTAGTCTCTCATTGGTTCTCGCTATTCCTGTTCATCTTCCGCAGAAATTGCAAACTGGGCCAAACAGGAGGTTAAAGGCACTGACTCTACACGTCGGGAGAGTGTTAGTAAAGCGTCTGGAATGTTGCACCCGAGTACCAGGGGACCGAAACTGAGACATATTTGAACACGTCTCTCGATCACATGGTTGATCATACTCTGGGTTCCACATGCATGTTTTAGCTGAAGGAAGAATACCTTAAACCTGGAGAGTTGAGACCCGTGGAATGGGTACCATGCAATATGTCTTCAAAGGGTCTTCATTTGCCACCAAACCTCTCCAATCCTATCACTGCTGCGTTTATGCCCCTGTACACATGCTTGATTCTCTTTTGGAGACATAGCAATCCATAGGTTTTAAGATACTTACTAGTCAGGTACATTCTTAGGCGTTTAATATGGGGTGTTGAGTCCATTTCGTTGAGCAAGGAGTAGCTCTTGTCTATTCCATATTTGGCTTAAGGAACTTTATCTGTGCTCATTTCAACCTCTGGTTTTATGCAGCACCCCAACTCACCTTTCCCCTTAAGCAAGCATAAGTTGGTTTTCTAAATTTGAGACCCTGTTCTGTTCTGTAATTCAGTTCCTGTGTAGCCAAGTTTACATTCCGTGTATTACTGATATCTTATGATGTTTCTTTTTCTGTGTGACTTATTTCAGTTAGAATCATCATACCTGAATCCACTCATTGTGCTGCTAAGGGCCTGATGACATAGATTTCATTGCTGAGTGATATTGCTTTGTAAGTAAATACCACAACTTCTTTATCCATTTTTCACTTTCTGCGATGTTGAACTTGTACTGTAAACGAGGTTCTTGTAAAGAGAGGCGTCCCAAACTTTGGGGTGGCTGTGTCTTTTTGATTTTAATTTCCCTAAGCTATAGGACCATAAGTGGAAGTGCCCTAGGCTCTGTTGCTTTGTTTTTTAGATGTTTCAGGAAACACCATACACTTCTCCCGAGTGTCTGTTGGCAATATACATCCCGCCCATCAGCATAACAAGGCTCCCAGTTCTCCATATCCTGTCCTGCCTTTCTGGATTTTACACTTTTTTCAGATGTCCCTTTTGACCGGGGGGAAGTGAGACTTCATTGTAGTGCAGATTTCCTTTGCAAGCTTGCTTGGTTGGCCAAAAAGGGCGTATGCGTTTTTTCCTGAATATATTCAGGAAAAAACGCATACGCCCTTTTTGGCCAAGTGCATCATTGTGGACGTTCTGCCTCGTTTCCTATGCTTTCAATGCAATTCCAGTCTACCTCCTGAAATCGGTTTCCTGCAATTCTGCCCCGCTTTCAAGTCCTCTTGGCAGCCTTACTTCAGTATATTTTTGGACGATAGCTGTCATTTATAACTCTGCAGGTTTGTGAATTACAGTGCCCCTGAGCTCCTTTCTTCAACTCGCTTTCTTGTGACCTGGCCGCAACACCGCAGGATGGCTTCAGGCCCTAATCTGGTTCCGGCACGGCACGCTGAGCCTTTGGTTATTTCCTCTTCCTGGTGGGAAATGAGAGTTAAATTTGCCCGTCCAGACACCTCGAGCTAGTCTCTCATTGGTTCTCGCTATTCCTGTTCATCTTCCGCAGAAATTGCAAACTGGGCCAAACAGGAGGTTAAAGGCGCTGACTCTCCAAGTGGGGAGAGTGTTAGTAAAGCATCTGGAATGTTGCACCCGAGTACCAGGGGAGGAAAACTGAGACATATTTGAACACATCTCCCGTTCACATGGTTGATCATACTCTGGGTTCTACATGCATGTTTTAGCTGAAGGAAGAATACCTTAAACCTGGAGAGTTGAGACCCGTGGAATGGGTACCATGCAATATGACTTCAAAGGGTCTTCATTTGCTCACCGAACCTCTCCAATCCTATCACTGCTGCGTTTATGCCTCTGTACACACGCTTGATTCTCTTTTGGAGACATAGCAATCCATAGGTTTTAAGATACTTACTAGTCAGGTACATTCTTAGGCGTTTAATATGGGGTGTTGAGTCCATTTCGTTGAGCAAGGAGTAGCTCTTGTCTATTCCATATTTGGCTTAAGGAACTTTATCTGTGCTCATTTCAATCTCTGGTTTTATGCAGCACCCCAACTCACCTTTCCCCTTAAGCAAGCATAAGTTGGTTTTCTAAATTTGAGACCCTGTTCTGTTCTGTAATTCAGTTCCTGTGTAGCCAAGTTTACATTCCGTGTATTACTGATATCTTATGATGTTTCTTTTTCTGTGTGACTTATTTCAGTTAGAATCATCATACCTGAATCCACTCATTGTGCTGCTAAGGGCCTGATGACATAGATTTCATTGCTGAGTGATATTGCTTTGTAAGTAAATACCACAACTTCTTTATCCATTTTTCACTTTCTGCGATGTTGAACTTGTACTGTAAACGAGGTTCTTGTAAAGAGAGGCGTCCCAAACTTTGGGGTGGCTGTGTCTTTTTGATTTTAATTTCCCTAAGCTATAGGACCATAAGTGGAAGTGCCCTAGGCTCTGTTGCTTTGTTTTTTAGATGTTTCAGGAAACACCATACACTTCTCCCGAGTGTCTGTTGGCAATATACATCCCGCCCATCAGCATAACAAGGCTCCCAGTTCTCCATGGCCTGTCCTGCCTTTCTGGATTTTACACTTTTTTCAGATGTCCCTTTTGACCGGGGGGAAGTGAGACTTCATTGTAGTGCAGATTTCCTTTGCAAGCTTGCTTGGTTGGCCAAAAAGGGCGTATGCGTTTTTTCCTGAATATATTCAGGAAAAAACGCATACGCCCTTTTTGGCCAAGTGCATCATTGTGGACGTTCTGCCTCTTTTCCTATGCTTTCAATGCAATTCCAGTCTACCTCCTGAAATCGGTTTCCTGCAATTCTGCCCCGCTTTCAAGTCCTCTTGGCAGCCTTACTTCAGTATATTTTTGGACGATAGCTGTCATTTATAACTCTGCAGGTTTGTGAATTACAGTGCCCCTGAGCTCCTTTCTTCAACTCGCTTTCTTGTGAGCTGGCCGCAACACTGCAGGATGGCTTCAGGCCCTAATCTGGTTCCGGCACGGCACGCTGAGCCTTTGGTTAATTCCTCTTCCTGGTGGGAAATGAGAGTTAAATTTGCCCGTCCAGACACCTCCAGCTAGTCTCTCATTGGTTCTCGCTATTCCTGTTCATCTTCCGCAGAAATTGCAAACTGGGCCAAACAGGAGGTTAAAGGCGCTGACTCTCCAAGTCGGGAGGGTGTTAGTAAAGCGTCTGGAATGTTGCACCCGAGTACCAGGGTACGAAAACTGAGACATATTTGAACACGTCTCCCAATCACATGGTTGATCATACTCTAGGTTCCACATGCATGTTTTAGCTGAAGGAGGAATACCTTAAACCTGGGTAGTTGAAACCCGTGGAATGGGTACCATGCAATATGACTTCAAAGGGTCTTCATTTGCTCACCGAACCTCTCCAATCCTATCACTGCTGCGTTTATGCCCCTGTACACATGCTTGATTCTCTTTCGGAGACATAGCAATCTATAGGTTTTAAGATACTTACTAGTCAGGTACATTCTTAGGCGTTTAATATGCGGTGTTGAGTCCATTTCGTTGAGCAAGGAGTAGCTCTTGTCTATTCCATATTTGGCTTAAGGAACTTTATCTGTGCTCATTTCAATGTCTGGTTTTATGCAGCACCCCAACTCACCTTTACCCTTAAGCAAGCATAAGTTGCTTTTCTAAATTTGAGACCCTGTTCTGTTCTGTAATTCAGTTCCTGTTAGCCAAGTTTACATTCCGTGTATTACTGATATCTTATGATGTTTCTTTTTCTGTGTGACTTATTTCAGTTAGAATCATCATACCTGAATCCACTCATTGTGCTGCTAAGGGCCTGATGACATAGATTTCATTGCTGAGTCATATTGCTTTGTAAGTAAATACCACAATTTCTTTATCCATTTTTCACTTTCTGCGATGTTGAACTTGTACTGTAAACGAGGTTCTTGTAAACAGAGGCGTCCCAAACTTTGGGGGTGGCGGTGTCTTTTTGATTTTAATTTCCCTAAGCTATAGGACCATAAGTGGAAGTGCCCTAGGCTCTGTTGCTTTGTTTTTTAGATGTTTCAGGAAACACCATACACTTCTCCCGAGTGTCTGTTGGCAATTTATATCCCGCCCATCAGCATAACAATGCTCCCAGTTCTCCATGGCCTGTCCTGCCTTTCTGGATTTTACACTTTTTTCAGATGGCCCTTTTGACCGGGGGGAAGTGAGACTTCATTGTAGTGCAGATTTCGTTTGCAAGCTTGCTTGGTTGGCCAAAAAGGGCGTATGCGTTTTTTCCTGAATATATTCAGGAAAAAACGCATACGCCCTTTTTGGCCAAGTGCATCATTGTGGACGTTCTGCCTCTTTTCCTATGCTTTCAATGCAATTCCTGTCTACCTCCTGAAATCGGTTTCCTGCAATTCTGCCCCGCTTTCAAGTCCTGTTGGCAGCCTTACTTCAGTATATTTTTGGACGATAGCTGTCATTTATAACTCTGCAGGTTTGTGAATTACAGTGCCCCTGAGCTCCTTTCTTCAACTCGCTTTCTTTTGAGCTGGCCGCAACACCGTAGGATGGCTTCAGGCCCTAATCTGGTTCCGGCACGGCACGCTGAGCCTTTGGTTATTTCCTCTTCCTGGTGGGAAATGAGAGTTAAATTTGCCCGTCCAGACACCTCCAGCTAGTCTCTCATTGGTTCTCCCTATTCCTGTTCATCTTCCGCAGAAATTGCAAACTGGGCCAAACAGGAGGTTAAAGGCGCTGACTCTCCAAGTGGGGAGAGTGTTAGTAAAGCGTCAGGAATGTTGCACCTGAGTACCAGGGGAGGAAACCTGAGACATATTTGAACACGTGTCCCGTTCACACGGTTGATCATACTCTGGGTTCCACATGCATGTTTTAGCTGAAGGAAGAATACCTTAAACCTGGAGAGTTGAGACCAGTGGAATGGGTACCATGCAATATGACTTCAAAGGGTCTTCATTTGCTCACCAAACCTCTCCAATCCTATCACTGCTGCGTTTATGCCCCTGTACACATGCTTGATTCTCTTTCGGAGACATAGCAATCCATAGGTTTTAAGATACTTACTAGTCAGGTACAGTCTTAGGCGTTTAATATGCGGTGTTGAGTCCATTTCGTTGAGCAAGGAGTAGCTCTTGTCTATTCCATATTTGGCTTAAGGAACTTTATCTGTGCTCATTTCAATCTCTGGTTTTATGCAGCACCCCAACTCACCTTTCCCCTTAAGCAAGCATAAGTTGGTTTTCTAAATTTGAGACCCTGTTCTGTTCTGTAATTCAGTTCCTGTTAGCCAAGTTTACATTCCGTGTATTACTGATATCTTATGATGTTTCTTTTTCTGTGTGACTTATTTCAGTTAGAATCATCATACCTGAATCCACTCATTGTGCTGCTAAGGGCCTGATGACATAGATTTCATTGCTGAGTTATATTGCTTTGTAAGTAAATACCACAACTTCTTTATCCATTTTTCACTTTCTGCAATGTTGAACTTGTACTGTAAACGAGGTTCTTGTAAACAGAGGCGTCCCAAACTTTGGGGGTGGCGGTGTCTTTTTGATTTTAATTTCCCTAAGCTATAGGACCATAAGTGGAAGTGCCCTAGGCTCTGTTGCTTTGTTTTTTAGATGTTTCAGGAAACCCCATACACTTCTCCCAAGTGGCTGTTGGCAATTTACATCCCGCCCATCAGCATAACAAGGCTCCCAGTTCTCCATGGCCTGTCCTGCCTTTCTGGATTTTACACATTTTTCAGATGGCCCTTTTGACCGGGGGGAAGTGAGACTTCATTGTAGTGCAGATTTCCTTTGCAAGCTTGCTTGGTTGGCCAAAAAGGGCGTATGCGTTTTTTCCTGAATATATTCAGGAAAAAACGCATACGCCCTTTTTGGCCAAGTGCATCATTGTGGACGTTCTGCCTCTTTTCCTATGCTTTAAATGCAATTCCAGTCTACCTCCTGAAATCGTTTTCCTGCAATTCTGCCTTGCTTTCAATGCCTCTTCATAGCCTTACCTCAATATATTTTTTGAAAATAGTTGGCCTTTATAACTCTGCAGGTTTTTGAATTGCAGTGGCCCTTAGCTCCATTTTTCAGCTCTTATTTTTGTGATCTTGCCTCATAACCACTGGATTCCTTCTGGCCCTATTCTTCTTCTGGGGCACCTTGCTGTGCCTTTGGTTTATTCTTCTTACTGATGTGAAATTAGAGTGACATGTGCCCATTGAAACCGCTACAGCTAGTTTCTCACTGGTTCCCCCTATTCCCATTCATCCTCCGCACTAACTGCAGACTGTGCGATACCAGAACTTAAAGGCATTGACTCTCCATGTGAGGATATTTTTGGTAAAGCGGCTGGAATGTCGATCCGGAGCCCCAGGAGAGGAAAAATGAGGTGCGTTTTAGAAACCTTTCCCGATCAGATGGTATACCAGTCGCTGGGTTTCCCAAGCATGGTTTAGCTGTAGGAAGATTCCCTTCAACCTGGAGTGTTGGGACCCTTGGAATGAGTAGCATGAAGTATTGCATTAAACTTTTGGCAGTTGCTCACCAAAGCTCATCAATCCTCTCAGCCCCAAGTGTCCAGCCTTATGTCTTATCCAGCTGTGGGTTTATATGTGGTCAATCCAGGTTGCATCACAGCCCCTGAGCGAATTTTGTAAGAATTTTTCTCTCTTTCATTGTTTCTGCGTTTTGTTTTTAAAATTTATTTCTATAATGGGGTTTAGCTCATTTTCACTGCTGTGTTTGTGCCACTCTGCACACACTTGATTCCCTTATGGAGATATATCAATACATGGGTTTTAAGATTCTTATTACTCAGATATATTTCTCTGCAGTGTATAGGGTGTGTTGAGGCCAGTTCATTGAGCAAGGTGTAGATCTTGTCTAATATCTATTTGGTTTATTGAACGGTATCTGTGCTAATTTCAAACTCTGGTTTTATGCATCACCCCACCTCTCCTTTCCCCTTAAGCTGAAATAAGTGTGTTTTCTAAATGTGAGACACTGTTCTGTTCTGTAATTCATTTCTTGTGCAGCCATATTTACCCTCCCTCTATAAGTGATATCTTATGATATGTTTCTTTTTCTGTTTGACTTATTTCAAGTAGTATTATCGGACCTAAATCCACTCTTTATCCTTCTACTAGCCTTATTACATTGATTTCATGGTGAAGAGATATTCCATTGTACATAAGTACCACATCTTCTTCATCCATTGTTCTCTTTCCTGGGATATTTAAGGTATACTGAAGTTGAGGTTCTTGTAAACAGAGTAGCCCTAAACTGTGGTGTGCTTGTGTCTTGTTGATTTTTAGACTTCCCTAGATATACTCCCATGATTGGAAGTGTCCTATGCTCTGTAGCTCTGTTTTTTAGATGATTTAGGAATCACCATACACTTCTCCAGAGTGGCTCTCGGCAGTTCACACACTGCCCATCAGCGTATAAAGGCTCCCTGTTCTCCATGGCCTGTCCTGCATTTCTGGTTTTTACAATTTTTTAGGATGGCCCTTTTGACCAGTGGGAAATGAGACTTCTTTGTTGTGCACATTTGCATTGCTTGCTTGCTTCGTTGCCCATAAAGTGCGTATGCGTTTTTTCCTGGATATAATCAGGAAAAAACGCATACGCCCTTTTGGGCCAACTGCATCATTGTCGAAATTCTGCAGCTTTTCATGTGCTTTAAAGACGAGTCCAATCTATCTCTTGAAATCTGTTTCTTGCAATTCTGTCTTGCATTCAGATCCTCTTCTTTGCCTTACCTCAACATATTTTTGGACGTTAGTTTTCATTTATAACTCTGCAGGTTTGTGAATTGCAGTGACCCTGAGCTCCATTTTTTAAGTTGCTCTTTTGTGAGCTGGCCTCAAACCCGCAGGATTGCTTCAGGCCCTATTTTGGCTCGGGCGAGGCGGGCTGAGCCTTTTTTCAATTCTTATTCTTAATGGGAAATTAGAGTGATATGTGCCCGTCCAAACCCCTACAACTATTCTCTCATTGGTTCCCCGTTCATCCTCCTCACAATTTGCAAAATGTGTGAAACAGAAGTTGAAATGTGCTGATTCTCCAAGTGGGGAGATTCTAAGTAACGTGGCTGGAATGGTGAACAGGAGCACCAGGAGAGGATAAATGAGCTGCATTTTAGACACATCTCCCGATCACATGGTGTACAGTCCTCTGGGTTTTCCATGCATGTTTTAGCTGTAGGAAGATCCCTTGAACCTGCATATTTGGGACCCATTGAATGGGTACCAGGTAGTATTACTTTAAAGGGTGTGCATTTCCTCACCCAACCTCACATTTCTCTTAGCGCAAACAGTTTCCAGCCTTATGTCTCATCCTGCTGTGGGTCTAGATGTGTTCAATCCATGTTGCATCACCGGCCCTGAGGAAAAGTTGTAAGAGGTTTTCTCTGTCTCTCTGTCGTTTATTTTTTTCAATTTATTACTATATTGGTTACAGCTGATTTTCAAAGCTCTGTTTCTTGCTGCTGTACATCCACTTGATTCACGTACAGAGAGACATCAGTAAATTCTTTTTCAGATTCTTACCAGTCGTATATATTCTTTTCCGGTGACTTGAGTGTGCTGAGTGCAGTTCTTTTAGCTACCGTGTAGGCCTTGTTGATTATCAGTTTGGTATTTGGAATGGTATCTTTGCTAATTTCAACCTCCTGGGTGATGCCTCACCCCTCCCCACCTTTCCCGTTTAGCAGCCTTATGCGTGTTTTCTACATATTTGACTATGTTTTTGTTTTGTAATTTATTTCATGTGTAGCCATTTTGGATTCCACCTTTAAGTGATATCTTATGATATGTGTCTTTTTCTTTTTGAATTATGTCACTTAGAAAGATCATACGTAACTCCTCCGGAGTTGTTACAACTGGCCATATTTCATTGATTTCCAGGCTGAATAATATTCCACTCTACCTAAGTACCACATCTCTACCCATTTTTTCCCTCCAGAGACATTTAAGTTATATCCTAGTCGAGGATCTTTTAAACAGAGAGGGGGTAAACATTGGGGTGCCTGTGTCCTCTCGATTTTTGTTTTTCTCAAGATATACGCCCATGAGTGCAAGTGCCCTATGCTCTGTAGCTCATTTTTTAGATGCTTTAGTAAACACAATACACTTCTCCAGAATGGCCGTTGGCAATATACATTTCCACTATAAGTCTCACAGGGCTCCCTCTTCTCCTTGCCCTGTCCTGCATTTCTGTTGTTTACGCTTTATGAGGATGGCTCTTCTGACTGATGCGAAGTGATATCTTTTGTAGTATTGACTTCCAGTGCCCACCTGTTTGGTTGGCTAAAAAAGTGTATGCCCTTTTCTTGAATATATACAGAAAAAAACGCATACACCCTTTTTGGCCAACTGCAATGTTGGCAATGTTCAGCTCCTTTTCTTGTGCTTAATGGCGAGTCCTTTCTACCTCCTCAAATCCCTTTCCTGCCATTCTCCCTTGCTTACAAGTCCTTTTCTCTGACTTTCCTCAAGACATTTTTCAGTGATGGATATTTTCAACTCTGCAGTTTTGTGAATTTTACTGTCCCTGAGTTCCATTGTTCAACTTGTGTTTATGGGAACTGGCCACAAAGCAGCGGGATTTCCTCAAGCCCTATACTGTTTCCATGGGCAACCCTAGCCTTTGGTCAATTCGTCTTCCTGATTGGAAATTAGAGTGACATGTGCCTGTCTGAACACCTAGGACTTGTCTCTCATTGTTCCTCATCCTTCCGCTTCATCCTCTGGACAAATTCCAAACTGTACACAACAGGATGTTGACAGTGCTGACATCTCCAAGTGGGGAGACTGTTAGTAAAGACGCTGGAGGGGTGAACCCGAGCACCAGGAGATGAGGAGATGAGATGCCTTTTCCAAACTCTTCCCGATCAGACGGTATACCATCCTCTGGGTGTGACAGACATGTTTTAGCAGTAGGAAGAGTCCCATTCATGTAAGGAGAACACCAGGGCTTTTTCAAAATCAGTGTCTCCCCGAAACCCAAACTGGGGAATTTTTTAAGCTACGGCTACACATATGTTCATTAAGGGCCTTGGGAAGTAGGCAGAGTCCAAACTTTAGATGATTGAAGTCTTCAGGGTCAGAAGCACTCACCACCAGCTTCCCTTAGGTTACACTTTAACTGTCATTGATAGATGATGTCAATAAAAATATCTATTCTTTTTCAGATTATTTCCCCTTATAGGTTATTGCAAAATGTTGAGTGTAGTTCCCTGTGCTATACAGTAGTTCCTTGTTGATGATCTATTTTATACATAGCAGTGTGTATGTGTTAATCCCAAACTGTTAATTTATCCCTCCTCCCACCTTTCCCCTTTGGTAATAATAAATTATAAGATTTTATACTTCTCAGAAATGGGGGAGCTGAAAGAGAGGTATCATTTTCAATGGAAAAGCATTTAAAACAAGATTGAAGCTTTAACCAAGATTATTAGATGTACATCCTTGGAAAGAAATCACTTCGTTTCTCTAATATTGACCTGACAAATAAGACAAACCTTTTCACTGAACTTGCTTATAATAAAGTGATGGAAATATCAAATGGAAGTGTTAGAAACATCTTATTTTACCCGAGCCTTATACACTGTTCTATGTTAACTACAGTTTGGCTCACACATCTGTTCATTGAGGTTACAATAGTCTCAATTTCTGTTACTGATCCTCCAGAGTGGACCCCAACAAGTGTCCCCCTGCCCAGTGTCATTGGGGCCAACAGATCGAGACTGAGTTTGGTTCACAAGCAAAGGAAACTTTATATTTTGATCAGAGAATGGAGAGGTGAGAGCATGCACTACCCCGTGGGCTGTGGGCTGGGCTGCTGTGTAGAGATCCTGTCAGAGTCAGTGGGAGGGAGGGGGCGGAGCTCTCGAGGGCCAGGTTGGCTGCAGCTCAGGCTCTATATCGCGGAGTCTGCACTGGGCCCCAGGAGCTGAGGTGTCGACCCAGCCATTCTGCACTAGGAAATCTGGTCTGAAGTGCCGGGTGTGGAACCTCTGCATGCGGGACCCTAGGAGCACGTGAAATTAGACAAAGCACAAAGGATAAAAAAGGTTAGACTTGACTTTATTGCCCAGATTCTATTTTTATCTCCCAGGGATTTTTAATGGGCTTTGCTGGGGACAAACCCCTCCTCTGCCTTTTGTCCCGTTCCTCATTCTTGGAGTGCTGAGGGTGCAGACACTTCTTCTGTAACTGCTGAGTGCTGAGTTGGGAGCCCTAATACCCGGGGGCGAGGGTCAGATCTTCTCCCCAGCAGCCTCCAGGTGACGTTGATTGTCCCCAGGCCCCCTGCCTCCCTGCTCGTCCACCTGAGCACCAGCATTGGAAGTGTTATAGATTCTAATGACCTTTAAGGGTCCAGGAAAGAGATGTGCAGAGACGCTGTGGGGGCTGGTTTCACCCCGCCCCACATTTGTTCGGCCACCTTAGGCTGACCGTTTCTGCCAGCCTAGATGCTCTGACCAGTAGTCTGCGCTTTCTTCAATTAGGCCCCTGAATTAACGTACAAACAGCACCAGGTGTCAGAGCCCTGCCCGCTCAACTCCCAGACAGTCCAGGGTCAGTGGTGATCAAGGACCATGATGACCACTGAGTCAACAGCCTTTTGAAGTAAACAGGAGTCCAGCTGGTCTTATTGGCCACCATCATCACGGTGTCTGTAGGCTTTTCTATGGTGACAGTGTGATATACGGTTCCCCCGCCAAGATTATTAGCTCCCCTCTGGGTGCAGTAAGTCCTGCAAGCAGTAGTCTGCTCTTTTGGGACACACTCTTGTTGTTTTATGAGAGAAACTCCAGGTCAAGTGATGTTCACACGAATCGTCATGGTGCCCTGTTGCCCCCGGTTATCTCTCTGGATGTTGGAGTTGGAGGGCCTCCTCACTCGAGGTCGGTGTGCCCACGGAGCGAACCCTGCAACTTCAGGGCATGGTTGGTGGTTAGGATCACCATGTGGGGTCCTTTTCCCTTAGGAGGGAGGTGGCCTTTTGGGCTGCTGATTTCCAGGTTTTTAGATACCGCCAGTATCTTGGCCAGATGCGGCAGTGGGCCAAGCCCCTTGGTGACCGTAGTTTATCCTACCTGGATGGCATTCTTGCATTGTTCCATTTCAAGTGGTCCCAGTTTTTGCACTAATTCTCCAATGGCGATTCACCTTTCACCGGGAATGTAAAGGTCAAAGGGTTTAGCTAAATTAGGGAGTTCCAGGGCAAGGGTCTGAATTGACGGCTCTTTCCATTCTTGAAAGGCCACTTCTGGATTCTATTCAAAAGGATCATCATCTTTTCCTTTCAGTGTTTCATATAGAGGCCCAGCTAGTAGACTGTAGTTAGGGATCCAGAAGCAGCAAACCCTGGCCTCCCCAGGAACCCCTAAGCTGTCTTCTAGTTTTAGAAAGGGGTAAGGCTGCAAATGGTTTCTTCCCTTTCCTGGGATGGGCTTCTCCGACCTTCTGTGAGAATGAAGCCCAGGCAGGTCACCGCAGTCTGTGATATTTGAGCTTTTTCTTGGACAACTTCTATCCTTTATTGGCTTGGTAGTTCAGAGGCCTCCTTAGTAGGGCTGGCGATCAGAATGTCGTCTGCGTACTGAAGGAGGGTTTCCTTTTCCAGAGGTAGAACTTTTAGGTCTTTAGCTAAGCTTTCCCCAAAGATGGTGTGGGAATTTTTGCACCCTTGGGGCAAGACGGCCCGGAAGTATTGTTTTAGTTGTATGTTGAGTCCTGCCACTCACAAGCCAAAATTTCTTGTGACTCTGGGACTAATGGAATACAAAAGAAGGCATCATTGAAGACTAATACAGAATACCATGTCCTGGTGGTTGGTAGAATGACCAGCAGGGTGTAGGAATTAGGAGCAACTGGAGGTATATCCTCGGTGGCTTCACTGACTGTCCTGACATCCTTTACCAGGTCCCCAGCAGCCCATGGGGCTCTCGTGGTCAGACCAATCCCAGAATATGGAGCTCACCTGGGCAGGTACCCCACCCCCACCCCAGCCCATGGGGCTCTCGTGGTCAGGCCCTTCCCAGGATACAGAGCTACCCTTGCAGGTACCGTGGCAGGGCTGGGCACACAGGAACCGTGCACATAGCCCTCATTGCAGAGCACCCCCAGCTCACCTGTCAATCAGAGCTGGCACAGAGCACCTCAGAGCAGGACTTGAACTAACAAACAGCAGCTGCGACAGGTCTGTGACCCTGGGCATCACTCTGTGCGGCCTCCCTCCACCTGGTCTTCCAGAGACTTCCACTGCACCCGGGGCACCAGGCCTCTGTCTCCAACCACCACCCACCCCTCCTCTCCCTGACTCCTGGGTTCCTCTCATAAGGAGAGGGTTTTCTTGAAGTTGTCTCCCACTCATGGGCCAGATAAAATGATTAGAAAACAAGCCAAAGCTGCAGCCCCTTGTCTATCCTGACTCTCAGGAGCCCACACCTGTTCCTTGGACCTGGCCGGTTCAGCAAGTTCCATTTTCTGCAACTGTGAGCCCCTGAGGGGTGATGATTGGCTGACCTGGGCAGCCTTACCGTGCGGGCCAGCCCTCCCCAGGTGTGCCTGGGTTGAGATCAATATAAATACCACTCCAGGCAGCAAGAGCCCCTGCAGCCGTGCCTGACGCCATTTTCTCTGCCCTGTCAGCAGTCTCGGGGCTGGGCTGGTGGGAGGGAGTGAGAGGCCACGGCTTTGTGGGTGGCCCAGTGTGAGTGGGGCTCTGCTGGACTTTCTGCAGCAGTTGCCAGGCTGCCACCTGCTAAAGAAGAGGATGTGTCACCCATACCTGCTGCTGGAATTTCTCCCTGGGCAGAGGTGAGGAAGGAAAAAAGCAGTGGGGGCAGGGACAGGACGGGTATCTCAGGCAGGGAAATGGAAATCTTCCAGAAGAGCACCCAGGGCCAGGACCATCCTGGCTGGCCTGCAGGCACCAAGTCGGCCGGCATGCTGTCACTCGTGTGGCTCTATGGCCCTTCCTCTAGGCTTTCAAGTCCTTGTATATATTCAGGTGTTTTACCTGGGACGGGTGGGAATAGTTCAGCAGCAACTGGCCTGGGGCTCAGCTCACGTTTACTCACAGATGCCTCAGCACGGTGCCCCAGCTTTGCAATGAGGACGCTTGTTGCGTGGGGGCTGCTGGCTGAATGGGAGACGATTCCCCACCACTGGCCAACTTCAGAATTGTTTACAACTGGAGCAAGTGCCCTGATACGGTTTTCCTCTGTGGAACTGGTGGGTTCTGTGTTTTTTTTCTCTTTTTCGTTTTTGGTTCAAGGTAGATTTTATTCCTCTTTTTTGTATTTACAGATATAAGCATGGAAATAATTTATTCATATAAATACATGTATGTGAAGGGAATAATTGTTTTTTCTGTTTTATTTTTTAAATTTTATTTCTTTTTAATTTTGAATTTTATTTTGTATTTTTATACAGCAGGTTCTTATTGGTTATCTATTTTATACATATAAATGTATACATGCCAATCCCAGTCTCTCAACTCCTCCCACCACCACCCCCCCAACAGCTTTCCCCCCTTGTTGTCCATACATTTGTTGTCTACATCTGTTGCTCTATTTATGCCTTGCAAAATGGTTAATCTGTACAGTTTTTCTAGGTTCCACATATATGCATGAATATACAAGATTTGTTTTTCTCTTTCTGACTTACTTCACTCTGTATGACAGTCTCTAGATCCATCGACGTCTCTACAAATGACCCAATTTCATTCCTTTTCATGGCTTAGTAATATTCCATTTTATATATGTACCACAGCTTTATGCATTCGTCTGTCTGTGGGCATTTAGGTTGCTTCCATTACCTCGATATTGTAAATAGTGATGCAATGAACATTGCGGTGAATGTCTCGTTTTGATTTATGGTTTTGTCTGGGTATATGTCCAGTACTGGGATTGCTGTATCATATGGTAATTCTATTGTTAGTTTCTTAAGAAACTCCATATTGTTCTCCATAGTGACTGTATCAATTTATATTCCCAACAATAGTGGAAGAGGGTTCCTTTTCTCCACACCCTTTCCAGCATTTTTGTTTGTAGATTTTCTCATGATGCCCATTCTATCAGGTGTGAGGTGATACCTCATTGTTGAGTCCATTTTGTTGAGCAAGGGGTAGGTCTTGTCTATTACATATTTAGCTTATTAAATGGTATCTGTGCTAATTTCAAACTCTGGTTTTATGCAGCACCCCAACTCACTTTCCCCCTTAAGGAAGCATAAGTTGGTTTTCTAAACTTGAGACCCTGTTCTGTTTTGTAATTCAGTTCATGTGTAGCCAAGTTCACATTCCGTGTATTAGTGATATCTTATGATGTTTCTTTTTCTGTGTGACTTATTTCAGTTAGAATCATCATACCTGAATCCACTCATTATGCTGCTACGGGCCTGATGACATAGATTTCATGGCGGGGTGATTTTGCATTGTACATAAGTACTACAACTTCTTCATCCATTTTTCACTTTCTGCGATATTGAACTTGTACCGTAAACGAGGTTCTTGTAAACAGAGCTGTCCCAAACAGTGGGGTGGCTGTGTCTTTTTGATTTTAATTTCCCTAAGCTATAGGACCATAAGTGGAAGTGCCCTAGGCTCTGTTGCTTTGTTTTTTAGATGTTTCAGGAAACACCATACACTTCTCCCGAGTGTCTGTTGGCAATATACATCCCGCCCATCAGCATAACAAGGCTCCCAGTTCTCCATGGCCTGTCCTGCCTTTCTGGATTTTACACTTTTCTCAGATGGCCCTTTTGACCGGGGGGAAGTGAGACTTCATTGCAGTGCAGATTTCCTTTGCAAGCTTGCTTGGTTGGCCAAAAAGGGCGTATGCGTTTTTTCCTGAATATATTCAGGAAAAAACGCATACGCCCTTTTTGGCCAAGTGCATCATTGTGGACGTTCTGCCTCTTTTCCTATGCTTTCAATGCAATTCCAGTCTACCTCCTGAAATCGGTTTCCTGCAATTCTGCCCCGCTTTCAAGTCCTCTTGGCAGCCTTACTTCAGTATATTTTTGGACGATAGCTGTCATTTATAACTCTGCAGGTTTGTGAATTACAGTGCCCCTGAGCTCCTTTCTTCAACTCGCTTTCTTTTGAGCTGGCCTCAACACTGCAGGATGGCTTCAGGCCCTAATCTGGTTCCGGCACGACACGCGGAGCCTTTGGTTAATTCCTCTTCCTCGTGGGAAATGAGAGTTAAATTTGCCCGTCCAGACACCTCCAGCTAGTCTCTCATTGGTTCTCGCTATTCCTGTTCATCTTCCGCAGAAATTGCAAACTGGGCCAAACAGGAGGTTAAAGGGACTGACTCTCCAAGTCTGGAGGGTGTTGGTAAAGCATCTGGAATGTTGCACCCGAGTACCAGGGTATGAAAACAGAGACATATTTGAACACGTCTCCTGATCACATGGTTGGTCATACTCTAGGTTCCACATGCATATTTTAGCTGAAGGAAGAATACCTTAAACCTGGGTAGTTGAAACCCGTGGAATGGGTACCATTCAATATGACTTCAAAGGGTCTTCATTTGCTCACCGAACCTCTCCAATCCTATCACTGCTGCGTTTATGCCCCTGTACACATGCTTGATTCTCTTTCGGAGACATAGCAATCCATAGGTTTTAAGATACTTACTAGTCAGGTACATTCTTAGGCATTTAATATGGGGTGTTGAGTCCATTTCGTTGAGCAAGGAGTAGCTCTTGTCTATTCCATATTTGGCTTAAGGAACTTTATCTGTGCTCATTTCAATCTCTGGTTTTATGCAGCACCCCAACTCACCTTTACCCTTAAGCAAGCATAAGTTGCTTTTCTAAATTTGAGACCCTGTTCTGTTCTGTAATTCAGTTCCTGTGTAGCCAAGTTTACATTCCGTGTATTACTGATACCTTATGATGTTTCTTTTTCTGTGTGACTTATTTCAGTTAGAATCATCATACCTGAATCCACTCATTATGCTGCTAAGGGCCTGATGACATAGATTTCATTGCTGAGTGATATTGCTTTGTAAGTAAATACCACAACTTCTTTATCCATTTTTCACTTTCTGCGATGTTGAACTTGTACTGTAAACGAGGTTCTTGTAAACAGAGGCGTCCCAAACTTTGGGGTGGCTGTGTCTTTTTGATTTTAATTTCCCTAAGCTATAGGACCATAAGTGGAAGTGCCCTAGGCTCTGTTGCTTTGTTTTTTAGATGTTTCAGGAAACACCATACACTTCTCCCGAGTGTCTGTTGGCAATTTACATCCCGCCCATCAGCATAACAAGGCTCCCAGTTCTCCATGGCCTGTCCTGCCTTTCTGGATTTTACACTTTTTTCAGATGGCCCTTTTGACCGGGGGGAAGTGAGACTTCATTGTAGTGCAGATTTCCTTTGCAAGCTTGCTTGGTTGGCCAAAAAGTGCGTATGCGTTTTTTCCTGAATATATTCAGGAAAAAACGCATACGCCCTTTTTGGCCAAGTGCATCATTGTGGACGTTCTGCCTCTTTTCCTATGCTTTCAATGCAATTCCAGTCTACCTCCTGAAATCGGTTTCCTGCAATTCTGCCCCACTTTCAAGTCCTCTTGGCAGCCTTACTTCAGTATATTTTTGGACGATAGCTGTCATTTATAACTCTGCAGGTTTGTGAATTACAGTGCCCCTGAGCTCCTTTCTTCAACTCGCTTTCTTGTGAGCTGGCCGCAACACCGCAGGATGGCTTCAGGCCCTAATCTGGTTCCGGCACGACACGCGGAGCCTTTGGTTAATTCCTCTTCCTCGTGGGAAATGAGAGTTAAATTTGCCCGTCCAGACACCTCCAGCTAGTCTCTCATTGGTTCTCGCTATTCCTGTTCATCTTCCGCAGAAATTGCAAACTGGGCCAAACAGGAGGTTAAAGGGACTGACTCTCCAAGTCTGGAGGGTGTTGGTAAAGCATCTGGAATGTTGCACCCGAGTACCAGGGTACGAAAACAGAGACATATTTGAACACGTCTCCCGATCACATGGTTGGTCATACTCTAGGTTCCACATGCATATTTTAGCTGAAGGAGGAATACCTTAAACCTGGGTAGTTGAAACCCGTGGAATGGGTACCATGCAATATGACTTCAAAGGGTCTTCATTTGCTCACCGAACCTCTCCAATCCTATCACTGCTGCGTTTATGCCCCTGTACACATGCTTGATTCTCTTTCGGAGACATAGCAATCCATAGGTTTTAAGATACTTACTAGTCAGGTACATTCTTAGGCGTTTAATATGCGGTGTTGAGTCCATTTTGTTGAGCAAGGAGTAGCTCTTGTCTATTCCATATTTGGTTTAAGGAACTTTATCTGTGCTCATTTCAATCTCTGGTTTTATGCAGCACCCCAACTCACCTTTACCCTTAAGCAAGCATAAGTTGGTTTTCTAAATTTGAGACCCTGTTCTGTTCTGTAATTCAGTTCCTGTGTAGCCAAGTTTACATTCCGTGTATTACTGATACCTTATGATGTTTCTTTTTCTGTGTGACTTATTTCAGTTAGAATCATCATACCTGAATCCACTCATTATGCTGCTAAGGGCCTGATGACATAGATTTCATTGCTGAGTGATATTGCTTTGTAAGTAAATACCACAACTTCTTTATCCATTTTTCACTTTCTGCGATGTTGAACTTGTACTGTAAACGAGGTTCTTGTAAACAGAGGCGTCCCAAACTTTGGGGTGGCTGTGTCTTTTTGATTTTAATTTCCCTAAGCTATAGGACCATAAGTGGAAGTGCCCTAGGCTCTGTTGCTTTGTTTTTTAGATGTTTCAGGAAACACCATACACTTCTCCCGAGTGTCTGTTGGCAATTTACATCCCGCCCATCAGCATAACAAGGCTCCCAGTTCTCCATGGCCTGTCCTGCCTTTCTGGATTTTACACTTTTTTCAGATGGCCCTTTTGACCGGGGGGAAGTGAGACTTCATTGTAGTGCAGATTTCCTTTGCAAGCTTGCTTGGTTGGCCAAAAAGGGCGTATGCGTTTTTCCTGAATATATTCAGGAAAAAACGCATACGCCCTTTTTGGCCAAGTGCATCATTGTGGACGTTCTGCCTCTTTTCCTATGCTTTCAATGCAATTCCAGTCTACCTCCTGAAATCGGTTTCCTACAATTCTGCCCTGCTTTCAAGTCCTCTTGGCAGCCTTACTTCAGTATATTTTTGGACGATAGCTGTCATTTATAACTCTGCAGGTTTGTGAATTACAGTGCCCCTGAGCTCCTTTCTTCAACTCGCTTTCTTGTGACCTGGCCGCAACACCGCAGGATGGCTTCAGGCCCTAATCTGGTTCCGGCACGGCACGCTGAGCCTTTGGTTAATTCCTCTTCCTCGTGGGAAATGAGAGTTAAATTTGCCCGTCCAGACACCTCCAGCTAGTCTCTCATTGGTTCTCGCTATGCCTGTTCATCTTCCGCAGAAAATGCAAACTGGGCCAAACAGGAGGTTAAAGGGACTGACTCTCCAAGTCGGGAGGGTGTTAGTAAAGCGTCTGGAATGTTGCACCCGAGTACCAGGGGAGGAAAATTGAGACATATTTGAACACGTCTCCCGATCACATGGTTGATCATACTCTAGGTTCCACATGCATGTTTTAGCTGAAGGAAGAATACCTTAAACCAGGGTAGTTGAAACCCGTAGAATGGGTACCATGCAATATGACTTCAAAGGGTCTTCATTTGCTCACCGAACCTCTCCAATCCTATCACTGCTGCGTTTATGCCCCTGTACACATGCTTGATTCTCTTTTGGAGACATAGCAATCCATAGGTTTTAAGATACTTACTAGTCAGGTACATTCTTAGGCGTTTAATATGCGGTGTTGAGTCCATTTCGTTGAGCAATGAGTAGCTCTTATCTATTCCATATTTGGCTTAAGGAACTTTATCTGTGCTCATTTCAATCTCTGGTTTTATGCAGCACCCCAACTCACCTTTACCCTTAAGCAAGCATTAGTTGCTTTTCTAAATTTGAGACCCTGTTCTGTTCTGTAATTCAGTTCCTGTGTAGCCAAGTTTACATTCCGTGTATTACTGATATCTTATGATGTTTCTTTTTCTGTGTGACTTATTTCAGTTAGAATCATCATACCTGAATCCACTCATTATGCTGCTAAGGGCCTGATGACATAGATTTCATTGCTTAGTGATATTGCTTTGTAAGTAAATACCACAACTTCTTTATCCATTTTTCACTTTCTACGATGTTGAACTTGTACTGTAAACGAGGTTCTTGTAAACAGAGGCGTCCCAAACTTTGGGGTGGCTGTGTCTTTTTTATTTTAATTTCCCTAAGCTATAGGACCATAAGTGGAAGTGCCCTAGGCTCTGTTGCTTTGTTTTTTAGATGTTTCAGGAAACACCATACACTTCTCCCGAGTGTCTGTTGGCAATTTACATCCCGCCCATCAGCATAACAAGGCTCCCAGTTCTCCATGGCCTGTCCTGCCTTTCTGGATTTTACACTTTTTTCAGATGGCCCTTTTGACCGGGGGGAAGTGAGACTTCATTGTAGTGCAGATTTCCTTTGCAAGCTTGCTTGGTTGGCCAAAAAGGGCGTATGCGTTTTTCCTGAATATATTCAGGAAAAAACGCATACGCCCTTTTTGGCCAAGTGCATCATTGTGGACGTTCTGCCTCTTTTCCTATGCTTTCAATGCAATTCCAGTCTACCTCCTGAAATCGGTTTCCTACAATTCTGCCCTGCTTTCAAGTCCTCTTGGCAGCCTTACTTCAGTATATTTTTGGACGATAGCTGTCATTTATAACTCTGCAGGTTTGTGAATTACAGTGCCCCTGAGCTCCTTTCTTCAACTCGCTTTCTTGTGACCTGGCCGCAACACCGCAGGATGGCTTCAGGCCCTAATCTGGTTCCGGCACGGCACGCTGAGCCTTTGGTTAATTCCTCTTCCTCGTGGGAAATGAGAGTTAAATTTGCCCGTCCAGACACCTCCAGCTAGTCTCTCATTGGTTCTCGCTATGCCTGTTCATCTTCCGCAGAAAATGCAAACTGGGCCAAACAGGAGGTTAAAGGGACTGACTCTCCAAGTCGGGAGGGTGTTAGTAAAGCGTCTGGAATGTTGCACCCGAGTACCAGGGGAGGAAAATTGAGACATATTTGAACACGTCTCCCGATCACATGGTTGATCATACTCTAGGTTCCACATGCATGTTTTAGCTGAAGGAAGAATACCTTAAACCAGGGTAGTTGAAACCCGTAGAATGGGTACCATGCAATATGACTTCAAAGGGTCTTCATTTGCTCACCGAACCTCTCCAATCCTATCACTGCTGCGTTTATGCCCCTGTACACATGCTTGATTCTCTTTTGGAGACATAGCAATCCATAGGTTTTAAGATACTTACTAGTCAGGTACATTCTTAGGCGTTTAATATGCGGTGTTGAGTCCATTTCGTTGAGCAATGAGTAGCTCTTGTCTATTCCATATTTGGCTTAAGGAACTTTATCTGTGCTCATTTCAATCTCTGGTTTTATGCAGCACCCCAACTCACCTTTACCCTTAAGCAAGCATAAGTTGCTTTTCTAAATTTGAGACCCTGTTCTGTTCTGTAATTCAGTTCCTGTGTAGCCAAGTTTACATTCCGTGTATTACTGATATCTTATGATGTTTCTTTTTCTGTGTGACTTATTTCAGTTAGAATCATCATACCTGAATCCACTCATTATGCTGCTAAGGGCCTGATGACATAGATTTCATTGCTTAGTGATATTGCTTTGTAAGTAAATACCACAACTTCTTTATCCATTTTTCACTTTCTACGATGTTGAACTTGTACTGTAAACGAGGTTCTTGTAAACAGAGGCGTCCCAAACTTTGGGGTGGCTGTGTCTTTTTTATTTTAATTTCCCTAAGCTATAGGACGGTAAGTGGAAGTGCCCTAGGCTCTGTTGCTTTGTTTTTTAGATGTTTCAGGAAACACCATACACTTCTCAGGAGTGTCTGTTGGCAATTTACATCCCGCCCATCAGCATAACAATGCTCCCAGTTCTCCATGGCCTGTCCTGCCTTTTTGGATTTTACACTTTTTTCAGATGGCCCTTTTGACCGGGGGGAAGTGAGACTTCATTGTAGTGCAGATTTCCTTTGCAAGTTTGCTTGGTTGGCCAAAAAGGGCGTATGCGTTTTTTCCTGAATATATTCAGGAAAAAACGCATACGCCCTTTTTGGCCAAGTGCATGATGGTGGACGTTCTGCCTCTTTTCCTATGCTTTCAATGCAATTCCAGTCTACCTCCTGAAATCGGTTTCCTTCAATTCTGCCCCGCTTTCAGGTCCTCTTGGCAGCCTTACTTCAGTATATTTTTGGACGATAGCTGTCATTTATAACTCTGCAGGTTTGTGAATTACAGTGCCCCTGAGCTCCTTTCTTCAACTCGCTTTCTTTTGAGCTGGCCGCAACACCGTAGGATGGCTTCAGGCCCTAATCTGGTTCCGGCACGGCACGCTGAGCCTTTGGTTATTTCCTCTTCCTGGTGGGAAATGAGAGTTAAATTTGCCCGTCCAGACACCTCCAGCTAGTCTCTCATTGGTTCTCCCTATTCCTGTTCATCTTCCGCAGAAATTGCAAACTGGGCCAAACAGGAGGTTAAAGGCGCTGACTCTCCAAGTCGGGAGAGTGTTAGTAAAGCGTCTGGAATGTTGCACCCGAGTACCAGGGTACAAAAACTGAGACATATTTGAACACGTCTCCCGATCACATGGTTGATCATACTCTAGGTTCCACATGCATGTTTTAGCTGAAGGAAGAATACCTTAAACCTGGGTAGTTGAAACCCGTGGAATGGGTACCATGCAATATGACTTCAGAGGGTCTTCATTTGCTCACCGAACCTCTCCAATCCTATCACTGCTGCGTTTATGCCCCTGTACTTATGCTTGATTCTCTTTCGGAGACATAGCAATCCATAGGTTTTAAGATACTTACTAGTCAGGTACATTCTTAGGCGTTTAATATGGGGTGTTGAGTCCATTTCATTGAGCAAGGAGTAGCTCTTGTCTATTCCATGTTTGGCTTAAGGAACTTTATCTGTGCTCATTTCAATCTCTGGTTTTATGCAGCACCCCAACTCACCTTTCCCCTTAAGCAAGCATAAGTTGGTTTTCTAAATTTGAGACCCTGTTCTGTTCTGTAATTCAGTTCCTGTGTAGCCAAGTTTACATTCCGTGTATTAGTGATATCTTATGATGTTTCTTTTTCTGTGTGACTTATTTCAGTTAGAATCATCATACCTGAATCCACTCTTTATGTTGCTACGGGCCTGATGACCTAGATTTCATTGCTGAGTGATATTGCATTGTACGTAAGTACCACAACTTCCTTATCCATTTTTCACTTTATGCGATATTGAACTTCTACCGTAAATGAGGTTCTTGTAAACAGAGCCGTCCCAAATTTTGAGGTGGCTGTGTCTTTTTTATTTTAATTTCCCTAAGCTATAGGACCATAAGTGGAAGTGCCCTAGGCTCTGTTGCTTTTTGTTTTAGATGTTTCAGGAAACACCATACACTTCTCCCAAGTGGCTGTTGGCAATTTACATCCCGTCCATCAGCATAACAAGGCTCCCAGTTCTCCATGGCCTGTCCTGCCTTTCTGGATTTTACACTTTTTTCAGATGGCCCTTTTGACCAGGGGGAAGTGAGACTTCATTTTAGTGCAGATTTCCTTTGCAAGCTTGCTTGGTTGGCCAAAAAGGGCGTATGCCTTTTTTCCTGAATAAATTCAGGAAAAAAGGCATACGCCCTTTTTGGCCAAGTGAATCATTGTGGACGTTCTGCCTCTTTTCCTATGCTTTAAATGCAATTCCAGTCTACCTCCTGAAATCGTTTTCCTGCAATTCTGCCTTGCTTTCAATGCCTCTTCATAGCCTTACCTCAATATATTTTTTGAAAATAGTTGGCCTTTATAACTCTGCAGGTTTTTGAATTGCAGTGGCCCTTAGCTCCATTTTTCAGCTCTTATTTTTGTGATCTTGCCTCATAACCACTGGATTCCTTCTGGCCCTATTCTTCTTCTGGGGCACCTTGCTGTGCCTTTGGTTTATTCTTCTTACTGATGTGAAATTAGAGTGACATGTGCCCATTGAAACCGCTACAGCTAGTTTCTCACTGGTTCCCCCTATTCCCATTCATCCTCCGCACTAACTGCAGACTGTGCGATACCAGAACTTAAAGGCATTGACTCTCCATGTGGGGATATTTTTGGTAAAGCGGCTGGAATGTCGATCCGGAGCCCCAGGAGAGGAAAAATGAGGTGCGTTTTAGAAACCTTTCCCGATCAGATGGTATACCAGTCGCTGGGTTTCCCAAGCATGGTTTAGCTGTAGGAAGATTCCCTTCAACCTGGAGTGTTGGGACCCTTGGAATGAGTAGCATGAAGTATTGCATTAAACTTTTGGCAGTTGCTCACCAAAGCTCATCAATCCTCTCAGCCCCAAGTGTCCAGCCTTATGTCTTATCCAGCTGTGGGTTTATATGTGGTCAATCCAGGTTGCATCACAGCCCCTGAGCGAATTTTGTAAGAATTTTTCTCTCTTTCATTGTTTCTGCGTTTTGTTTTTAAAATTTATTTCTATAATGGGGTTTAGCTCATTTTCACTGCTGTGTTTGTGCCACTCTGCACACACTTGATTCCCTTATGGAGATATATCAATACATGGGTTTTAAGATTCTTATTACTCAGATATATTTCTCTGCGGTTTATAGGGTGTGTTGAGGCCAGTTCATTGAGCAAGGTGTAGATCTTGTCTAATATCTATTTGGTTTATTGAACGGTATCTGTGCTAATTTCAAACTCTGGTTTTATGCATCACCCCACCTCTCCTTTCCCCTTAAGCTGAAATAAGTGTGTTTTCTAAATGTGAGACACTGTTCTGTTCTGTAATTCATTTCTTGTGCAGCCATATTTACCCTCCCTCTATAAGTGATATCTTATGATATGTTTCTTTTTCTGTTTGACTTATTTCAAGTAGTATTATCGGACCTAAATCCACTCTTTATCCTTCTACTAGCCTTATTACATTGATTTCATGGTGAAGAGATATTCCATTGTACATAAGTACCACATCTTCTTCATCCATTGTTCTCTTTCCTGGGATATTTAAGGTATACTGAAGTTGAGGTTCTTGTAAACAGAGTAGCCCTAAACTGTGGTGTGCTTGTGTCTTGTTGATTTTTAGACTTCCCTAGATATACTCCCATGATTGGAAGTGTCCTATGCTCTGTAGCTCTGTTTTTTAGATGATTTAGGAACCACCATACACTTCTCCAGAGTGGCTCTCGGCAGTTCACACACTGCCCATCAGCGTATAAAGGCTCCCTGTTCTCCATGGCCTGTCCTGCATTTCTGGTTTTTACAATTTTTTAGGATGGCCCTTTTGACCAGTGGGAAATGAGACTTCTTTGTTGTGCACATTTGCATTGCTTGCTTGCTTCGTTGCCCATAAAGTGCGTATGCGTTTTTTCCTGGATATAATCAGGAAAAAACGCATACGCCCTTTTGGGCCAACTGCATCATTGTCGAAATTCTGCAGCTTTTCATGTGCTTTAAAGACGAGTCCAATCTATCTCTTGAAATCTGTTTCTTGCAATTCTGTCTTGCATTCAGATCCTCTTCTTTGCCTTACCTCAACATATTTTTGGACGTTAGTTTTCATTTATAACTCTGCAGGTTTGTGAATTGCAGTGACCCTGAGCTCCATTTTTTAAGTTGCTCTTTTGTGAGCTGGCCTCAAACCCGCAGGATTGCTTCAGGCCCTATTTTGGCTCGGGCGAGGCGGGCTGAGCCTTTTTTCAATTCTTATTCTTAATGGGAAATTAGAGTGATATGTGCCCGTCCAAACCCCTACAACTATTCTCTCATTGGTTCCCCGTTCATCCTCCTCACAATTTGCAAAATGTGTGAAACGGAAGTTGAAATGTGCTGATTCTCCAAGTGGGGAGATTCTAAGTAACGTGGCTGGAATGGTGAACAGGAGCACCAGGAGAGGATAAATGAGCTGCATTTTAGACACATCTCCCGATCACATGGTGTACAGTCCTCTGGGTTTTCCATGCATGTTTTAGCTGTAGGAAGATCCCTTGAACCTGCATATTTGGGACCCATTGAATGGGTACCAGGTAGTATTACTTTAAAGGGTGTGCATTTCCTCACCCAACCTCACATTTCTCTTAGCGCAAACAGTTTCCAGCCTTATGTCTCATCCTGCTGTGGGTCTAGATGTGTTCAATCCATGTTGCATCACCGGCCCTGAGGAAAAGTTGTAAGAGGTTTTCTCTGTCTCTCTGTCGTTTATTTTTTTCAATTTATTACTATATTGGTTACAGCTGATTTTCAAAGCTCTGTTTCTTGCTGCTGTACATCCACTTGATTCACGTACAGAGAGACATCAGTAAATTCTTTTTCAGATTCTTACCAGTCGTATATATTCTTTTCCGGTGACTTGAGTGTGCTGAGTGCAGTTCTTTTAGCTACCGTGTAGGCCTTGTTGATTATCAGTTTGGTATTTGGAATGGTATCTTTGCTAATTTCAACCTCCTGGGTGATGCCTCACCCCTCCCCACCTTTCCCGTTTAGCAGCCTTATGCGTGTTTTCTACATATTTGACTATGTTTTTGTTTTGTAATTTATTTCATGTGTAGCCATTTTGGATTCCACCTTTAAGTGATATCTTATGATATGTGTCTTTTTCTTTTTGAATTATGTCACTTAGAAAGATCATACGTAACTCCTCCGGAGTTGTTACAACTGGCCATATTTCATTGATTTCCAGGCTGAATAATATTCCACTCTACCTAAGTACCACATCTCTACCCATTTTTTCCCTCCAGAGACATTTAAGTTATATCCTAGTCGAGGATCTTTTAAACAGAGAGGGGGTAAACATTGGGGTGCCTGTGTCCTCTCGATTTTTGTTTTTCTCAAGATATACGCCCATGAGTGCAAGTGCCCTATGCTCTGTAGCTCATTTTTTAGATGCTTTAGTAAACACAATACACTTCTCCAGAATGGCCGTTGGCAATATACATTTCCACTATAAGTCTCACAGGGCTCCCTCTTCTCCTTGCCCTGTCCTGCATTTCTGTTGTTTACGCTTTATGAGGATGGCTCTTCTGACTGATGCGAAGTGATATCTTTTGTAGTATTGACTTCCAGTGCCCACCTGTTTGGTTGGCTAAAAAAGTGTATGCCCTTTTCTTGAATATATACAGAAAAAAACGCATACACCCTTTTTGGCCAACTGCAATGTTGGCAATGTTCAGCTCCTTTTCTTGTGCTTAATGGCGAGTCCTTTCTACCTCCTCAAATCCCTTTCCTGCCATTCTCCCTTGCTTACAAGTCCTTTTCTCTGACTTTCCTCAAGACATTTTTCAGTGATGGATATTTTCAACTCTGCAGTTTTGTGAATTTTACTGCCCCTGAGTTCCATTGTTCAACTTGTGTTTATGGGAACTGGCCACAAAGCAGTGGGATTTCCTCAAGCCCTATACTGTTTCCATGGGCAACCCTAGCCTTTGGTCAATTCGTCTTCCTGATTGGAAATTAGAGTGACATGTGCCTGTCTGAACACCTAGGACTTGTCTCTCATTGTTCCTCATCCTTCCGCTTCATCCTCTGGACAAATTCCAAACTGTACGCAACAGGATGTTGACAGTGCTGACATCTCCAAGTGGGGAGACTGTTAGTAAAGACGCTGGAGGGGTGAACCCGAGCACCAGGAGATGAGGAGATGAGATGCCTTTTCCAAACTCTTCCCGATCAGACGGTATACCATCCTCTGGGTGTGACAGACATGTTTTAGCAGTAGGAAGAGTCCCATTCATGTAAGGAGAACACCAGGGCTTTTTCAAAATCAGTGTCTCCCCGAAACCCAAACTGGGGAATTTTTTAAGCTACGGCTACACATATGTTCATTAAGGGCCTTGGGAAGTAGGCAGAGTCCAAACTTTAGATGATTGAAGTCTTCAGGGTCAGAAGCACTCACCACCAGCTTCCCTTAGGTTACACTTTAACTGTCATTGATAGATGATGTCAATAAAAATATCTATTCTTTTTCAGATTATTTCCCCTTATAGGTTATTGCAAAATGTTGAGTGTAGTTCCCTGTGCTATACAGTAGTTCCTTGTTGATGATCTATTTTATACATAGCAGTGTGTATGTGTTAATCCCAAACTGTTAATTTATCCCTCCTCCCACCTTTCCCCTTTGGTAATAATAAATTATAAGATTTTATACTTCTCAGAAATGGGGGAGCTGAAAGAGAGGTATCATTTTCAATGGAAAAGCATTTAAAACAAGATTGAAGCTTTAACCAAGATTATTAGATGTACATCCTTGGAAAGAAATCACTTCGTTTCTCTAATATTGACCTGACAAATAAGACAAACCTTTTCACTGAACTTGCTTATAATAAAGTGATGGAAATATCAAATGGAAGTGTTAGAAACATCTTATTTTACCCGAGCCTTATACACTGTTCTATGTTAACTACAGTTTGGCTCACACATCTGTTCATTGAGGTTACAATAGTCTCAATTTCTGTTACTGATCCTCCAGAGTGGACCCCAACAAGTGTCCCCCTGCCCAGTGTCATTGGGGCCAACAGATCGAGACTGAGTTTGGTTCACAAGCAAAGGAAACTTTATATTTTGATCAGAGAATGGAGAGGTGAGAGCATGCACTACCCCGTGGGCTGTGGGCTGGGCTGCTGTGTAGAGATCCTGTCAGAGTCAGTGGGAGGGAGGGGGCGGAGCTCTCGAGGGCCAGGTTGGCTGCAGCTCAGGCTCTATATCGCGGAGTCTGCACTGGGCCCCAGGAGCTGAGGTGTCGACCCAGCCATTCTGCACTAGGAAATCTGGTCTGAAGTGCCGGGTGTGGAACCTCTGCATGCGGGACCCTAGGAGCACGTGAAATTAGACAAAGCACAAAGGATAAAAAAGGTTAGACTTGACTTTATTGCCCAGATTCTATTTTTATCTCCCAGGGATTTTTAATGGGCTTTGCTGGGGACAAACCCCTCCTCTGCCTTTTGTCCCGTTCCTCATTCTTGGAGTGCTGAGGGTGCAGACACTTCTTCTGTAACTGCTGAGTGCTGAGTTGGGAGCCCTAATACCCGGGGGCGAGGGTCAGATCTTCTCCCCAGCAGCCTCCAGGTGACGTTGATTGTCCCCAGGCCCCCTGCCTCCCTGCTCGTCCACCTGAGCACCAGCATTGGAAGTGTTATAGATTCTAATGACCTTTAAGGGTCCAGGAAAGAGATGTGCAGAGACGCTGTGGGGGCCGGTTTCACCCCGCCCCACATTTGTTCGGCCACCTTAGGCTGACCGTTTCTGCCAGCCTAGATGCTCTGACCAGTAGTCTGCGCTTTCTTCAATTAGGCCCCTGAATTAACGTACAAACAGCACCAGGTGTCAGAGCCCTGCCCGCTCAACTCCCAGACAGTCCAGGGTCAGTGGTGATCAAGGACCATGATGACCACTGAGTCAACAGCCTTTTGAAGTAAACAGGAGTCCAGCTGGTCTTATTGGCCACCATCATCACGGTGTCTGTAGGCTTTTCTATGGTGACAGTGTGATATACGGTTCCCCCGCCAAGATTATTAGCTCCCCTCTGGGTGCAGTAAGTCCTGCAAGCAGTAGTCTGCTCTTTTGGGACACACTCTTGTTGTTTTATGAGAGAAACTCCAGGTCAAGTGATGTTCACACGAATCGTCATGGTGCCCTGTTGCCCCCGGTTATCTCTCTGGATGTTGGAGTTGGAGGGCCTCCTCACTCGAGGTCGGTGTGCCCACGGAGCGAACCCTGCAACTTCAGGGCATGGTTGGTGGTTAGGATCACCATGTGGGGTCCTTTTCCCTTAGGAGGGAGGTGGCCTTTTGGGCTGCTGATTTCCAGGTTTTTAGATACCGCCAGTATCTTGGCCAGATGCGGCAGTGGGCCAAGCCCCTTGGTGACCGTAGTTTATCCTACCTGGATGGCATTCTTGCATTGTTCCATTTCAAGTGGTCCCAGTTTTTGCACTAATTCTCCAATGGCGATTCACCTTTCACCGGGAATGTAAAGGTCAAAGGGTTTAGCTAAATTAGGGAGTTCCAGGGCAAGGGTCTGAATTGACGGCTCTTTCCATTCTTGAAAGGCCACTTCTGGATTCTATTCAAAAGGATCATCATCTTTTCCTTTCAGTGTTTCATATAGAGGCCCAGCTAGTAGACTGTAGTTTGGGATCCAGAAGCAGCAAACCCTGGCCTCCCCAGGAACCCCTAAGCTGTCTTCTAGTTTTAGAAAGGGGTAAGGCTGCAAATGGTTTCTTCCCTTTCCTGGGATGGGCTTCTCTGACCTTCTGTGAGAATGAAGCCCAGGCAGGTCACCGCAGTCTGTGATATTTGAGCTTTTTCTTGGACAACTTCTATCCTTTATTGGCTTGGTAGTTCAGAGGCCTCCTTAGTAGGGCTGGCGATCAGAATGTCGTCTGCGTACTGAAGGAGGGTTTCCTTTTCCAGAGGTAGAACTTTTAGGTCTTTAGCTAAGCTTTCCCCAAAGATGGTGTGGGAATTTTTGCACCCTTGGGGCAAGACGGCCCGGAAGTATTGTTTTAGTTGTATGTTGAGTCCTGCCACTCACAAGCCAAAATTTCTTGTGACTCTGGGACTAATGGAATACAAAAGAAGGCATCATTGAAGACTAATACAGAATACCATGTCCTGGTGGTTGGTAGAATGACCAGCAGGGTGTAGGAATTAGGAGCAACTGGAGGTATATCCTCGGTGGCTTCACTGACTGTCCTGACATCCTTTACCAGGTCCCCAGCAGCCCATGGGGCTCTCGTGGTCAGACCAATCCCAGAATATGGAGCTCACCTGGGCAGGTACCCCACCCCCACCCCAGCCCACGGGGCTCTCGTGGTCAGGCCCTTCCCAGGATACAGAGCTACCCTTGCAGGTACCGTGGCAGGGCTGGGCACACAGGAACCGTGCACATAGCCCTCATTGCAGAGCACCCCCAGCTCACCTGTCAATCAGAGCTGGCACAGAGCACCTCAGAGCAGGACTTGAACTAACAAACAGCAGCTGCGACAGGTCTGTGACCCTGGGCATCACTCTGTGCGGCCTCCCTCCACCTGGTCTTCCAGAGACTTCCACTGCACCCGGGGCACCAGGCCTCTGTCTCCAACCACCACCCACCCCTCCTCTCCCTGACTCCTGGGTTCCTCTCATAAGGAGAGGGTTTTCTTGAAGTTGTCTCCCACTCATGGGCCAGATAAAATGATTAGAAAACAAGCCAAAGCTGCAGCCCCTTGTCTATCCTGACTCTCAGGAGCCCACACCTGTTCCTTGGACCTGGCCGGTTCAGCAAGTTCCATTTTCTGCAACTGTGAGCCCCTGAGGGGTGATGATTGGCTGACCTGGGCAGCCTTACCGTGCGGGCCAGCCCTCCCCAGGTGTGCCTGGGTTGAGATCAATATAAATACCACTCCAGGCAGCAAGAGCCCCTGCAGCCGTGCCTGACGCCATTTTCTCTGCCCTGTCAGCAGTCTCGGGGCTGGGCTGGTGGGAGGGAGTGAGAGGCCACGGCTTTGTGGGTGGCCCAGTGTGAGTGGGGCTCTGCTGGACTTTCTGCAGCAGTTGCCAGGCTGCCACCTGCTAAAGAAGAGGATGTGTCACCCATACCTGCTGCTGGAATTTCTCCCTGGGCAGAGGTGAGGAAGGAAAAAAGCAGTGGGGGCAGGGACAGGACGGGTATCTCAGGCAGGGAAATGGAAATCTTCCAGAAGAGCACCCAGGGCCAGGACCATCCTGGCTGGCCTGCAGGCACCAAGTCGGCCGGCATGCTGTCACTCGTGTGGCTCTATGGCCCTTCCTCTAGGCTTTCAAGTCCTTGTATATATTCAGGTGTTTTACCTGGGACGGGTGGGAATAGTTCAGCAGCAACTGGCCTGGGGCTCAGCTCACGTTTACTCACAGATGCCTCGGCACGGTGCCCCAGCTTTGCAATGAGGACGCTTGTTGCGTGGGGGCTGCTGGCTGAATGGGAGACGATTCCCCACCACTGGCCAACTTCAGAATTGTTTACAACTGGAGCAAGTGCCCTGATACGGTTTTCCTCTGTGGAACTGGTGGGTTCTGTGTTTTTTTTCTCTTTTTCGTTTTTGGTTCAAGGTAGATTTTATTCCTCTTTTTTGTATTTACAGATATAAGCATGGAAATAATTTATTCATATAAATACATGTATGTGAAGGGAATAATTGTTTTTTCTGTTTTATTTTTTAAATTTTATTTCTTTTTAATTTTGAATTTTATTTTGTATTTTTATACAGCAGGTTCTTATTGGTTATCTATTTTATACATATAAATGTATACATGCCAATCCCAGTCTCTCAACTCCTCCCACCACCACCCCCCCAACAGCTTTCCCCCCTTGTTGTCCATACATTTGTTGTCTACATCTGTTGCTCTATTTATGCCTTGCAAAATGGTTAATCTGTACAGTTTTTCTAGGTTCCACATATATGCATGAATATACAAGATTTGTTTTTCTCTTTCTGACTTACTTCACTCTGTATGACAGTCTCTAGATCCATCGACGTCTCTACAAATGACCCAATTTCATTCCTTTTCATGGCTTAGTAATATTCCATTTTATATATGTACCACAGCTTTATGCATTCGTCTGTCTGTGGGCATTTAGGTTGCTTCCATTACCTCGATATTGTAAATAGTGATGCAATGAACATTGCGGTGAATGTCTCGTTTTGATTTATGGTTTTGTCTGGGTATATGTCCAGTACTGGGATTGCTGTATCATATGGTAATTCTATTGTTAGTTTCTTAAGAAACTCCATATTGTTCTCCGTAGTGACTGTATCAATTTATATTCCCAACAATAGTGGAAGAGGGTTCCTTTTCTCCACACCCTTTCCAGCATTTTTGTTTGTAGATTTTCTCATGATGCCCATTCTATCAGGTGTGAGGTGATACCTCATTGTTGAGTCCATTTTGTTGAGCAAGGGGTAGGTCTTGTCTATTACATATTTGGCTTATAAAATGGTATCTGTGCTAATTTCAAACTCTGGTTTTATGCAGCACCCCAACTCACTTTCCCCCTTAAGGAAGCATAAGTTGGTTTTCTAAACTTGAGACCCTGTTCTGTTTTGTAATTCAGTTCATGTGTAGCCAAGTTCACATTCCGTGTATTAGTGATATCTTATAATGTTTCTTTTTCTGTGTGACTTATTTCAGTTAGAATCATCATACCTGAATCCACTCATTATGCTGCTACGGGCCTGATGACATAGATTTCATGGCAGAGTGATTTTGCATTGTACATAAGTACCACAACTTCTTCATCCATTTTTCACTTTCTGCGATATTGAACTTGTACCGTAAACGAGGTTCTTGTAAACAGAGCTGTCCCAAACAGTGGGGTGGCTGTGTCTTTTTGATTTTAATTTCCCTAAGCTATAGGACCATAAGTGGAAGTGCCCTAGGCTCTGTTGCTTTGTTTTTTAGATGTTTCAGGAAACACCATACACTTCTCCCGAGTGGCTGTTGGCAATTTACATCCCGCCCATCAGCATAACAAGGCTCCCAGTTCTCCATGGCCTGTCCTGCCTTTCTGGATTTTACACTTTTCTCAGATGGCCCTTTTGACCGGGGGGAAGTGAGACTTCATTGCAGTGCAGATTTCCTTTGCAAGCTTGCTTGGTTGGCCAAAAAGGGCGTATGTCAGGAAAAAACACATACGCCCTTTTTGGCCAAGTGCATCATTGTGGACGTTCTCCCTCTTTTCCTATGCTTTCAATGCAATTCCAGTCTACCTCCTGAAATCGGTTTCCTGCAATTCTTCCCCGCTTTCAAGTCCTCTTGGCAACCTTACTTCAGCATATTTTTGGACGATAGCTGTCATTTATAAGTCTGCAGGTTTGTGAATTACAGTGCCCCTGAGCTCCTTTCTTCAACTCGCTTTCTTGTGAGCTGGCCGCAACACCGCAGGATTGCTTCAGGCCCTAATCTGGTTCCGGCACGGCACACTGAGCCTTTGGTTAATTCCTCTTCCTCGTGGGAAATGAGAGTTAAATTTGCCCGTCCAGACACCTCCAGCTAGTCTCTCATTGGTTCTCCCTATTCCTGTTCATCTTCCGCAGAAATTGCAAACTGGGCCAAACAGGAGGTTAAAGGCACTGACTCTCCAAGTCGGGAGAGTGTTAGTAAAGCGTCTGGAATGTTGCACCCGAGTACCAGGGGACGAGAACTGAGACATATTTGAACACGTCTCCCGATCAGATGGTTGATCATACTCTGGGTTCCACATGCATGTTTTAGCTGACGGAAGAATCCCTGAAACCTGGAGAGTTGAGACCCGTGGAATGGGTACCATGCAATATGACTTCAAAGGGTCTTCATTGGCTCACCGAACCTCTCCAATCCTATCACTGCTACGTTTATGCCCCTGTACACACGCTTGGTTCCCTTTCGGAGACATAGCAATCCATAGGTTTTAAGATACTTACTAGTCAGGTACATTCTTAGGCATTTAATATGGGGTGTTGAGTCCATTTCGTTGATCAAGGAGTAGCTCTTGTCTATTACATATTTGGCTTAAGGAACTTTATCTGTGCTCATTTCAATCTCTGGTTTTATGCAGCACCCCAACTCACCTTTCCCCTTAAGCAAGCATAAGTTGGTTTTCTAAATTTGAGACCCTGTTCTGTTTTGGAATTCAGTTCCTGTGTAGCCAAGTTTACATTCCGTGTATTAGTGATATCTTATGATGTTTCTTTTTCTGTGTGACTTATTTCAGTTAGAATCATCATACCTGAATCCACTCATTATGCTGCTACAGGTCTGATGGCAGAGATTTCATTGCTGAGTGATATTGCATTGTACGTAAGTACGATAACTTCTTTATCCATTTTTCACTTTCTGCGATATTGAACTTGTACCGTAAACGAGGTTCTTGTAAACAGAGGCGTCCCAAATTTTGGGGTGGCTGTGTCTTTTTGATTTTAATTTCCCTAAGCTATAGGACCATAAGTGGAAGTGCCCTAGGCTCTGTTGCTTTGTTTTTTAGATGTTTCAGGAAACACCATACACTTCTCCCGAGTGTCTGTTGGCAATTTACATCCCGCCCATCAGCATAACAAGGCTCCCAGTTCTCCATGGCCTGTCCTGCCTTTCTGGATTTTACACTTTTTTCAGATGGCCCTTTTGACCGGGGGGAAGTGAGACTTCATTGTAGTGCAGATTTCCTTTGCAAGCTTGCTTGGTTGGCCAAAAAGGGCGTATGCGTTTTTTCCTGAATATATTCAGGAAAAAACGCATACGCCCTTTTTGGCCAAGTGCATCATTGTGGACGTTCTGCCTCTTTTCCTATGCTTTCAATGCAATTCCAGTCTACCTCCTGAAATCGGTTTCCTGCAATTCTGCCCCGCTTTCAAGTCCTCTTGGCAGCCTTACTTCAGTATATTTTTGGACGATAGCTGTCATTTATAACTCTGCAGGTTTGTGAATTACAGTGCCCCTGAGCTCCTTTCTTCAACTCGCTTTCTTGTGACCTGGCCGCAACACCGCAGGATGGCTTCAGGCCCTAATGTGGTTCCGGCATGGCACGCTGAGCCTTTGGTTAATTCCTCTTTCTGGTGGGAAATGAGAGTTAAATTTGCCCGTCCAGACACCTCCAGCTAGTCTCTCATTGGTTCTCGCTATTCCTGTTCATCTTCCGCAGAAATTGCAAACTGGGCCAAAGAGGAGGTTAAAGGGACTGACTCTCCAAGTCGGGAGAGTGTTAGTAAAGCGTCTGGAATGTTGCACCCGAGTACCAGGGTACGAAAACTGAGACATATTTGAACACGTCTCCCAATCACATGGTTGATCATACTCTAGGTCCCACATGCATGTTTTAGCTGGAGGAAGAACACCTTAAACCTGGGTAGTTAAAACCCGTGGAATGGGTACCATGCAATATGACTTCAAAGGGTCTTCATTTGCTCACCGAACCTCTCCAATCCTATCACTGCTGCGTTTATGCCCCTGTACACATGCTTGATTCTCTTTCAGAGACATAGCAATCCATAGGTTTTAAGATACTTACTAGTCAGGTACATTCTTAGACGTTTAATATGCGGTGTTGAGTCCATTTCGCTGAACAAGGAGTAGTTCTTGTCTATTCCATATTTGGCTTAAGGAACTTTATCTGTGCTCATTTCAATCTCTGGTTTTATGCAGCACCCCAACTCACCTTTCCCCTTAAGCAAGCATAAGTTGGTTTTCTAAATTTGAGACCCTGTTCTGTTCTGTAATTCAGTTCCTGTGTAGCCAAGTTTACATTCCGTGTATTAGTGATATCTTATGATGTTTATTTTTCTGTGTGACTTATTTCAGTTAGAATCATCATACCTGAATCCACTCATTGTGCTGGTAAGGGCCTGATGACATAGATTTCATTGCTGAGTGATATTGCTTTGTAAGTAAATACCACATCTTCTTTATCCATTTTCCACTTTCTGTGATGTTGAACTTGTACTGTAAACGAGGTTCTTGTAAACAGAGGCATCCCAAACTATGGGGTGGCTGTGTCTTTTTGATTTTAATTTCCCTAAGCTATAGGACCATAAGTGGAAGTGCCCTAGGCTCTGTTGCTTTGTTTTTTAGATGTTTCAGGAAACACCATACACTTCTCCCGAGTGTCTGTTGGAAATTTACATCCCGCCCATCAGCATAACAAGGCCCCCAGTTCTCCATGGCCTGTCCTGCCTTTCTGGATTTTACACTTTTTTCAGATGGCCCTTTTGACCGGGGGGAAGTGAGACTTCATTGTAGTGCAGATTTCCTTTGCAAGCTTGCTTGGTTGGCCAAAAAGGGCGTATGCGTTTTTTCCTGAATATATTCAGGAAAAAACGCATACGCCCTTTTTGGCCAAGTGCATCATTGTGGACGTTCTGCCTCTTTTCCTATGCTTTCAATGCAATTCCAGTCTACCTCCTGAAATCGGTTTCCTGCAATTCTGCCCCGCTTTCAAGTCCTCTTGGCAGCCTTACTTCAGTATATTTTTGGACGATAGCTGTCATTTATAACTCTGCAGGTTTGTGAATTACAGTGCCCCTGAGCTCCTTTCTTCAACTCGCTTTCTTGTGACCTGGCCGCAACACCGCAGGATGGCTTCAGGCCCTAATGTGGTTCCGGCATGGCACGCTGAGCCTTTGGTTAATTCCTCTTTCTGGTGGGAAATGAGAGTTAAATTTGCCCGTCCAGACACCTCCAGCTAGTCTCTCATTGGTTCTCGCTATTCCTGTTCATCTTCCGCAGAAATTGCAAACTGGGCCAAAGAGGAGGTTAAAGGGACTGACTCTCCAAGTCGGGAGAGTGTTAGTAAAGCGTCTGGAATGTTGCACCCGAGTACCAGGGTACGAAAACTGAGACATATTTGAACACGTCTCCCAATCACATGGTTGATCATACTCTAGGTCCCACATGCATGTTTTAGCTGGAGGAAGAACACCTTAAACCTGGGTAGTTAAAACCCGTGGAATGGGTACCATGCAATATGACTTCAAAGGGTCTTCATTTGCTCACCGAACCTCTCCAATCCTATCACTGCTGCGTTTATGCCCCTGTACACATGCTTGATTCTCTTTCAGAGACATAGCAATCCATAGGTTTTAAGATACTTACTAGTCAGGTACATTCTTAGACGTTTAATATGCGGTGTTGAGTCCATTTCGCTGAACAAGGAGTAGTTCTTGTCTATTCCATATTTGGCTTAAGGAACTTTATCTGTGCTCATTTCAATCTCTGGTTTTATGCAGCACCCCAACTCACCTTTCCCCTTAAGCAAGCATAAGTTGGTTTTCTAAATTTGAGACCCTGTTCTGTTCTGTAATTCAGTTCCTGTGTAGCCAAGTTTACATTCCGTGTATTAGTGATATCTTATGATGTTTATTTTTCTGTGTGACTTATTTCAGTTAGAATCATCATACCTGAATCCACTCATTGTGCTGGTAAGGGCCTGATGACATAGATTTCATTGCTGAGTGATATTGCTTTGTAAGTAAATACCACATCTTCTTTATCCATTTTCCACTTTCTGTGATGTTGAACTTGTACTGTAAACGAGGTTCTTGTAAACAGAGGCATCCCAAACTATGGGGTGGCTGTGTCTTTTTGATTTTAATTTCCCTAAGCTATAGGACCATAAGTGGAAGTGCCCTAGGCTCTGTTGCTTTGTTTTTTAGATGTTTCAGGAAACACCATACACTTCTCCCGAGTGTCTGTTGGAAATTTACATCCCGCCCATCAGCATAACAAGGCCCCCAGTTCTCCATGGCCTGTCCTGCCTTTCTGGATTTTACACTTTTTTCAGATGGCCCTTTTGACCGGGGGGAAGTGAGACTTCATTGTAGTGCAGATTTCCTTTGCAAGCTTGCTTGGTTGGCCAAAAAGGGCGTATGCGTTTTTTCCTGAATATATTCAGGAAAAAACGCATACGCCCTTTTTGGCCAAGTGCATCATTGTGGACGTTCTGCCTCTTTTCCTATGCTTTCAATGCAATTCCAGTCTACCTCCTGAAATCGGTTTCCTGCAATTCTGCCCCGCTTTCAAATCCTCTTGGCAGCCTTACTTCAGTATATTTTTGGACGATAGCTGTCATTTATAACTCTGCAGGTTTGTGAATTACAGTGCCGCTGAGCTCCTTTCTTCAACTCGCTTTCTTTTGAGCTGGCCTCAACACCGCAGGATGGCTTCAGGCCCTAATCTGGTTCCGGCACGACACGCGGAGCCTTTGGTTAATTCCTCTTCCTGGTGGGAAATGAGAGTTAAATTTGCCCGTCCAGACACCTCCAGCTAGTCTCTCATTGGTTCTCACTATTCCTGTTCATCTTCCGCAGAAATTGCAAACTGGGCCAAACAGGAGTTTAAAGGGACTGACTCTCCAAGTCTGGAGGGTGTTGGTAAAGCATCTGGAATGTTGCACCCGAGTACCAGGGTACGAAAACAGAGACATATTTGAACACGTCTCCCGATCACATGGTTGGTCATAATCTAGGTTCCACATGCATATTTTAGCTGAAGGAAGAATACCTTAAACCTGGGTAGTTGAAACCCGTGGAATGGGTACCATTCAATATGACTTCAAAGGGTCTTCATTTGCTCACCGAACCTCTCCAATCCTATCACTGCTGCGTTTATGCCCCTGTACACATGCTTGATTCTCTTTCAGAGACATAGCAATCCATAGGTTTTAAGATACTTACTAGTCAGGTACATTCTTAGGCGTTTAATATGGGGTGTTGAGTCCATTTCGTTGAGCAAGGAGTAGCTCTTGTCTATTCCATATTTGGCTTAAGGAACTTTATCTGTGCTCATTTCAATCTCTGGTTTTATGCAGCACCCCAACTCACCTTTACCCTTAAGCAAGCATAAGTTGGTTTTCTAAATTTGAGAACCTGTTCTGTTCTGTAATTCAGTTCCTGTGTAGCCAAGTTTACATTCCGTGTATTACTGATACCTTATGATGTTTCGTTTTCTGTGTGACTTATTTCAGTTAGAATCATCATACCTGAATCCACTCATTATGCTGCTAAGGGCCTGATGACATAGATTTCATTGCTGAGTGATATTGCTTTGTAAGTAAATACCACAACTTCTTTATCCATTTTTCACTTTCTGCGATGTTGAACTTGTACTGTAAACGAGGTTCTTGTAAACAGAGGCGTCCCAAACTTTGGGGTGGCTGTGTCTTTTTGATTTTAATTTCCCTAAGCTATAGGACCATAAGTGGAAGTGCCCTAGGCTCTGTTGCTTTGTTTTTTAGATGTTTCAGGAAACACCATACACTTCTCCCGAGTGTCTGTTGGCAATTTACATCCCGCCCATCAGCATAACAAGGCTCCCAGTTCTCCATGGCCTGTCCTGCCTTTCTGGATTTTACACTTTTCTCAGATGGCACTTTTGACGGGGGGGAAGTGAGACTTCATTGCAGTGCAGATTTCCTTTGCAAGCTTGCTTGGTTGGCCAAAAATGGCGTATGTCAGGAAAAAACACATATGCCCTTTTTGGCCAAGTGCATCATTGTGGACGTTCTCCCTCTTTTCCTATGCTTTCAATGCAATTCCAGTCTACCTCCTGAAATCGGTTTCCTGCAATTCTTCCCCGCTTTCAAGTCCTCTTGGCAACCTTACTTCAGTATATTTTTGGACGATAGCTGTCATTTATAAGTCTGCAGGTTTGTGAATTACAGTGCCCCTGAGCTCCTTTCTTCAACTCGCTTTCTTGTGAGCTGGCCGCAACACCGCAGGATTGCTTCAGGCCCTAATCTGGTTCCGGCACAACATGCTGAGCCTTTGGTTAATTCCTCTTCCTCGTGGGAAATGAGAGTTAAATTTGCCCGTCCAGACACCTCCAGCTAGTCTCTCATTGGTTCTCCCTATTCCTGTTCATCTTCCGCAGAAATTGCAAACTGGGCCAAACAGGAGGTTAAAGGCACTGACTCTCCAAGTCGGGAGAGTGTTAGTAAAGCGTCTGGAATGTTGCACCCGAGTACCAGGGGACGAGAACTGAGACATATTGGAACACGTCTCCCGATCAGATGGTTGATCATACTCTGGGTTCCACATGCATGTTTTAGCTGACGGAAGAATCCCTGAAACCTGGAGAGTTGAGACCCGTGGAATGGGTACCATGCAATATGACTTCAAAGGGTCTTCATTGGCTCACCGAACCTCTCCAATCCTATCACTGCTACGTTTATGCCCCTGTACACCTGCTTGGTTCCCTTTCGGAGACATAGCAATCCATAGGTTTTCAGATACTTACTAGTCAGGTACATTCTTAGGCATTTAATATGGGGTGTTGAGTCCATTTCGTTGATCAAGGAGTAGCTCTTGTCTATTACATATTTGGCTTAAGGAATTTTATCTGTGCTCATTTCAATCTCTGGTTTTATGCAGCACCCCAACTCACCTTTCCCCTTAAGCAAGCATAAGTTGGTTTTCTAAATTTGAGACCCTGTTCTGTTTTGTAATTCACTTCGTGTGTAGCCAAGTTTACATTCCGTGTATTAGTGATATCTTATGATGTTTCTTTTTCTGTGTGACTTATTTCAGTTAGAATCATCATACCTGAATCCACTCATTGTGCTGCTACGGGTCTGATGGCAGAGATTTCATTGCTGAGTGATATTGCATTGTACGTTAGTACGATAACTTCTTTATCCATTTTTCACTTTCTGCGATATTGAACTTGTACCGTAAACGAGGTTCTTGTAAACAGAGGCGTCCCAAACTTTGGGGTGGCTGTGTCTTTTTGATTTTAATTTCCCTAAGCTATAGGACCATAAGTTGAAGTGCCCTAGGCTCTGTTGCTTTGTTTTTTAGATATTTCAGGAAACACCATACACTTCTCCCGAGTGTCTGTTGGCAATTTACATCCCGCCCATCAGCATAACAAGGCTCCCAGTTCTCCATGGCCTGTCCTGCCTTTCTGGATTTTACACTTTTTTCAGATGGCCCTTTTGACGGGGGGAAGTGAGACTTCATTGTAGTGCAGATTTCCTTTGCAAGCTTGCTTGGTTGGCCAAAAAGGGCGTATGCGTTTTTTCCTGAATATATTCAGGAAAAAACGCATACGCCCTTTTTGGCCAAGTGCATCATTGTGGACGTTCTGCCTCTTTTCCTATGCTTTCAATGCAATTCCAGTCTACCTCCTGAAATCGGTTTCCTGCAATTCTGCCCCGCTTTCAAGTCCTCTTGGCAGCCTTACTTCAGTATATTTTTGGACGATAGCTGTCATTTATAACTCTGCAGGTTTGTGAATTACAGTGCCCCTGAGCTCCTTTCTTCAACTCGCTTTCTTTTGAGCTGGCCGCAACACCGCAGGATGGCTTCAGGCCCTAATCTGGTTCCGGCACGGCACGCTGAGCCTTTGGTTAATTCCTCTTCCTGGTGGGAAATGAGAGTTAAATTTGCCCGTCCAGACACCTCCAGCTAGTCTCTCATTGGTTCTCCCTATTCCTGTTCATCTTCCACAGAAATTGCAAACTGGGCCAACAGGAGGTTAAAGGCACTGACTCTCCAAGTCGGGAGAGTGTTAGTAAAGCGTCTGGAATGTTGCACCCGAGTACCAGGGGTCGAAATCTGAGAAATATTGGAACACATCTCCCGATCACATTGTTGATCATACTCTGGGTTCCACATGCATATTTTAGCTGAAGGAAGAATCCCTGAAACCTGGAGAGTTGAGACCCGTGGAATGGGTACCATGAAATATGACTTCAAAGGGTCTTCATTGGCTCACCGAACCTCTCCAATCCTAACACTGCTACGTTTATGCCCCTGTACACATGCTTGGTTCCCTTTCGGAGACATAGCAATCCATAGATTTTAAGATACTTACTAGTCAGGTACATTCTTAGGCATTTAATATGGGGTGTTGAGTCCATTTCGTTGAGCAAGGAGTAGCTCTTGTCTATTCCATATTTGGCTTAAGGAACTTTATCTGTGCTCATTTCAATCTCTGGTTTTATGCAGCACTCCAACTCACCTTTTCCCTTAAGCAAGCATAAGTTGGTTTTCTAAATTTGAGACCCTGTTCTGTTTTGTAATTCAGTTCCTGTGTAGCCAAGTTTACATTCCGTGTATTAGTGATATCTTATGATGTTTCTTTTTCTGTGTGACTTATTTCAGTTAGAATCATCGTACCTGAATCCACTCATTATGCTGCTACGGGCCTGATGACATAGATTTCATTGCTGAGTGATACTGCATTGTACGTAAGTACCACAAGTTCTTTATCCATTTTTCACTTTCTGTGATATTGAACTTGTACGGTAAATGAGGTTCTTCTAAACAGAGGCGTCCCAAACTTTGGGGTGGCTGTGTCTTTTTGATTTTAATTTCCCTAATCTATAGGACCATAAGTGGAAGTGCCCTAGGCTCTGTTGCTTTGTTTTTTAGATGTTTCAGGAAACACCATACACTTCTCCCGAGTGTCTGTTGGCAATTTATATCCCGCCCATCAGCATAACAAGGCTCCCAGTTCTCCATGGCCTGTCCTGCCTTTCTGGATTTTACACTTTTTTCAGATGGCCCTTTTGACCGGGGGGAAGTGAGACTTCATTGTAGTGCAGATTTCCTTTGCAAGTTTGCTTGGTTGGCCAAAAAGGGCGTATGCGTTTTTTCCTGAATATATTCAGGAAAAAACGCATACGCCCTTTTTGGCCAAGTGCATCATTGTGGACGTTTTGCCTCTTTTCTAATGCTTTCAATGCAATTCCAGTCTACCTCCTGAAATCGGTTTCCTGCAATTCTGCCCCGCTTTCAAGTCCTCTTGGCAGCCTTACTTCAGTATATTTTTGGACGATAGCTGTCATTTATAACTCTGCAGGTTTGTGAATTACAGTGCCCCTGAGCTCCTTTCTTCAACTCGCTTTCTTGTGACCTGGCCTCAACACCGCAGGATGGCTTCTGGCCCTAATCTGGTTCCGGCACGGCACGCTGAGCCTTTGGTTAATTCCTCTTCCTGGTGGGAAATGAGAGTTAAATTTGCCCGTCCAGACACCTCCAGCTAGTCTCTCATTGGTTCTCCCTATTCCTGTTCATCTTCCGCAGAAATTGCAAACTGGGCCAAACAGGAGGTTAAAGGCGCTGACTCTCCAAGTGGGGAGAGTGTTAGTAAAGCGTCTGGAATGTTGCACCCGAGTACCAGGGGACGAAAACTGAGACATATTTGAACACGTCTCCCGTTCACACGGTTGATCATACTCTGGGTTCCACATGCATGTTTTAGCTGAAGGAAGAATACCTTAAACCTGGAGAGTTGAGACCCGTGTAATGGGTACCATGCAATATGACTTCAAAGGGTCTTCATTTGCTCACCGAACCTCTCCAATCCTATCACTGCTGCGTTTATGCCCCTGTACACATGCTTGATTCTCTTTCGGAGACATAGCAATCCATAGGTTTTAAGATACTTACTAGTCAGGTACATTCTTAGGCGTTTAATATGTGGTGTTGAGTCCATTTCGTTGAGCAATGAGTAGCTCTTGTCTATTCCATATTTGGCTTAAGGAACTTTATCTGTGCTCATTTCAATCTCTGGTTTTATGCAGCACCCCAACTCACCTTTACCCTTAAGCAAGCATAAGTTGCTTTTCTAAATTTGCGATGCTGTTCTGTTCTGTAATTCAGTTCCTGTGTAGCCAAGTTTACATTCCGTGTATTACTGATATCTTATGATGTTTCTTTTTCTGTGTGACTTATTTCAGTTAGAATCATCATACCTGAATCCACTCATTGTGCTGCTAAGGGCCTGATGACATAGATTTCATTGCTGAGTGATATTGCTTTGTAAGTAAATACCACAACTTCTTTATCCATTTTTCACTTTCTGCGATGTTGAACTTGTACTGTAAACGAGGTTCTTGTAAAGAGAGGCATCCCAAACTTTGGGGTGGCTGTGTCTTTTTGATTTTAATTTCCCTAAGCTATAGGACCATAAGTGGAAGTGCCCTAGGCTCTGTTGCTTTGTTTTTTAGAAGTTTCAGGAAACACCATACACTTCTCCCGAGTGTCTGTTGGCAAATTACATCCCGCCCATCAGCATAACAAGGCTCCCAGTTCTCCATGGCCTGTCCTGCCTTTCTGGATTTTACACTTTTTTCAGATGGCCCTTTTGACCGGGGGGAACTGAGACTTCATTGTAGTGCAGATTTCCTTTGCAAGCTTGCTTGGTTGGCCAAAAAGGGCGTATGCGTTTTTTCCTGAATATATTCAGGAAAAAGCGCATACGCCCTTTTTGGCCTAGTGCATCATGGTGGACGTTCTGCCTCTTTTCCTATGCTTTCAATGCAATTCCAGTCTACCTCCTGAAATCGGTTTCCTGCAATTCTGCCCCACTTTCAAGTCCTCTTGGCAGCCTTACTTCAGTATATTTTTGGACGATAGCTGTCATTTATAACTCTGCAGGTTTGTGAATTACAGTGCCCCTGAGCTCCTTTCTTCAACTCGCTTTCTTGTGACATGGCCGCAACACCGCTGGATGGCTTCAGGCCCTAATCTGGTTCCGGCACGGCACGCTAAGCCTTTGGTTATTTCCTCTTCCTTGTGGGAAATGAGAGTTAAATTTGCCCGTCCAGAGACCTCCAGCTAGTCTCTCATTGGTTCTCCCTATTCCTGTTCATCTTCCGCAGAAATTGCAAACTGGGCCAAACAGGAGGTTAAAGGCGCTGACTCTCCAAGTGGGGAGAGTGTTAGTAAAGCGTCTGGAATGTTGCACCCGAGTACCAGGGTACGAAAACTGAGACATGTTTGAACACGTCTCCCGTTCACACGGTTGATCATACTCTGGGTTCCCCATGCATGTTTTAGCTGAAGGAAGAATACCTTAAACCTGGGTAGTTGAAACCCGTGGAATGGGTACCATGCAATATGACTTCAAAGGGTCTTCATTTGCTCACCGAACCTCTCCAATCCTATCACTGCTGCGTTTATGCCCCTGTACACACGCTTGATTCTCTTTTGGAGACATAGCAATCCATAGGTTTTAAGATACTTACTAGTCAGGTACATTCTTAGGCGTTTAATATGGGGTGTTGAGTCCATTTCGTTGAGCAAGGAGTAGCTCTTGTCTATTCCATATTTGGCTTAAGGAACTTTATCTGTGCTCATTTCAATCTCTGGTTTTATGCAGCACCCCAACTCACCTTTACCCTTAAGCAAGCATAAGTTGGTTTTCTAAATTTGAGACCCTGTTCTGTTCTGTAATTCAGTTCCTGTGTAGCCAAGTTTACATTCCGTGTATTAGTGATATCTTATGATGTTTCTTTTTCTGTGTGACTTATTTCAGTTAGAATCATCATACCTGAATCCACTCATTGTGCTGCTAAGGGCCTGATGACATAGATTTCATTGCTGAGTGATATTGCTTTGTAAGTAAATACCACAACTTCTTTATCCATTTTTCACTTTATGCGATGTTGTACTTGTACTGTAAACGAGGTTCTTGTAAACAGAGGCGTCCAAAACTTTGGGGTGGCTGTGTCTTTTTGATTTTAATTTCCCTAAGCTATAGGACCATAAGTGGAAGTGCCCTAGGCTCTGTTGCTTTGTGTTTTAGATGTTTCAGGAAACACCATACACTTCTCCGGAGTGTCTGTTGGCAATTTACATCCCGCCCATCAGCATAACAAGGCTCCCAGTTCTCCATGTCCTGTCCTGCCTTTCTGGATTTTACACTTTTTTCAGATGGCCCTTTTGACCGGGGGGAAGTGAGACTTCATTGTAATGCAGATTTCCTTTGCAAGCTTGCTTGGTTGGCCAAAAAGGGCGTATGCGTTTTTTCCTGAATATATTCAGGAAAAAACGCATATGCCCTTTTTGGCCAAGTGCATTATTGTGGACGTTCTGCCTCTTTTCCTATGCTTTCAATGCAATTCCAGTCTACCTCCTGAAATCGGTTTCCTGCAATTCTGCCCCGCTTTCAAGTCCTCTTGGCAACCTTACTTCAGTATATTTTTGGACGATAGCTGTCATTTATAACTCTGCAGGTTTGTGAATTACAGTGCCCCTGAGCTCCTTTCTTCAACTCGCTTTCTTGTGACCTGGCCGCAACACCGCAGGATGGCTTCAGGCCCTAATCTGGTTCCGTCACGGCACGCTGAGCCTTTGGTTAATTCCTCTTCCTGGTGGGAAATGAGAGTTAAATTTGCCCGTCCAGACACCTCCAGCTAGTCTCTCATTGGTTCTCCCTATTCCTGTTCATCTTCCGCAGAAATTGCAAACTGGGCCAAACAGGAGGTTAAAGGGACTGACTCTCCAAGTCGGGAGGGTGTTAGTAAAGCGTCTGGAATGTTGCACCCGAGTACCAGGGTACGAAAACTGAGACATATTTGAACACGTTTCCCGATCACATGGTTGATCATACTCTAGGTTCCACATGCATGTTTTAGCTGAAGGAAGAATACCTTAAACCTGGGTAGTTGAAACCCGTGGAATGGGTACCATGCAATATGACTTCAAAGGGTCTTCATTTGCTCAACGAACCTCTCCAATCCTATCACTGCTGCGTTTATGCCCCTGTACACACGCTTGATTCTCTTTTGGAGACATAGCAATCCATAGGTTTTAAGATACTTACTAGTCAGGTACATTCTTAGGCGTTTAATATGGGGGGTTGAGTCCATTTCATTGAGCAAGGAGTAGCTCTTGTCTATTCCATATTTAGCTTAAGGAACTTTATCTGTGCTCATTTCAATCTCTGGTTTTATGCAGCACCCCAACTCACCTTTACCCTTAAGCAAGCATAAGTTGGTTTTCTAAATTTGAGACCCTGTTCTGTTCTGTAATTCAGTTCCTGTGTAGCCAAGTTTACATTCCGTGTATTACTGATATCTTATGATGTTTCTTTTTCTGTGTGACTTATTTCAGTTAGAATCATCATACCTGAAACCACTCATTGTGCTGCTAAGGGCCTGATGACATAGATTTCATTGCTGAGTGATATTGCTTTGTAAGTAAATACCACAACTTCTTTATCCATTTTTCACTTTCTGCGATGTTGAACTTGTACTGTAAACGAGGTTCTTGTAAACAGAGGCGTCCCAAACTTTAGGGTGGCTGTGTCTTTTTGATTTTAATTTCCCTAAGCTATAGGACCATAAGTGGAAGTGCCCTAGGCTCTGTTGCTTTGTTTTTTAGATGTTTCAGGAAACACCATAGACTTCTCCCAAGTGTCTGTTGGCAATTTACATCCCGCCCATCAGCATAACAAGGCTCCCAGTTCTCCATGGCCTGTCCTGCCTTTCTGGATTTTACACTTTTTTCAGATGGCCCTTTTGACCAGGGGGAATTGAGACTTCATTGTAGTGCAGATTTCCTTTGCAAGCTTGCTTGGTTGGCCAAAAAGTGCGTATGCGTTTTTTCCTGAATATATTCAGGAAAAAACGCATACGCCCTTTTTGGCCAAGTGCATCATTGTGGACGTTCTGCCTCTTTTCCTATGCTTTCAATGCAATTCCAGTCTACCTCCTGAAATCGGTTTCCTGCAATTCTGCCCCGCCTTCAAGTCCTCTTGGCAGCCTTACTTCAGTATATTTTTGGACGATAGCTGTCATTTATAACTCTGCAGGTTTGTGAATTACAGTGCCCCTCAGCTCCTTTCTTCAACTCGCTTTCTTGTGACCTGGCCGCAACACCGCAGGATGGCTTCAGGCCCTAATCTGGTTCCGGCACGGCACGCTGAGCCTTTGGTTATTTCCTCTTCCTTGTGGGAAATGAGAGTTAAATTTGCCCATCCAGACACCTCCAGCTAGTCTCTCATTGGTTCTCCCTATTCCTGTTCATCTTCCGCAGAAATTGCAAACTGGGCCAAACAGGAGGTTAAAGGCGCTGACTCTCCAAGTGGGGAGAGTGTTAGTAAAGCGTCAGGAATGTTGCACCCGAGTACCAGGGGACGAAAACTGAGACATATTTGAACACGTCTCCCGTTCACACGGTTGATCATACTCTGGGTTCCACATGCATGTTTTAGCTGAAGGAAGAATACCTTAAACCTGGAGAGTTGAGACCCGTGTAATGGGTACCATGCAATATGACTTCAAAGGGTCTTCATTTGCTCACCGAACCTCTCCAATCCTGTCACTGTTGCGTTTATGCCCCTGTACACATGCTTGATTCTCTTTCAGAGACATAGCAATCCATAGGTTTTAAGATACTTACTAGTCAGGTACATTCTTAGGCGTTTAATATGCGGTGTTGAGTCCATTTCGTTGAGCAATGAGTAGCTCTTGTCTATTCCATATTTGGCTTAAGGAACTTTATCTGTGCTCATTTCAATCTCTGGTTTTATGCAGCACCCCAACTCACCTTTACCCTTAAGCAAGCATAAGTTGCTTTTCTAAATTTGAGACCCTGTTCTGTTCTGTAATTCAGTTCCTGTGTAGCCAAGTTTACATTCCGTGTATTACTGATATCTTATGATGTTTCTTTTTCTGTGTGACTTATTTCAGTTAGAATCATCATACCTGAATCCACTCATTGTGCTGCTAAAGGCCTGATGACATAGATTTCATTGCTGAGTGATATTGCTTTGTAAGTAAATACCACAACTTCTTTATCCATTTTTCACTTTCTGCGATGTTGAACTTGTACTGTAAACGAGGTTCTTGTAAAGAGAGGCATCCCAAACTTTGGGGTGGCTCTGTCTTTTTGATTTTAATTTCCCTAAGCTATAGGACCATAAGTGGAAGTGCCCTAGGCTCTGTTGCTTTGTTTTTTAGAAGTTTCAGGAAACACCATACACTTCTCCCGAGTGTCTGTTGGCAATTTACATCCCGCCCATCAGCATAACAAGGCTCCCAGTTCTCCATGGCCTGTCCTGCCTTTCTGGATTTTACACTTTTTTCAGATGGCCCTTTTGACCGGGGGGAAGTGAGACTTCATTGTAGTGCAGATTTCCTTTGCAAGTTTGCTTGGTTGGCCAAAAAGGGCGTATGCGTTTTTTCCTGAATATATTCAGGAAAAAACGCATACGCCCTTTTTGGCCAAGTGCATCATTGTGGACGTTCTGCCTTTTTTCCTATGCTTTCAATGCAATTCCAGTCTACCTCCTGAAATCGGTTTCCTGCAATTCTGCCCCGCTTTCAAGTCCTCTTGGCAGCCTTACTTCAGTATATTTTTGGACGATAGCTGTCATTTATAACTCCGCAGGTTTGTGAATTACAGTGACCCTGAGCTCCTTTCTTCAACTCGCTTTCTTGTGACCTGGCCGCAACACCGCAGGATGGCTTCAGGCCCTAATCTGGTTCCGGCACGGCACGCTGAGCCTTTGGTTATTTCCTCTTCCTGGTGGGAAATGAGAGTTAAATTTGCCCGTCCAGACACCTCCAGCTAGTCTCTCATTGGTTCTCCCTATTCCTGTTCATCTTCCGCAGAAATTGCAAACTGGGCCAAACAGGAGGTTAAAGGCGCTGACTCTCCAAGTGGGGAGAGTGTTAGTAAAGCGTCTGGAATGTTGCACCCGAGTACCAGGGGAGGAAAACTGAGACATATTTGAACATGTCTCCCCTTCACACGGTTGATCATACTCTGGGCTCCACATGCATGTTTTAGCTGAAGGAAGAATACCTTAAACCTGGAGAGTTGAGACCCGTGGAATGGGTACCATGCAATATGACTTCAAAGGGTCTTCATTTGCTCACCGAACCTCTCCAATCCTATCCCTGCTGCGTTTATGCCCCTGTACACACGCTTGATTCTCTTTTGGAGACATAGCAATCCATAGGTTTTAAGATACTTACTAGTCAGGTACATTCTTAGGCGTTTAATATGGGGTGTTGAGTCCATTTCGTTGAGCAAGGAGTAGCTCTTGTCTATTCCATATTTGGCTTAAGGAACTTTATCTGTGCTCATTTCAATCTCTGGTTTTATGCAGCACCCCAACTCACCTTTCCCCTTAAGCAAGCATAAGTTGGTTTTCTAAATTTGAGACCCTGTTCTGTTTTGGAATTCAGTTCCTGTGTAGACAAGTTTACATTCCGTGTATTAGTGATATCTTATGATGTTTCTTTTTCTGTGTGACTTATTTCAGTTAGAATCATCGTCCCTGAATCCACTCATTATGCTGCTACGGACCTGATGACATAGATTTCATTGCTGAGTGATACTGCATTGTACATAAGTACCACAAGTTCTTTATCCATTTTTCACTTTCTGTGATATTGAACTTGTATGGTAAACGAGGTTCTTGTAAACAGAGGCGTCCCAAACTTTGGGGTGGCTGTGTCTTTTTGATTTTAATTTCCCTAAGCTATAGGACCATAAGTGGAAGTGCCCTAGGCTCTGTTGCTTTGTGTTTTAGATGTTTCAGGAAACAGCATACACTTCTCCTGAGTGTCTGTTGGCAATTTAAATCCCGCCCATCAGCATAACAAGGCTCCCAGTTCTCCATGGCCTGTCCTGCCTTTCTGGATTTTACACTTTTTTCAGATGGCCCTTTTGACCGGGGGGAAGTGAGACTTCATTGTAGTGCAGATTTCCTTTGCAAGTTTGCTTGGTTGGCCAAAAAGGGCGTATGCGTTTTTTCCTGAATATATTCAGGAAAAAACGCATACGCCCTTTTTGGCCAAGTGCATCATTGTGGACGTTCTGCCTCTTTTCCTATGCTTTCAATGCAATTCCAGTCTACCTCCTGAAATCGGTTTCCTGCAATTCTGCCCCGTTTTCAAGTCCTCTTGGCAGCCTTACTTCAGTATATTTTTGGACGATAGCTGTCATTTATAACTCCGCAGGTTTGTGAATTACAGTGACCCTGAGCTCCTTTCTTCAACTCGCTTTCTTGTGACCTGGCCGCAACACCGCAGGATGGCTTCAGGCCCTAATCTGGTTCCGGCACGGCACGCTGAGCCTTTGGTTATTTCCTCTTCCTGGTGGGAAATGAGAGTTAAATTTGCCCGTCCAGACACCTCCAGCTAGTCTCTCATTGGTTCTCCCTATTCCTGTTCATCTTCCGCAGAAATTGCAAACTGGGCCAAACAGGAGGTTAAAGGCGCTGACTCTCCAAGTGGGGAGAGTGTTAGTAAAGCGTCTGGAATGTTGCACCCGAGTACCAGGGGAGGAAAACTGAGACATATTTGAACATGTCTCCCCTTCACACGGTTGATCATACTCTGGGCTCCACATGCATGTTTTAGCTGAAGGAAGAATACCTTAAACCTGGAGAGTTGAGACCCGTGGAATGGGTACCATGCAATATGACTTCAAAGGGTCTTCATTTGCTCACCGAACCTCTCCAATCCTATCCCTGCTGCGTTTATGCCCCTGTACACACGCTTGATTCTCTTTTGGAGACATAGCAATCCATAGGTTTTAAGATACTTACTAGTCAGGTACATTCTTAGGCGTTTAATATGGGGTGTTGAGTCCATTTCGTTGAGCAAGGAGTAGCTCTTGTCTATTCCATATTTGGCTTAAGGAACTTTATCTGTGCTCATTTCAATCTCTGGTTTTATGCAGCACCCCAACTCACCTTTCCCCTTAAGCAAGCATAAGTTGGTTTTCTAAATTTGAGACCCTGTTCTGTTTTGGAATTCAGTTCCTGTGTAGCCAAGTTTACATTCCGTGTATTAGTGATATCTTATGATGTTTCTTTTTCTGTGTGACTTATTTCAGTTAGAATCATCGTCCCTGAATCCACTCATTGTGCTGCTAAGGGCCTGATGACATAGATTTCATTGCTGAGTGATACTGCATTGTACGTAAGTACCACAAGTTCTTTATCCATTTTTCACTTTCTGTGATATTGAACTTGTACGGTAAACGAGGTTCTTGTAAACAGAGGCGTCCCAAACTTTGGGGTGGCTGTGTCTTTTTGATTTTAATTTCCCTAAGCTATAGGACCATAAGTGGAAGTGCCCTAGGCTCTGTTGCTTTGCTTTTTAGATGTTTCAGGAAACACCATACACTTCTCCCGAGTGTCTGTTGGCAATTTACATCCCGCCCATCAGCATAACAAGGCTCCCAGTTCTCCATGGCCTGTCCTGCCTTTCTGGATTTTACACTTTCTTCAGATGGCCCTTTTGACCGGGGGGAAGTGAGACTTCATTGTAGTGCAGATTTCCTTTGCAAGTTTGCTTGGTTGGCCAAAAAGGGCGTATGCGTTTTTTCCTGAATATATTCAGGAAAAAACGCATACGCCCTTTTTGGCCAAGTGCATCATTGTGGACGTTCTGCCTCTTTTCCTATGCTTTCAATGCAATTCCAGTCTACCTCCTGAAATCGGTTTCCTGCAATTCTGCCCTGCTTTCAAGTCCTCTTGGCAGCCTTACTTCAGTATATTTTTGGACGATAGCTGTCATTTATAACTCTGCAGGTTTGTGAATTACAGTGCCCCTGAGCTCCTTTCTTCAACTCGCTTTCTTGTCACCTGGCCGCAACACCACAGGATGGCTTCAGGCCCTAATCTAGTTCCGGCCCGGCACACTGAGCCTTTGGTTAATTCCTCTCCCTGGTGGGAAATGAGAGTTAAATTTGCCCGTCCAGACACGTCCAGCTAGTCTCTCATTGGTTCTCGCTATTCCTGTTCATCTTCCGCAGAAATTGCAAACTGGGCCAAACAGGAGGTTAAAGGGACTGACTCTCCAAGTCGGGAGAGTGTTAGTAAAGCGTCTGGAATGTTGCACCCGAGTACCAGGGTATGAAAACTGAGACATATTTGAACACGTCTCCCGATCACATGGTTGATCATACTCTAGGTTCCACATGCATGTTTTAGCTGAAGGAAGAATACCTTAAACCTGGGTAGTTGAAACCCATGGAAAGGGTACCATGCAATATGACTTCAAAGGGTCTTCATTTGCTCACCGAACCTCTCCAATCCTATCACTGCTGCGTTTATGCCCCTGTACACATGCTTGATTCTCTTTCGGAGACATAGCAATCCATAGGTTTTAAGATACTTACTAGTCACGTACATTCTTAGGCATTTAATATGCGGTGTTGAGTCCATTTTGTTGAGCAAGGAGTAGCTCTTGTCTATTCCATATTTGGCTTAAGAAATTTATCTGTGCTCATTTCAATCTCTGGTTTTATGCAGCACCCCAACTCAACTTTACCCTTAAGCAAGCATAAGTTGGTTTTCTAAATTTGAGACCCTGTTCTGTTCTGTAATTCAGTTCCTGTGTAGCCAAGTTTACATTCCGTGTATTACTGATATCTTATGATGTTCTTTTTCTGTGTGACTTATTTCAGTTAGAATCATCGTACCTGAATCCACTCATTATGCTGCTACGGGCCTGATCACATAGATTTCATTGCTGAGTGATACTGCATTGTACGTAAGTACCACAAGTTCTTTATCCATTTTTCACTTTCTGTGATATTGAACTTGTACGGTAAACGAGGTTCTTGTAAACAGAGGCGTCCCAAACTTTGGGGTGGCTGTGTCTTTTTGATTTTAATTTCCCTAAGCTATAGGACCATAAGTGGAAGTGCCCTAGGCTCTGTTGCTTTGCTTTTTAGATGTTTCAGGAAACACCATACACTTCTCCCGAGTGTCTGTTGGCAATTTACATCCCGCCCATCAGCATAACAAGGCTCCCAGTTCTCCATGGCCTGTCCTGCCTTTCTGGATTTTACACTTTCTTCAGATGGCCCTTTTGACCGGGGGGAAGTGAGACTTCATTGTAGTGCAGATTTCCTTTGCAAGTTTGCTTGGTTGGCCAAAAAGGGCGTATGCGTTTTTTCCTGAATATATTCAGGAAAAAACGCATACGCCCTTTTTGGCCAAGTGCATCATTGTGGACGTTCTGCCTCTTTTCCTATGCTTTCAATGCAATTCCAGTCTACCTCCTGAAATCGGTTTCCTGCAATTCTGCCCTGCTTTCAAGTCCTCTTGGCAGCCTTACTTCAGTATGTTTTTGGAGGATAGCTGTCATTTATAACTCTGCAGGTTTGTGAATTACAGTGCCCCTGAGCTCCTTTCTTCAACTCACTTTCTTGTCACCTGGCCGCAACACCGCAGGATGGCTTCAGGCCCTAATCTAGTTCCGGCACGGCACACTGAGCCTTTGGTTAATTCCTCTCCCTGGTGGGAAATGAGAGTTAAATTTGCCCGTCCAGACACCTCCAGCTAGTCTCTCATTGGTTCTCGCTATTCCTGTTCATCTTCCGCAGAAATTGCAAACTGGGCCAAACAGGAGGTTAAAGGGACTGACTCTCCAAGTCGGGAGAGTGTTAGTAAAGCGTCTGGAATGTTGCACCCGAGTACCAGGGTATGAAAACTGAGACATATTTGAACACGTCTCCCGATCACATGGTTGATCATACTCTAGGTTCCACATGCATGTTTTAGCTGAAGGAAGAATACCTTAAACCTGGGTAGTTGAAACCCATGGAAAGGGTACCATGCAATATGACTTCAAAGGGTCTTCATTTGCTCACCGAACCTCTCCAATCCTATCACTGCTGCGTTTATGCCCCTGTACACATGCTTGATTCTCTTTCGGAGACATAGCAATCCATAGGTTTTAAGATACTTACTAGTCACGTACATTCTTAGGCATTTAATATGCGGTGTTGAGTCCATTTTGTTGAGCAAGGAGTAGCTCTTGTCTATTCCATATTTGGCTTAAGGAAATTTATCTGTGCTCATTTCAATCTCTGGTTTTATGCAGCACCCCAACTCACCTTTACCCTTAAGCAAGCATAAGTTGGTTTTCTAAATTTGAGACCCTGTTCTGTTCTGTAATTCAGTTCCTGTGTAGCCAAGTTTACATTCCGTGTATTACTGATATCTTATGATGTTTCTTTTTCTGTGTGACTTATTTCAGTTAGAATCATCGTACCTGAATCCACTCATTATGCTGCTACGGGCCTGATGACATAGATTTCATTGCTGAGTGATACTGCATTGTACGTAAGTACCACAAGTTCTTTATCCATTTTTCACTTTCTGTGATATTGAACTTGTACGGTAAACGAGGTTCTTGTAAACAGAGGCGTCCCAAACTTTGGGGTGGCTGTGTCTTTTTGATTTTAATTTCCCTAAGCTATAGGACCATAAGTGGAAGTGCCCTAGGCTCTGTTGCTTTGTTTTTTAGATGTTTCAGGAAACACCATACACTTCTCCCGAGTGTCTGTTGGCAATTTACATCCCGCCCATCAGCATAACAAGGCTCCCAGTTCTCCATGGCCTGTCCTGCCTTTCTGGATTTTACACTTTTTTCAGATGGCCCTTTTGACCGGGGGGAAGTGAGACTTCATTGTAGTGCAGATTTCTTTGCAAGCTTGCTTGGTTGGCCAAAAAGGGCGTATGCGTTTTTTCCTGAATATATTCAGGAAAATACGCATACGCCCTTTTTGGCCAAGTGCATCATTGTGGACGTTCTGCCTCTTTTCCTATGCTTTCAATGCAATTCCAGTCTACCTCCTGAAATCGGTTTCCTGCAATTCTGCCCCGCTTTCAAGTCCTCTTGGCAGCCTTACTTCAGTATATTTTTGGACGATAGCTGTCATTTATAACTCTGCATGTTTGTGAATTACAGTGCCCCTGAGCTCCTTTCTTCAACTCGCTTTCTTTTGAGCTGGCCGCAACACCGCAGGATGGCTTCAGGCCCTAATCTGCTTCCGGCACGGCATGCTGAGCCTTTGGTTAATTCCTCTTCCTGGTGGGAAATGAGAGTTAAATTTGCCCATCCAGACACCTCCAGCTAGTCTCTCATTGGTTCTCGCTATTCCTGTTCATCTTCCGCAGAAATTGCAAACTGGGCCAAACAGGAGGTTAAAGGGACTGACTCTCCAAGTGGGGAGAGTGTTAGTAAAGCGTCTGGAATGTTGCACCCGAGTACCAGGGCAGAAAAACTGAGACATATTTGAACACGTCTCCCGTTCTCACGGTTGATCATACTCTGGGTTCCACATGCATGTTTTAGCCGAAGGAAGAATACCTTAAACGTGGAGAGCTGAGACCCGTGTAATGGGTACCATGCAATATGACTTCAAAGGGTCTTCCTTTGCTCGCCGAACCTCTCCAATCCTATCACTTCTGTGTTTATGCCCCTTTACACACGCTTGATTCTCTTTTGGAGACATAGCAATCCATAGGTTTTAAGATACTTACTAGTCAGGTACATTCTTAGGCGTTTAATATGGGGTGTTGAGTCCATTTCGTTGAGCAAGGAGTAGCTCTTGTCTATTCCATATTTGGCTTAAGGAACTTTATCTGTGCTCATTTCAATCTCTGGTTTTATGCAGCACCCCAACTCACCTTTCCCCTTAAGCAAGCATAAGTTGGTTTTCTAAATTTGAGACCCTGTTCTGTTTTGGAATTCAGTTCCTGTGTAGCCAAGTGTACATTCCGTGTATTACTGATATCTTATGATGTTTCTTTTTCTGTGTGACTTATTTCAGTTAGAATCATCGTACCTGAATCCACTCATTATGCTGCTACGGGCCTGATGACATAGATTTCATTGCTGAGTGATACTGCATTGTACGTAAGTACCACAAGTTCTTTATCCATTTTTCACTTTCTGTGATATTGAACTTGTACGGTAAACGAGGTTCTTGTAAACAGAGGCGTCCCAAACTTTGGGGTGGCTGTGTCTTTTTGATTTTAATTTCCCTAAGCTATAGGACCATAAGTGGAAGTGCCCTAGGCTCTGTTGCTTTGTTTTTTAGATGTTTCAGGAAACACCATACACTTCTCCCCAGTGTCTGTTGGCAATTTACAACCCGCCCATCAGCATAACAAGGCTCCCAGTTCTCCATGGCCTGTCCTGCCTTTCTGGATTTTACACTTTTTTCAGATGGCCCTTTTGACCGGGGGGAAGTGAGACTTCATTGTAGTGCAGATTTCCTTTGCAAGCTTGCTTGGTTGGCCAAAAAGGGAGTATGCGTTTTTTCCTGAATATATTCAGGAAAAAACGCATACGCCCTTTTTGGCCAAGTGCATCATTGTGGACGTTCTGCCTCTTTTCCTATGCTTTCAATGCAATTCCAGTCTACCTCCTGAAATCGGTTTTCTGCAATTCTGCCCCGCTTTCAAGTCCTCTTGGCAGCCTTACTTCAGTATATTTTTGGACGATAGCTGTCATTTATAACTCTGCAGGTTTGTGAATTACAGTGCCCCTCAGCTCCTTTCTTCAACTCGCTTTCTTGTGACCTGGCCGCAACACCGCAGGATGGCTTCAGGCCCTAAACTGGTTCCGGCACGGCAGGCTGAGCCTTTGGTTAATTCCTCTTCCTGGTCTGGAAATGAGAGTTAAATTTGCCCGTCCAGACACCTCCAGCTAGTCTCTCATTGGTTCTCGCTCTTCTTGTTCATCTTCCACAGAAATTGCAATCTGGGCCAAACAGGAGGTTAAAGGGACTGACTCTCCAAGTCGGGAGGGTGTTAGTAAAGCGTCTGGAATGTTGCACCCGAGTACCAGGGTACGAAAACTGAGACATATTTGAACACGTCTCCCGATCACATGGTTGATCATACTCTAGGTTCCACATGCATGTTTTAGCTGAAGGAAGAATACCTTAAACCTGGGTAGTTGAAACCTGTGGAATGGGTACCATGCAATATGACTTCAAAGGGTCTTCATTTGCTCACCGAACCTCTCCAATCCTATCACTGCTGCGTTTATGCCCCTGTACACATGCTTGATTCTCTTTCGGAGACATAGCAATCCATAGGTTTTAAGATACTTACTAGTCAGGTACATTCTTAGGCGTTTAATATGCGGTGTTGAGTCCATTTCGTTGAGCAAGGAGTAGCTCTTGTCTATTCCATATTTGGATTAAGGAAATTTATCTGTGCTCATTTCAATCTCTGGTTTTATACAGCACCCCAACTCACCTTTACCCTTAAGCAAGCATAAGTTGGTTTTCTAAATTTGCGACCCTGTTCTGTTCTGTAATTCAGTTCCTGTGTAGCCAAGTTTACATTCCGTGTATTACTGATATCTTATGATGTTTCTTTTTCTGTGTGACTTATTTCAGTTAGAATCATCATATCTGAATCCACTCATTGTGCTGCTAAGGGCCTGATGACATAGATTTCATTGTTAAGTGATATTGCTTTGTAAGTAAATACCACAACTTCTTTATCCATTTTTCACTTTCTGCGATGTTGAACTTGTACTGTAAACGAGGTTCTTGTAAACAGAGGCGTCCCAAACTTTGGGGTGGCTGTGTCTTTTTGATTTTAATTACCCTAAGCTATAGGACCATAAGTGGAAGTGCCCTAGGCTCTGTTGCTTTGTTTTTTAGATGTTTCAGGAAACACCATACACTTCTCCCGAGTGTCTGTTGGCAATTTACATCCCGCCCATCAGCATAACAAGGCTCCCAGTTCTCCATGGCCTGTCCTGCCTTTCTGGATTTTACACTTTTTTCAGATGGCCCTTTTGGCCGGGGGGAAGTGAGACTTCATTGTATTGGAGATTTCCTTTGCAAGCTTGCTTGGTTGGCCAAAAAGGGCGTATGCGTTTTTTCCTGAATATATTCAGGAAAAAGCGCATACGCCCTTTTTGGCCAAGTGCATCATGGTGGACGTTCTGCCTCTTTTCCTATGCTTTCAATGCAATTCCAGTCTACCTCCTGAAATCGGTTTCCTGCAATTCTGCCCCGCTTTCAAGTCCTCTTGGCAGCCTTACTTCAGTATATTTTTGGACGATAGCTGTCATTTATAACTCTGCAGGTTTGTGAATTACAGTGCCCCTGAGCTCCTTTCTTCAACTCGCTTTCTTGTGACCTGGCCGCAACACCGCAGGATGGCTTCAGGCCCTAATCTGGTTCCGGCACGGCATGCTAAGCCTTTGGTTATTTCCTCTTCCTGGTGGGAAATGAGAGTTAAATTTGCCCGTCCAGACACCTCCAGCTAGTCTCTCATTGGTTCTCCCTATTACTGTTCATCTTCCGCAGAAATTGCAAACTGGGCCAAACAGGAGGTTAAAGGCGCTGACTCTCCAAGTGGGGAGAGTGTTAGTAAAGCGTCTGGAATGTTGCACCCGAGTACCAGGGTACGAAAACTGAGACATATTTGAACACGTCTCCCAATCACATGGTTGATCATACTCTAGGTTCCACATGCATGTTTTAGCTGAAGGAAGAATACCTTAAACCTGGGTAGTTGAAAACCGTGGAATGGGTACCATGCAATATGACTTCAAAGGGTCTTCATTTGCTCACCGAACCTCTCCAATCCTATCACTGCTGCGTTTATGCCCCTGTACACACGCTTGATTCTCTTTTGGAGACATAGCAATCCATAGGTTTTAAGATACTTACTAGTCAGGTACATTCTTAGGCGTTTAATATGGGGTGTTGAGTCCATTTCGTTGAGCAAGTAGTAGCTCTTGTCTATTCCATATTTGGCTTAAGGAACTTTATCTGTGCTCATTTCAATCTCTGGTTTTATGCAGCACCCAAACTCACCTTTACCCTTAAGCAAGCATAAGTTGGTTTTCTAAATTTGAGACCCTGTTCTGTTCTGTAATTCAGTTCCTATGTAGCCAAGTTTACATTCCGTGTATTACTGATATCTTATGATGTTTCTTTTTCTGTGTGACTTATTTCAGTTAGAATCATCATACCTGAATCCACTCATTGTGCTGGTAAGGGCCTGATGACATAGATTTCATTGCTGAGTGATACTGCATTGTACGTAAGTACCACAAGTTCTTTATCCATTTTTCACTTTCTGTGATATTGAACTTGTACGGTAAACGAGGTTCTTGTAAACAGAGGCGTCCCAAACTTTGGGGTGGCTGTGTCTTTTTGATTTTAATTTCCCTAAGCTATAGGACCATAAGTGGAAGTGCCCTAGGCTCTGTTGCTTTGTTTTTTAGATGTTTCAGGAAACACCATACACTTCTCCCGAGTGTCTGTTGGCAATTTACATCCCGCCCATCAGCATAACAAGGCTCCCAGTTCTTCATGGCCTGTCCTGCCTTTCTGGATTTTACACTTTTTTCAGATGGCCCTTTTGACCGGGGGGAAGTGAGACTTCATTGTAGTGCAGATTTCCTTTGCATGCTTGCTTGGTTGGCCAAAAAGGGTGTATGCGTTTTTTCCTGAATATATTCAGGAAAAAACGCATACGCCCTTTTTGGCCAAGTGCATCATTGTGGACGTTCTGCCTCTTTTCCTATGCTTTCAATGCAATTCCAGTCTACCTCCTGAAATCGGTTTCCTGCAATTCTGCCCCGCTTTCAAGTCCTCTTGGCAGCCTTACTTCAGTATATTTTTGGACGATAGCTGTCATTTATAACTCTGCAGGTTTGTGAATTACAGTGCCCCTGAGCTCCTTTCTTCAACTCGCTTTCTTTTGAGCTGGCCGCAACACCGCAGGATGGCTTCAGGCCCTAATCTGGTTCCGGCACGGCACGCTGAGCCTTTGGTTATTTCCTCTTCCTGGTGGGAAATGAGAGTTAAATTTGCCTGTCCAGACACCTCCAGCTATTCTCTCATTGGTTCTCCCTATTCCTGTTCATCTTCCGCAGAAATTGCAAACTGGGCCAAACAGGAGGTTAAAGGCGCTGACTCTCCAAGTGGGGAGAGTGATAGTAAAGCGTCTGGAATGTTGCACCCGAGTACCAGGGGAGGAAAACTGAGACATATTTGAACACGTCTCCCATTCACACGGTTGATCATACTCTAGGTTCCACATGCATGTTTTAGCTGAAGGAAGAATAACTTAAACCTGGAGAGTTGAGACCCGTGTAATGGGTACCATGCAATATGACTTCAAAGGGTCTTCATTTGCTCACCAAACCTCTCCAATCCTATCACTGCTGCTTTTATGCCCCTGTCCACACGCTTGATTCTCTTTTGGAGACATAGCAATCCATAGGTTTTAAGATACTTACTAGTCAGGTACATTCTTAGGCGTTTAATATGGGGTGTTGAGTCCATTTCGTTGAGCAAGGAGTAGCTCTTGTCTATTCCGTATTTGGCTTAAGGAACTTTATCTGTGCTCATTTCAATCGCTGGTTTTATGCAGCACCCCAAATCACCTTTCCCCTTAAGGAAGCATAAGTTGGTTTTCTAAATTTGAGACCCTGTTCTGTTTTGGAATTCAGTTCCTGTGTAGCCAAGTTTACATTCCGTGTATTACTGATATCTTATGATGTTTCTTTTTCTGTGTGACTTATTTCAGTTAGAATCATCATACCTGAATCCACTCATTGTGCTGCTAAGGGCATGATGACATAGATTTCATTGCTGAGTGATATTGTTTGTAAGTAAATACCACAACTTCTTTATCCATTTTTCACTTTATGCGATGTTGAACTTGTACTGTAAACGAGGTTCTTGTAAACAGAGGCGTCCCAAACTTTGGGGTGGCTGTGTCTTTTTGATTTTAATTTCCCTAAGCTATAGGACCATAAGTGGAAGTGCCCTAGGCTCTGTTGCTTTGTTTTTTAGATGTTTCAGGAAACACCATACACTTCTCCCGAGTGTCTGTTGGCAATTTACATCCCGCCCATCAGCATAACAAGGCTCCCAGTTCTCCATGGCCTGTCCTGCCTTTCTGGATTTTACACTTTTTTCAGATGGCCCTTTTGACCGGGGGGAAGTGAGACTTCATTGTAGTGCAGATTTCCTTTGCAAGCTTGCTTGGTTGGCCAAAAAGGGCGTATGCGTTTTTTCCTGAATATATTCAGGAAAAAACGCATACGCCCTTTTTGGCCAAGTGCATCATTGTGGACGTTCTGCCTCTTTTCCTATGCTTTCAATGCAATTCCAGTCTACCTCCTGAAATCAGTTTCCTGCAATTCTACCCCGCTTTCAAGTCCTCTTGGCAGCCTTACTTCAGTATATTTTTGGACGATAGCTGTCATTTATAACTCTGCAGGTTTGTGAATTACAGTGCCCCTGAGCTCCTTTCTTCAACTCGCTTTCTTGTGACCTGGCCGCAACACCGCAGGATGCCTTCAGGCCCTAATCTGGTTCCGGCACGGCATGCTGAGCCTTTGGTTAATTCCTCTTCCTGATGGGAAATGAGAGTTAAATTTGCCCGTCCAGACACCTCCAGCTAGTCTCTCATTGGTTCTCGCTATTCCTGTTTATCTTCAGCAGAAATTGCAAACTGGGCCAAACAGGAGGTTAAAGGGACTGACTCTCCAAGTCGGGAGAGTGTTAGTAAAGCGTCTGGAATGTTGCACCCGAGTACCAGGGTACGAAAACTGAGACATATTTGAACACGTCTCCCGATCACATGGTTGATCATACTCTAGGTTCCACATGCATGTTTTAGCTGAAGGAAGAATACCTTAAACCTGGGTAGTTGAAACCCGTGGAATGGGTACCATGCAATATGACTTCAAAGGGTCTTCATTTGCTCACCGAACCTCTCCAATCCTATCACTGCTGCGTTTATGCCCCTGTACACATGCTTGATTCTCTTTTGGAGACATAGCAATCCATAGGTTTTAAGATACTAACTAGTCAGGTACATTCTTAGGCGTTTAATATGGGGTGTTGAGTCCATTTCGTTGAGCAAGGAGTAGCTCTTGTCTATTCCATATTTGGCTTAAGGAACTTTATCTGTGCTCATTTCAATCTCTGGTTTTATGCAGCACCCCAACTCACCTTTCCCCTTAAGCAAGCATAAGTTTGTTTTCTAAATTTGAGACCCTGTTCTGTTTTGGAATTCAGTTCCTGTGTAGCCAAGTTTACATTCCGTGTATTAGTGATATCTTATGATGTTTCTTTTTCTGTGTGACTTATTTCAGTTAGAATCATCGTACCTGAATCCACTCATTATGCTGCTACGGGCCTGATGACATAGATTTCATTGCTGAGTGATACTGCATTGTACGTAAGTACCACAAGTTCTTTATCCATTTTTCACTTTCTGTGATATTGAACTTGTACGGTAAACGAGGTTCTTGTAAACAGAGGCGTCCCAAACTTTGGGGTGGCTGTGTCTTTTTGATTTTAATTTCCCTAAGCTATAGGACCATAAGTGGAAGTGCCCTAGGCTCTGTTGCTTTGCTTTTTAGATGTTTCAGGAAACACCATACACTTCTCCCGAGTGTCTGTTGGCAATTTACATCCCGCCCATCAGCATAACAAGGCTCCCAGTTCTCCATGGCCTGTCCTGCCTCTCTGGATTTTACACTTTCTTCAGATGGCCCTTTTGACCGGGGGGAAGTGAGACTTCATTGTAGTGCAGATTTCCTTTGCAAGTTTGCTTGGTTGGCCAAAAAGGGCGTATGCGTTTTTTCCTGAATATATTCTGGAAAAAACACATACACCCTTTTTGGCGAAGTGCATCATTGTGGACGTTCTGCCTCTTTTCCTATGCTTTCAATGCAATTCCAGTCTACCTCCTGAAATCGGTTTCCTGCAATTCTGCCCCGCTTTCAAGTCCTCTTGGCAGCCTTACTTCAGTATATTTTTGGACGATAGCTGTCATTTATAACTCTGCAGGTTTGTGAATTACAGTGCCCCTGAGCTCCTTTCTTCAACTCGCTTTCTTTTGAGCTGGCCGCAACACCGCAGGATGGCTTCAGGCCCTAATCTGGTTCCGGCATGGCATGCTGAGCCTTTGGTTAATTCCTCTTCCTGGTGGTAAATGAGAGTTAAATTTGCCCGTCCAGACACCTCCAGCTAGTCTCTCATTGGTTCTCGCTATTCCTGTTCATCTTCCGCAGAAATTGCAAACTGGGCGAAACAGGAGGTTAAAGGGACTGACTCTCCAAGTGGGGAGAGTGTTAGTAAAGCGTCTGGAATGTTGAACCCGAGTAGCAGGGTACGAAAACTGAGACATATTTGAACACGTCTCCCGATCACATGGTTGATCATACTCTAGGTTCCACATGCATGTTTTAGCTGAAGGAGGAATACCTTAAACCTGGGTATTTGAATCCCGTGGAATGGGTACCATGCAATATGACTTCAAAGGGTCTTCATTTGCCCACCAAACCTCTCCAATCCTATCACTGCTGCGTTTATGCCCCTGTACACATGCTTGATTCTCTTTCGGAGACATAGCAATCCATAGGTTTTAAGATACTTACTAGTCAGGTACATTCTTAGGCGTTTAATATGGGGTGTTGAGTCCATTTCGTTGAGCAAGGAGTAGCTCTTGTCTATTCCATATTTGGCTTAAGGAACTTTATCTGTGCTCATTTCAATCTCTGGTTTTATGCAGCACCCCAACTCACCTTTACCCTTAAGCAAGCATAAGTTGGTTTTCTAAATTTGAGACCCTGTTCTGTTCTGTAATTCAGTTCCTGTGTAGCCAAGTTTACATTCCGTGTATTACTGATATCTTATGATGTTTCTTTTTCTGTGTGACTTATTTCAGTTAGAATCATCATACCTGAATCCACTCATTGTGCTGCTAAGGGCCTGATGACATAGATTTCATTGCTGAGTGATATTGCTTTGTAAGTAAATACCACAAGTTCTTTATCCATTTTTCACTTTCTGCGATGTTGAACTTGTACTGTAAACGAGGTTCTTGTAAACAGAGGCATCCCAAACTTTGGGGTGGCTGTGTCTTTTTGATTTTAATTTCCCTAAGCTATAGGACCATAAGTGGAAGTGCCCTAGGCTCTGTTGCTTTGTTTTTTAGAAGTTTCAGGAAACACCATACACTTCTCCCGAGTGTCTGTTGGCAATTTACATCCCGCCCATCAGCATAACAAGGCTCCCAGTTCTCCATGGCCTGTCCTGCCTTTCTGGATTTTACACTTTTTTCAGATGGCCCTTTTGACTGGGGGGAACTGAGACTTCATTGTAGTGCAGATTTCCTTTGCAAGCTTGCTTGGTTGGCCAAAAAGTGCGTATGCGTTTTTTCCTGAATATATTCAGGAAAAAGCGCATACGCCCTTTTTGGCCAAGTGCATCATTGTGGACGTTCTGCCTCTTTTCCTATGCTTTCAATGCAATTCCAGTCTACCTCCTGAAATCGGTTTCCTGCAATTCTGCCCCGCTTTCAAGTCCTCTTGGCAGCCTTACTTCAGTATATTTTTGGACGATAGCTGTCATTTATAACTCTGCAGGTTTGTGAATTACAGTGCCCCTGAGCTCCTTTCTTCAACTCGCTTTCTTGTGACCTGTCCGCAACACCGCAGGATGGCTTCAGGCCCTAATCTGGTTCCGGCACGGCACGCTAAGCCTTTGATTATTTCCTCTTCCTTGTGGGAAATGAGAGTTAAATTTGCCCGTCCAGAGACCTCCAGCTAGTCTCTCATTGGTTCTCGCTATTCCTGTTCATCTTCCGCAGAAATTGCAAACTGGGCCAAACAGGAGGTTAAAGGCGCTGACTCTCCAAGTGGGGAGAGTGTTAGTAAAGCGTCTGGAATGTTGCACCCGAGTACCAGGGGACAAAAACTGAGACATATTTGAACACGTCTCCCGTTCACACGGTTGATCATACTCTGGGTTCCACATGCATGTTTTAGCTGAAGGAAGAATACCTTAAACCTGGGTAGTTGAAACCCGTGGAATGGGTACCATGCAATATGACTTCAAAGGGTCTTCATTTGCTCACCAAACCTCTCCAATCCTATCACAGCTGCGTTTATGCCCCTGTACACACGCTTGATTCTCTTTTGGAGACATAGCAATCCATAGGTTTTAAGATACTTACTAGTCAGGTACATTCTTAGGCGTTTAATATGGGGTGTTGAGTCCATTTCGTTGAGCAAGGAGTAGCTCTTGTCTATTCCATATTTGGCTTAAGGAACTTTATCTGTGCTCATTTCAATCTCTGGTTTTATGCAGCACCTCAACTCAACTTTCCCCTTAAGCAAGCATAAGTTGGTTTTCTCAATTTGAGACCCTATTCTGTCCTGTAATTCAGTTCTTGTGTAGCCAAGTTTACATCCCGTGTGTTAGTGATATCTTATGATGTTTCTTTTTCTGTGTGACTTATTTCAGTTAGAATCATCATACCTGAATCCACTCATTATGCTGCTATGGGACTGATGACATAGATTTCATTGCTGAGTGATACTACATTGTACGTAAGTACCACAAGTTCTTTATCCATTTTTCACTTTCTGCGATGTTGAACTTGTACTGTAAAAGAGGTTCTTGTAAACAGAGGCGTCGCAAACTTTGGGGTGCCTGTGTCTTTTTGATTTTAATTTCCCTAAGCTATAGGACCATAAGTGGAAGTGCCCTAGGCTCTGTTGCTTTGTTTTTTAGATGTTTCAGGAAACACCATACACTTCTCCCGAGTGTCTGTTGGCAATTTACATCCCGCCCATCAGCATAACAAGGCTCCCAGTTCTCCATGGCCTGTCCTGCCTTTCTGGATTTTACACTTTTTTCAGATGGCCCTTTTGACCGGGGGGAAGTGAGACTTCATTGTAGTGTAGATTTCCTTTGCAAGCTTGCTTGGTTGGCCAAAAAGGGCGTATGCGTTTTTTCCTGAATATATTCAGGAAAAAACGCATACGCCCTTTTTGGCCAAGTGCATCATTGTGGACGTTCTGCCTCTTTTCCTATGCTTTCAATGCAATTCCAGTCTGCCTCCTGAAATCGGTTTCCTGCAATTCTGCCCCGCTTTCAAGTCCTCTTGGCAGCCTTACTTCAGTATATTTTTGGACGATAGCTGTCATTTATAACTCTGCAGGTTTGTGAATTACAGTGCCCCTGAGCTCCTTTCTTCAACTCGCTTTCTTTTGAGCTGGCCGCAACATCGCAGGATGGCTTCAGGCCCTAATCTTGTTCCGGCACGGCACGCTGAGCCTTTGGTTATTTCCTCTTCCTGGTGGGAAATGAGAGTTAAATTTGCCCGTCCAGACACCTCCAGCTAGTCTCTCATTGGTTCTCCCTATTCCTGTTCATCTTCCGCAGAAATTGCAAAATGGGCCAAACAGGAGGTTAAAGGCGCTGACTCTCCAAGTGGGGAGAGTGTTAGTAAAGCGTCTGGAATGTTACACCCGAGTACCAGGGCAGAAAAACTGAGACATATTTGAACACGTCTCCCGTTCTCACGGTTGATCATACTCTGGGTTCCACATGCATGTTTTAGCCGAAGGAAGAATACCTTAAACCTGGAGAGCTGAGACCCGTGTAATGGGTACCATGCAATATGACTTCAAAGGGTCTTCCTTTGCTCGCCGAACCTCTCCAATCCTATCACTTCTGTGTTTATGCCCCTGTACACACGCTTGATTCTCTTTTGGAGACATAGCAATCCATAGGTTTTAAGATACTTACTAGTCAGGTACATTCTTAGGCGTTTAATATGGGGTGTTGAGTCCATTTCGTTGAGCAAGGAGTAGCTCTTGTCTATTCCATATTTGGCTTAAGGAACTTTATCTGTGCTCATTTCAATCTCTGGTTTTATGCAGCACCCCAACTCACCTTTCCCCTTAAGCAAGCATAAGTTGGTTTTCTAAATTTGAGACCCTGTTCTGTTTTGGAATTCAGTTCCTGTGTAGCCAAGTGTACATTCCGTGTATTAGTGATATCTTATGATGTTTCTTTTTCTGTGTGACTTATTTCAGTTAGAATCATCGTACCTGAATCCACTCATTATGCTGCTATGGGCCTGATGACATAGATTTCATTGCTGAGTGATACTGCATTGTACGTAAGTACCACAAGTTCTTTATCCATTTTTCACTTTCTGTGATATTGAACTTGTACGGTAAACGAGGTTCTTGTAAACAGAGGCGTCCCAAACTTTGGGGTGGCTGTGTCTTTTTGATTTTAATTTCCCTAAGCTATAGGACCATAAGTGGAAGTGCCCTAGGCTCTGTTGCTTTGTTTTTTAAATGTTTCAGGAAACACCATACACTTCTCCCTAGTGTCTGTTGGCAATTTACATCCCGCCCATCAGCATAACAAGGCTCCCAGTTCTCCATGGCCTGTCCTGCCTTTCTGGATTTTACACTTTTTTCAGATGGCCCCTTTGACCGGGGGGAAGTGAGACTTCATTGTAGTGCAGATTTCCTGTGCAAGCTTGCTTGGTTGGCCAAAAACGGCGTATGCGATTTTTCCTGAATATATTCAGGAAAAAACGCATACGCCCTTTTTGGCCAAGTGTATCATTGTGGACGTTCTGCCTCTTTTCCTATGCTTTCTATGCAATTCCAGTCTACCTCCTGAAATCAGTTTCCTGCAATTCTGCCCCGCTTTCAAATCCTCTTGGCAGCCTTACTTCAGTATATTTTTGGACGATAGCTGTCATTTATAAGTCTGCAGGTTTGTGAATTACAGTGCCCCTGAGCTCCTTTCCTCAACTCGCTTTCTTTTGAGCTGGCCGCAACACCGCAGTATGGCTTCAGGCCCTAATCTTGTTCCGGCATGGCACGCTGAGTCTTTGGTTAATTCCTCTTCCTGGTGGGAAATGAGAGTTAAATTTGCCCGTCCAGACACCTCCAGCTAGTCTCTCATTGGTTCTCGCTATTCCTGTTCATCTTCCGCAGAAATTGCAAACTGGGCCAAACAGGAGGTTAAAGGGACTGACTCTCCAAGTCGGGAGAGTGTCAGTAAAGCGTCTGGAATGTTGCACCCGAGTACCAGGGTATGAAAACTGAGACATATTTGAACACGTCTCCCGATCACATGGTTGATCATACTCTAGGTTCCACATGCATGTTTTAGCTGAAGGAAGAATACCTTAAACCTGGGTAGTTGAAACCCATGGAAAGGGTACCATGCAATATGACTTCAAAGGGTCTTCATTTGCTCACCGAACCTCTCCAATCCTATCACTGCTGCGTTTATGCCCCTGTACACATGCTTGATTATCTTTCGGAGACATAGCAATCCATAGGTTTTAAGATACTTACTAGTCACGTACATTCTTAGGCATTTAATATGCGGTGTTGAGGCCATTTCGTTGAGCAAGGAGTAGCTCTTGTCTATTCCATATTTGGCTTAAGGAAATTTATCTGTGCTCATTTCAATCTCTGGTTTTATGCAGCATCCCAACTCACCTTTCCCCTTAAGCAAGCATAAGTTGGTTTTCTAAATTTGAGACCCTGTTCTGTTCTGTAATTCAGTTCCTGTGTAGCCAAGTTTACATTCCGTGTATTACTGATATCTTATGATGTTTCTTTTTCTGTGTGACTTATTTCAGTTAGAATCATCGTACCTGAATCCACTCATTATGCTGCTATGGGCCTGATGACATAGATTTCATTGCTGAGTGATACTGCATTGTACGTAAGTACCACAAGTTCTTTATCCATTTTTCACTTTCTGCAATGTTGAACTTGTACTGTAAACGAGGTTCTTGTAAACAGAGGCGTCCCAAACTTTGGGGGTGGCGGTGTCTTTTTGATTTTAATTTCCCTAAGCTATAGGACCATAAGTGGAAGTGCCCTAGGCTCTGTTGCTTTGTTTTTTAGAAGTTTCAGGAAACACCATACACTTCTCCTGAGTGTCTGTTGGCAATTTACATCCCGCCCATCAGCATAACAAGGCTCCCAGTTCTCCATGGCCTGTCCTGCCTTTCTGGATTTTACACTTTTTTCAGATGGCCCTTTTGACTGGGGGGAACTGAGACTTCATTGTAGTGCAGATTTCCTTTGCAAGCTTGCTTGGTTGGCCAAAAAGTGCGTATGCGTTTTTTCCTGAATATATTCAGGAAAAAGCGCATACGCCCTTTTTGGCCAAGTGCATCATTGTGGACGTTCTGCCTCTTTTCCTATGCTTTCAATGCAATTCCAGTCTACCTCCTGAAATCGGTTTCCTGCAATTCTGCCCCGCTTTCAAGTCCTCTTGGCAGCCTTACTTCAGTATATTTTTGGACGATAGCTGTCATTTATAACTCTGCAGGTTTGTGAATTACAGTGCCCCTGAGCTCCTTTCTTCAACTCGCTTTCTTGTGACCTGTCCGCAACACCGCAGGATGGCTTCAGGCCCTAATCTGGTTCCGGCACGGCACGCTAAGCCTTTGATTATTTCCTCTTCCTTGTGGGAAATGAGAGTTAAATTTGCCCGTCCAGAGACCTCCAGCTAGTCTCTCATTGGTTCTCGCTATTCCTGTTCATCTTCCGCAGAAATTGCAAACTGGGCCAAACAGGAGGTTAAAGGCGCTGACTCTCCAAGTGGGGAGAGTGTTAGTAAAGCGTCTGGAATGTTGCACCCGAGTACCAGGGGACAAAAACTGAGACATATTTGAACACGTCTCCCGTTCACATGGTTGATCATACTCTGGGTTCCCCATGCATGTTTTAGCTGAAGGAAGAATACCTTAAACCTGGGTAGTTGAAACCCGTGGATTGGGTACCATGCAATATGACTTCAAAGGGTCTTCATTTGCTCACCGAACCTCTCCAATCCTATCACTGCTGCGTTTATGCCCCTGTACACACGCTTGATTCTCTTTTGGAGACATAGCAATCCATAGGTTTTAAGATACTTACTAGTCAGGTACATTCTTAGGCGTTTAATATGGGGTGTTGAGTCCATTTCGTTGATCAAGGAGTAGCTCTTGTCTATTCCATATTTGGCTTAAGGAACTTTATCTGTGCTCATTTCAATCTCTGGTTTTATGCAGCACCTCAACTCAACTTTCCCCTTAAGCAAGCATAAGTTGGTTTTCTCAATTTGAGACCCTGTTCTGTTCTGTAATTCAGTTCTTGTGTAGCCAAGTTTACATCCCGTGTGTTAGTGATATCTTATGATGTTTCTTTTTCTGTGTGACTTATTTCAGTTAGAATCATCATACCTGAATCCACTCATTATGCTGCTATGGGACTGATGACATAGATTTCATTGCTGAGTGATACTACATTGTACGTAAGTACCACAAGTTCTTTATCCATTTTTCACTTTCTGTGATATTGAACTTGTACGGTAAATGAGGTTCTTGTAAACAGAGGCGTCCCAAACTTTGGGGTGGCTGTGTCTTTTTGATTTTAATTTCCCTAAGCTATAGGACCATAAGTGGAAGTGCCCTAGGCTCTGTTGCTTTGCTTTTTAGATGTTTCAGGAAACACCATACACTTCTCCCGAGTGTCTGTTGGCAATTTACATCCTGCCCATCAGCATAACAAGGCTCCCAGTTCTCCATGGCCTGTCCTGCCTTTCTGGATTTTACACTTTTTTCAGATGGCCCTTTTGACCGGGGGGAAGTGAGACTTCATTGTAGTGCAGATTTCTTTGCAAGCTTGCTTGGTTGGCCAAAAAGGGCGTATGCGTTTTTTCCTGAATATATTCAGGAAAATACGCATACGCACTTTTTGGCCAAGTGCATCATTGTGGACGTTCTGCCTCTTTTCCTATGCTTTCAATGCAATTCCAGTCTACCTCCTGAAATCGGTTTCCTGCAATTCTGCCCCGCTTTCAAGTCCTCTTGGCAGCCTTACTTCAGTATATTTTTGGACGATAGCTGTCATTTATAACTCTGCAGGTTTGTGAATTACAGTGCCCCTGAGCTCCTTTCTTCAACTCGCTTTCTTTTGAGCTGACCGCAACACCGCAGTATGGCTTTAGGCCCTACTCTGCTTCCGGCACGGCACGCTGAGCCTTTGGTTATTTCCTCTTCTTGGTGGGAAATGAGAGTTAAATTTGCCCGTCCAGACACCTCCAGCTAGTCTCTCATTGGTTCTCCCTATTCCTGTTCATCTTCCGCAGAAATTGCAAACTGGGCCAAACAGGAGGTTAAAGGTGCTGACTCTCCAAGTGGGGAGAGTGTTAGTAAAGCGTCTGGAATGTTGCACCCGAGTACCAGGGGAGGAAAACTGAGACATATTTGAACACGTCTCCCTTTCACACGGTTGATCATACTCTGGGTTCCACATGCATGTTTTAGCTGAAGGAAGAATACCTTAAACCTGGAGAGTTGAGACCCGTGAAATGGGTACCATGCAATATGACTTCAAAGGGTCTTCATTTGCTCACCGAACCTCTCCAATCCTATCACTGCTGCGTTTATGGCCCTGTACACATGCTTGATTCTCTTTTGGAGACATAGCAATCCATAGGTTTTAAGATACTTACTAGTCAGGTACAGTCTTAGGCGTTTAATATGTTGTGTTGAGTCCATTTCGTTGAGCAAGGAGTAGCTCTTGTCTATTCCATATTTGGCTTAAGGAACTTTATCTGTGCTCATTTCAATCTCTGGTTTTATGCAGCACCCCAACTCACCTTTCCCCTTAAGCAAGCATAAGTTGGTTTTCTAATTTTGAGACACTGTTCTGTTCTGTAATTCAGTTCCTGTGTAGCCAAGTTTACATTCCGTGTATTACTGATATCTTATGATGTTTCTTTTTCTGTGTGACTTATTTCAGTTAGAATCATCATACCTGAATCCACTCATTGTGCTGCTAAGGGCCTGATGACATAGATTTCATTGCTGAATGATACTGCATTGTACATAAGTACCACAAGTTCTTTATCCATTTTTCACTTTCTGCGATGTTGAACTTGTACTGTAAACGAGGTTCTTGTAAACAGAGGCGTCGCAAACTTTGGGGTGGCTGTGTCTTTTTGATTTTAATTTCCCTAAGCTATAGGACCATAAGTGGAAGTGCCCTAGGCTCTGTTGCTTTGTTTTTTAGATGTTTCAGGAAACACCATACACTTCTCCCGAGTGTCTGTTGGCAATTTACATCCCGCCCATCAGCATAACAAGGCTCCCAGTTCTCCATGGCCTGTCCTGCCTTTCTGGATTTTACACTTTTTTCAGATGGCCCTTTTGACCGGGGGGAAGTGAGACTTCATTGTAGTGCAGATTTCTTTGCAAGCTTGCTTGGTTGGCCAAAAAGGGCGTATTCGTTTTTTCCTGAATATATTCAGGAAAATACGCATACGCACTTTTTGGCCAAGTGCATCATTGTGGACGTTCTGCCTCTTTTCCTATGCTTTCAATGCAATTCCAGTCTACCTCCTGAAATCGGTTTCCTGCAATTCTGCCCCGCTTTCAAGTCCTCTTGGCAGCCTTACTTCAGTATATTTTTGGACGATAGCTGTCATTTATAACTCTGCAGGTTTGTGAATTACAGTGCCCCTGAGCTCCTTTTTTCAACTCGCTTTCTTTTGAGCTGACCGCAACACTGCAGTATGGCTTTAGGCCCTACTCTGCTTCCGGCACGGCACGCTGAGCCTTTGGTTATTTCCTCTTCTTGGTGGGAAATGAGAGTTAAATTTGCCCGTCCAGACACCTCCAGCTAGTCTCTCATTGGTTCTCCCTATTCCTGTTCATCTTCCGCAGAAATTGCAAACTGGGCCAAACAGGAGGTTAAAGGTGCTGACTCTCCAAGTGGGGAGAGTGTTAGTAAAGCGTCTGGAATGTTGCACCCGAGTACCAGGGGAGGAAAACTGAGACATATTTGAACACGTCTCCCTTTCACACGGTTGATCATACTCTGGGTTCCACATGCATGTTTTAGCTGAAGGAAGAATACCTTAAACCTGGAGAGTTGAGACCCGTGAAATGGGTACCATGCAATATGACTTCAAAGGGTCTTCATTTGCTCACCGAACCTCTCCAATCCTATCACTGCTGCGTTTATGGCCCTGTACACATGCTTGATTCTCTTTTGGAGACATAGCAATCCATAGGTTTTAAGATACTTACTAGTCAGGTACAGTCTTAGGCGTTTAATATGTTGTGTTGAGTCCATTTCGTTGAGCAAGGAGTAGCTCTTGTCTATTCCATATTTGGCTTAAGGAACTTTATCTGTGCTCATTTCAATCTCTGGTTTTATGCAGCACCCCAACTCACCTTTCCCCTTAAGCAAGCATAAGTTGGTTTTCTAATTTTGAGACCCTGTTCTGTTCTGTAATTCAGTTCCTGTGTAGCCAAGTTTACATTCCGTGTATTACTGATATCTTATGATGTTTCTTTTTCTGTGTGACTTATTTCAGTTAGAATCATCATACCTGAATCCACTCATTGTGCTGCTAAGGGCCTGATGACATAGATTTCATTGCTGAATGATACTGCATTGTACATAAGTACCACAAGTTCTTTATCCATTTTTCACTTTCTGCGATGTTGAACTTGTACGGTAAACGAGGTTCTTGTAAACAGAGGCGTCCCAAACTTTGGGGTGCCTGTGTCTTTTTGATTTTAATTTCCCTAAGCTATAGGACCATAAGTGGAAGTGCCCTAGGCTCTGTTGCTTTGTTTTTTAGATGTTTCAGGAAACACCATACACTTCTCCCGAGTGTCTGTTGGCAATTTACATCCCGCCCATCAGCATAACAAGGCTCCCAGTTCTCCATGGCCTGTCCTGCCTTTCTGGATTTTACAATTTTTTCAGATGGCCCTTTTGACCGGGGAGAAGTGAGACTTCATTGTAGTGCAGATTTCTTTGCAAGCTTGCTTGGTTGGCCAAAAAGGGCGTATGCGTTTTTTCCTGAATATATTCAGGAAAAAACGCATACGCCCTTTTTGGCCAAGTGCATCATTGTGGACGTTCTGCCTCTTTTCCTATGCTTTCAATGCAATTCCAGTCTACCTCCTGAAATCGGTTTCCTGCAATTCTGCCCCGCTTTCAAGTCCTCTTGGCAGCCTTACTTCAGTATATTTTTGGACGATAGCTGTCATTTATAACTCTGCAGGTTTGTGAATTACAGTGCCCCTGAGCTCCTTTCTTCAACTCGCTTTCTTTTGAGCTGGCCGCAACATCGCAGGATGGCTTCAGGCCCTAATCTGGTTCCGGCACGGCACGCTGAGCCGTTGGTTATTTCCTCTTCCTGGTGGGAAATGAGAGTTAAATTTGCCCGTCCAGACACCTCCAGCTAGTCTCTCATTGGTTCTCGCTATTCCTGTTCATCTTCCGCAGAAATTGCAAACTGGGCCAAACAGGAGGTTAAAGGGACTGACTCTCCAAGTCGGGAGGGTGTTAGTAAAGCGTCTGGAATGTTGCACCCGAGTACCAGGGTACGAAAACTGAGACATATTTGAACACGTCTCCCGATCACATGGTTGATCATACTCTAGGTTCCACATGCATGTTTTAGCTGAAGGAAGAATACCTTAAACCTGGGTAGTTGAAACCCGTGGAATGGGTACCATGCAATATGAATTCAAAGGGTCTTCAGTTGCTCACCGAACCTCTCCAATCCTATCACTGCTGCGTTTATGCCCCTGTACACATGCTTGATTCTCTTTCGGAGACATAGCAATCCATAGGTTTTAAGATACTTACTAGTCAGGTACATTCTTAGGCGTTTAATATGCGGTGTTGAGTCCATTTCGTTGAGCAAGGAGTAGCTCTTGTCTATTCCATATTTGGCTTAAGGAACTTTATCTGTGTTCATTTCAATCTCTGGTTTTATGCAGCACCCCAACTCACCTTTCCCCTTAAGCAAGCATAAGTTGGTTTTCTAAATTTGAGACCCTGTTCTGTTCTGTAATTCAGTTCCTGTGTAGCCAAGTTTACATTCCGTGTATTACTGATATCTTATGATGTTTCTTTTTCTGTGTGACTTATTTCAGTTAGAATCATCATACCTGAATCCACTCATTGTGCTGCTAAGGGCCTGATGACATAGATTTCATTGCTGAGTGATATTGCTTTGTAAGTAAATACCACAACTTCTTTATCCATTTTTCACTTTCTGCGATGTTGAACTTGTACTGTAAACGAGGTTCTTGTAAACAGAGGCGTCCCAAACTTTGGGGTGGCTGTGTCTTTTTGATTTTAATTTCCCTAAGCTATAGGACCATAAGTGGAAGTGCCCTAGGCTCTGTTGCTTTGTTTTTTAGATGTTTCAGGAAACACCATACACTTCTCCCGAGTGTCTGTTGGCAATTTACATCCCGCCCATCAGCATAACAAGGCTCCCAGTTCTCCATGGCCTGTCCTGCCTTTCTGGATTTTACACTTTTTTCAGATGGCCCTTTTGACCGGGGGGAAGTGAGACTTCATTGTAGTGCAGATTTCCTTTGCAAGCTTGCTTGGTTGGCCAAAAAGGGCGTATGCGTTTTTTCCTGAATATATTCAGGAAAAAACGCATACGCCCTTTTTGGCCAAGTGCATCATTGTGGACGTTCTGCCTCTTTTCCTATGCTTTCAATGCAATTCCAGTCTGCCTCCTGAAATCGGTTTCCTGCAATTCTGCCCCGCTTTCAAGTCCTCTTGGCAGCCTTACTTCAGTATATTTTTGGACGATAGCTGTCATTTATAACTCTGCAGGTTTGTGAATTACAGTGCCCCTGAGCTCCTTTCTTCAACTCGCTTTCTTTTGAGCTGGCCGCAACACCGCAGGATGGCTTCAGGCCCTAATCTGGTTCCGGCACGGCACGCTGAGCCTTTGGTTAATTCCTCTTCCTGGTGGGAAATGAGAGTTAAATTTGCCCGTCCAGACACCTCCAGCTAGTCTCTCATTGGTTCTCGCTATTCCTGTTCATCTTCCGCAGAAATTGCAAACTGGGCCAAACAGGAGGTTAAAGGGACTGACTCTCCAAGTCGGGAGGGTGTTAGTAAAGCGTCTGGAATGTTGTACCCGAGTACCAGGGTACGAAAACTGAGACATATTTGAACACGTCTCCCGATCACATGGTTGATCATACTCTAGGTTGCACATGCATGTTTTAGCTGAAGGAAGAATACCTTAAACCTGGGTAGTTGAAACCCGTGGAATGGGTACCATGCAATATGACTTCAAAGGGTCTTCATTTGCTCACCGAACCTCTCCAATCCTATCACTGCTGCGTTTATGCCCCTGTACACATGCTTGATTCTCTTTCGGAGACATAGCAATCCATAGGTTTTAAGATACTTACTAGTCAGGTACATTCTTAGGCATTTAATATGCGGTGTTGAGTCCATTTCGTTGAGCAAGAGGTAGCTCTTGTCTATTCCATATTTGGCTTAAGGAACTTTATCTGTGCTCATTTCAATCTCTGGTTTTATGCAGCACCCCAACTCACCTTTCCCCTTAAGCAAGCATAAGTTGGTTTTCTAAATTTGAGACCCTGTTCTGTTCTGTAATTCAGTTCCTGTGTAGCCAAGTTTACATTCCGTGTATTACTGATATCTTATGATGTTTCTTTTTCTGTGTGACTTATTTCAGTTAGAATCATCATACCTGAATCCACTCATTGTGCTGCTAAGGGCCTGATGACATAGATTTCATTGCTGAGTGATATTGCTTTGTAAGTAAATACCACAACTTCTTTATCCATTTTTCACTTTCTGCGATGTTGAACTTGTACTGTAAACGAGGTTCTTGTAAACAGAGGCGTCCCAAACTTTGGGGTGGCTGTGTCTTTTTGATTTTAATTTCCCTAAGCTATAGGACCATAAGTGGAAGTGCCCTAGGCTCTGTTGCTTTGTTTTTTAGATGTTTCAGGAAACACCATACACTTCTCCCGAGTGTCTGTTGGCAATTTACATCCCGCCCATCAGCATAACAAGGCTCCCAGTTCTCCATGGCCTGTCCTGCCTTTCTGGATTTTACACTTTTTTCAGATGGCCCTTTTGACCGGGGGGAAGTGAGACTTCATTGTAGTGCAGATTTCCTTTGCAAGCTTGCTTGGTTGGCCAAAAAGGGCGTATGCGTTTTTTCCTGAATATATTCAGGAGAAAACGCATACGCCCTTTTTGGCTAAGTACATCATTGTGGACGTTCTGCCTCTTTTCCTATGCTTTCAATGCAATTCCAGTTTACCTCCTGAAATCGGTTTCCTGCAATTCTGCCCCGCTTTCAAGTCCTCTTGGCAGCCTTACTTCAGTATATTTTTGGACGATAGCTGTCATTTATAACTCTGCAGGTTTGTGAATTACAGTGCCCCTGAGCTCCTTTCTTCAACTCGCTTTCTTGTGACCTGGCCGCAACACCGCAGGATGGCTTCAGGCCCTAATCTGGTTCCGGCACGGCACGCTGAGCCTTTGGTTAATTCCTCTTCCTGGTGGGAAATGAGAGTTAAATTTGCCCGTCCAGACACCTCCAGCTAGTCTCTCATTGGTTCTCGCTATTCCTGTTCATCTTCCGCAGAAATTGCAAACTGGGCCAAACAGGAGGTTAAAGGGACTGACTCTCCAAGTCGGGAGGGTGTTAGTAAAGCGTCTGGAATGTTGTACCCGAGTACCAGGGTACGAAAACTGAGACATATTTGAACACGTCTCCCGATCACATGGTTGATCATACTCTAGGTTGCACATGCATGTTTTAGCTGAAGGAAGAATACCTTAAACCTGGGTAGTTGAAACCCGTGGAATGGGTACCATGCAATATGACTTCAAAGGGTCTTCATTTGCTCACCGAACCTCTCCAATCCTATCACTGCTGCGTTTATGCCCCTGTACACATGCTTGATTCTCTTTCGGAGACATAGCAATCCATAGGTTTTAAGATACTTACTAGTCAGGTACATTCTTAGGCATTTAATATGCGGTGTTGAGTCCATTTCGTTGAGCAAGAGGTAGCTCTTGTCTATTCCATATTTGGCTTAAGGAACTTTATCTGTGCTCATTTCAATCTCTGGTTTTATGCAGCACCCCAACTCACCTTTACCCTTAAGCAAGCATAAGTTGGTTTTCTAAATTTGAGACCCTGTTCTGTTCTGTAATTCAGTTCCTGTGTAGCCAAGTTTACATTCCGTGTATTACTGATACCTTATGATGTTTCTTTTTCTGTGTGACTTATTTCAGTTAGAATCATCATACCTGAATCCACTCATTGTGCTGCTAAGGGCCTGATGACATAGATTTCATTGCTGAGTGATATTGCTTTGTAAGTAAATACCACAACTTCTTTATCCATTTTTCACTTTCTGCGATGTTGAACTTGTACTGTAAACGAGGTTCTTGTAAACAGAGGCGTCCCAAACTTTGGGGTGGCTGTGTCTTTTTGATTTTAATTTCCCTAAGCTATAGGACCATAAGTGGAAGTGCCCTAGGCTCTGTTGCTTTGTTTTTTAGATGTTTCAGGAAACACCATACACTTCTCCCGAGTGTCTGTTGGCAATTTACATCCCGCCCATCAGCATAACAAGGCTCCCAGTTCTCCATGGCCTGTCCTGCCTTTCTGGATTTTACACTTTTTTCAGATGGCCCTTTTGACCGGGGGGAAGTGAGACTTCATTGTAGTGCAGATTTCCTTTGCAAGCTTGCTTGGTTGGCCAAAAAGGGCGTATGCGTTTTTTCCTGAATATATTCAGGAAAAAACGCATACGCCCTTTTTGGCCAAGTGCATCATTGTGGACGTTCTGCCTCTTTTCCTATGCTTTCAATGCAATTCCAGTCTACCTCCTGAAATCGGTTTCCTGCAATTCTGCCCCGCTTTCAAGTCCTCTTGGCAGCCTTACTTCAGTATATTTTTGGACGATAGCTGTCATTTATAACTCTGCAGGTTTGTGAATTACAGTGCCCCTGAGCTCCTTTCTTCAACTCGCTTTCTTTTGAGCTGGCCGCAACACCGCAGGATGGCTTCAGGCCCTAATCTGGTTCCGGCACGGCACGCTGAGCCTTTGGTTAATTCCTCTTCCTGGTGGGAAATGAGAGTTAAATTTGCCCGTTCAGACACCTCCAGCTAGTCTCTCATTGGTTCTCGTTATTCCTGTTCATCTTCCGCAGAAATTGCAAACTGGGCCAAACAGGAGGTTAAAGGGACTGACTCTCCAAGTCGGGAGGGTGTTAGTAAAGCGTCTGGAATGTTGCACCCGAGTACCAGGGTACGAAAACTGAGACATATTTGAACACGTCTCCCGATCACATGGTTGATCAGACTCTAGGTTCCACATGCATGTTTTAGCTGAAGGAAGAATACCTTAAACCTGGGTAGTTGAAACCCGTGGAATGGGTACCATGCAATATGACTTCAAAGGGTCTTCATTTGCTCACCGAACCTCTCCAATCCTATCACTGCTGCGTTTATGCCCCTGTACACATGCTTGATTCTCTTTCGGAGACATAGCAATCCATAGGTTTTAAGATACTTACTAGTCAGGTACATTCTTAGGCATTTAATATGCGGTGTTGAGTCCATTTCGTTGAGCAAGGAGTAGCTCTTGTCTATTCCATATTTGGCTTAAGGAACTTTATCTGTGCTCATTTCAATCTCTGGTTTTATGCAGCACCCCAACTCACCTTTACCCTTAAGCAAGCATAAGTTGGTTTTCTAAATTTGAGACCCTGTTCTGTTCTGTAATTCAGTTCTTGTGTAGCCAAGTTTACATTCCGTGTATTACTGATATCTTATGATGTTTCTTTTTCTGTGTGACTTATTTCAGTTAGAATCATCATACCTGAATCCACTCATTGTGCTGCTAAGGGCCTGATGACATAGATTTCATTGCTGAGTGATATTGCTTTGTAAGTAAATACCACAACTTCTTTATCCATTTTTCACTTTCTGCGATGTTGAACTTGTACTGTAAACGAGGTTCTTGTAAACAGAGGCGTCCCAAACTTTGGGGTGGCTGTGTCTTTTTGATTTTAATTTCCCTAAGCTATAGGACCATAAGTGGAAGTGCCCTAGGCTCTGTTGCTTTGTTTTTTAGATGTTTCAGGAAACACCATACACTTCTCCCGAGTGTCTGTTGGCAATTTACATCCCGCCCATCAGCATAACAAGGCTCCCAGTTCTCCATGGCCTGTCCTGCCTTTCTGGATTTTACACTTTTTTCAGATGGCCCTTTTGACCGGGGGGAAGTGAGACTTCATTGTAGTGCAGATTTCCTTTGCAAGCTTGCTTGGTTGGCCAAAAAGGGCGTATGCGTTTTTTCCTGAATATATTCAGGAAAAAACGCATACGCCCTTTTTGGCCAAGTGCATCATTGTGGACGTTCTGCCTCTTTTCCTATGCTTTCAATGCAATTCCAGTCTACCTCCTGAAATCGGTTTCCTGCAATTCTGCCCCGCTTTCAAGTCCTCTTGGCAGCCTTACTTCAGTATATTTTTGGACGATAGCTGTCATTTATAACTCTGCAGGTTTGTGAATTACAGTGCCCCTGAGCTCCTTTCTTCAACTCGCTTACTTTTGAGCTGGCCGCAACACCGCAGGATGGCTTCAGGCCCTAATCTGGTTCCGGCACGGCACGTTGAGCCTTTGGTTAATTCCTCTTCCTGGTGGGAAATGAGAGTTAAATTTGCCCGTCCAGACACCTCCAGCTAGTCTCTCATTGGTTCTCGCTATTCCTGTTCATCTTCCGCAGAAATTGCAAACTGGGCCAAACAGGAGGTTAAAGGGACTGACTCTCCAAGTCGGGAGGGTGTTAGTAAAGCGTCTGGAATGTTGCACCCGAGTACCAGGGTACGAAAACTGAGACATATTTGAACACGTCTCCCGATCACATGGTTGATCATACTCTAGGTTCCACATGCATGTTTTAGCTGAAGGAAGAATACCTTAAACCTGGGTAGTTGAAACCCGTGGAATGGGTACCATGCAATATGAATTCAAAGGGTCTTCAGTTGCTCACCGAACCTCTCCAATCCTATCACTGCTGCGTTTATGCCCCTGTACACATGCTTGATTCTCTTTCGGAGACATAGCAATCCATAGGTTTTAAGATACTTACTAGTCAGGTACATTCTTAGGCGTTTAATATGCGGTGTTGAGTCCATTTCGTTGAGCAAGGAGTAGCTCTTGTCTATTCCATATTTGGCTTAAGGAAATTTATCTGTGCTCATTTCAATCTCTGGTTTTATGCAGCACCCCAACTCACCTTTCCCCTTAAGCAAGCATAAGTTGGTTTTCTAAATTTGAGACCCTGTTCTGTTCTGTAATTCAGTTCCTGTGTAGCCAAGTTTACATTCCGTGTATTACTGATATCTTATGATGTTTCTTTTTCTGTGTGACTTATTTCAGTTAGAATCATCATACCTGAATCCACTCATTGTGCTGCTAAGGGCCTGATGACATAGATTTCATTGCTGAGTGATATTGCTTTGTAAGTAAATACCACAACTTCTTTATCCATTTTTCACTTTCTGCGATGTTGAACTTGTACGGTAAACGAGGTTCTTGTAAACAGAGGCGTCCCAAACTTTGGGGTGGCTGTGTCTTTTTGATTTTAATTTCCCTAAGCTATAGGACCATAAGTGGAAGTGCCCTAGGCTCTGTTGCTTTGTTTTTTAGATGTTTCAGGAAACACCATACACTTCTCCCGAGTGTCTGTTGGCAATTTACATCCCGCCCATCAGCATAACAAGGCTCCCAGTTCTCCATGGCCTGTCCTGCCTTTCTGGATTTTACACTTTTTTCAGATGGCCCTTTTGACCGGGGGGAAGTGAGACTTCATTGTAGTGCAGATTTCCTTTGCAAGCTTGCTTGGTTGGCCAAAAAGGGCGTATGCGTTTTTTCCTGAATATATTCAGGAAAAAACGCATACGCCCTTTTTGGCCAAGTGCATCATTGTGGACGTTCTGCCTCTTTTCCTATGCTTTCAATGCAATTCCAGTCTGCCTCCTGAAATTGTTTTCCTGCAATTCTGCCCCGCTTTCAAGTCCTCTTGGCAGCCTTACTTCAGTATATTTTTGGACGATAGCTGTCATTTATAACTCTGCAGGTTTGTGAATTACAGTGCCCCTGAGCTCCTTTCTTCAACTCGCTTTCTTTTGAGCTGGCCGCAACACCGCAGGATGGCTTCAGGCCCTAATCTGGTTCCGGCACGGCACGCTGAGCCTTTGGTTAATTCCTCTTCCTGGTGGGAAATGAGAGTTAAATTTGCCCGTCCAGACACCTCCAGCTAGTCTCTCATTGGTTCTCGCTATTCCTGTTCATCTTCCGCAGAAATTGCAAACTGGGCCAAACAGGAGGTTAAAGGGACTGACTCTCCAAGTCGGGAGGGTGTTAGTAAAGCGTCTGGAATGTTGTACCCGAGTACCAGGGTACGAAAACTGAGACATATTTGAACACGTCTCCCGATCACATGGTTGATCATACTCTAGGTTGCACATGCATGTTTTAGCTGAAGGAAGAATACCTTAAACCTGGGTAGTTGAAACCCGTGGAATGGGTAACATGCAATATGACTTCAAAGGGTCTTCATTTGCTCACCGAACCTCTCCAATCCTATCACTGCTGCGTTTATGCCCCTGTACACATGCTTGATTCTCTTTCGGAGACATAGCAATCCATAGGTTTTAAGATACTTACTAGTCAGGTACATTCTTAGGCATTTAATATGCGGTGTTGAGTCCATTTCGTTGAGCAAGAGGTAGCTCTTGTCTATTCCATATTTGGCTTAAGGAAGTTTATCTGTGCTCATTTCAATCTCTGGTTTTATGCAGCACCCCAACTCACCTTTACCCTTAAGCAAGCATAAGTTGGTTTTCTAAATTTGAGACCCTGTTCTGTTCTGTAATTCAGTTCCTGTGTAGCCAAGTTTACATTCCGTGTATTACTGATACCTTATGATGTTTCTTTTTCTGTGTGACTTATTTCAGTTAGAATCATCATACCTGAATCCACTCATTGTGCTGCTAAGGGCCTGATGACATAGATTTCATTGCTGAGTGATATTGCTTTGTAAGTAAATACCACAACTTCTTTATCCATTTTTCACTTTCTGCGATGTTGAACTTGTACTGTAAACGAGGTTCTTGTAAACAGAGGCGTCCCAAACTTTGGGGTGGCTGTGTCTTTTTGATTTTAATTTCCCTAAGCTATAGGACCATAAGTGGAAGTGCCCTAGGCTCTGTTGCTTTGTTTTTTAGATGTTTCAGGAAACACCATACACTTCTCCCGAGTGTCTGTTGGCAATTTACATCCCGCCCATCAGCATAACAAGGCTCCCAGTTCTCCATGGCCTGTCCTGCCTTTCTGGATTTTACACTTTTTTCAGATGGCCCTTTTGACCGGGGGGAAGTGAGACTTCATTGTAGTGCAGATTTCCTTTGCAAGCTTGCTTGGTTGGCCAAAAAGGGCGTATGCGTTTTTTCCTGAATATATTCAGGAAAAAACGCATACGCCCTTTTTGGCCAAGTGCATCATTGTGGACGTTCTGCCTCTTTTCCTATGCTTTCAATGCAATTCCAGTCTACCTCCTGAAATCGGTTTCCTGCAATTCTGCCCCGCTTTCAAGTCCTCTTGGCAGCCTTACTTCAGTATATTTTTGGACGATAGCTGTCATTTATAACTCTGCAGGTTTGTGAATTACAGTGCCCCTGAGCTCCTTTCTTCAACTCGCTTTCTTTTGAGCTGGCCGCAACACCGCAGGATGGCTTCAGGCCCTAATCTGGTTCCGGCACGGCACGCTGAGCCTTTGGTTAATTCCTCTTCCTGGTGGGAAATGAGAGTTAAATTTGCCCGTTCAGACACCTCCAGCTAGTCTCTCATTGGTTCTCGTTATTCCTGTTCATCTTCCGCAGAAATTGCAAACTGGGCCAAACAGGAGGTTAAAGGGACTGACTCTCCAAGTCGGGAGGGTGTTAGTAAAGCGTCTGGAATGTTGCACCCGAGTACCAGGGTACGAAAACTGAGACATATTTGAACACGTCTCCCGATCACATGGTTGATCAGACTCTAGGTTCCACATGCATGTTTTAGCTGAAGGAAGAATACCTTAAACCTGGGTAGTTGAAACCCGTGGAATGGGTACCATGCAATATGACTTCAAAGGGTCTTCATTTGCTCACCGAACCTCTCCAATCCTATCACTGCTGCGTTTATGCCCCTGTACACATGCTTGATTCTCTTTCGGAGACATAGCAATCCATAGGTTTTAAGATACTTACTAGTCAGGTACATTCTTAGGCATTTAATATGCGGTGTTGAGTCCATTTCGTTGAGCAAGGAGTAGCTCTTGTCTATTCCATATTTGGCTTAAGGAACTTTATCTGTGCTCATTTCAATCTCTGGTTTTATGCAGCACCCCAACTCACCTTTACCCTTAAGCAAGCATAAGTTGGTTTTCTAAATTTGAGACCCTGTTCTGTTCTGTAATTCAGTTCTTGTGTAGCCAAGTTTACATTCCGTGTATTACTGATATCTTATGATGTTTCTTTTTCTGTGTGACTTATTTCAGTTAGAATCATCATACCTGAATCCACTCATTGTGCTGCTAAGGGCCTGATGACATAGATTTCATTGCTGAGTGATATTGCTTTGTAAGTAAATACCACAACTTCTTTATCCATTTTTCACTTTCTGCGATGTTGAACTTGTACTGTAAACGAGGTTCTTGTAAACAGAGGCGTCCCAATGTTTGGGGTGGCTGTGTCTTTTTGATTTTAATTTCCCTAAGCTATAGGACCATAAGTGGAAGTGCCCTAGGCTCTGTTGCTTTGTTTTTTAGATGTTTCAGGAAACACCATACACTTCTCCCGAGTGTCTGTTGGCAATTTACATCCCGCCCATCAGCATAACAAGGCTCCCAGTTCTCCATGGCCTGTCCTGACTTTCTGGATTTTACACTTTTTTCAGATGGCCCTTTTGACCGGGGGGAAGTGAGACTTCATTGTAGTGCAGATTTCCTTTGCAAGCTTGCTTGGTTGGCCAAAAAGGGCGTATGCGTTTTTTCCTGAATATATTCAGGAAAAAACGCATACGCCCTTTTTGGCCAAGTGCATCATTGTGGACGTTCTGCCTCTTTTCCTATGCTTTCAATGCAATTCCAGTCTACCTCCTGAAATCGGTTTCCTGCAATTCTGCCCCGCTTTCAAGTCCTCTTGGCAGCCTTACTTCAGTATATTTTTGGACGATAGCTGTCATTTATAACTCTGCAGGTTTGTGAATTACAGTGCCCCTGAGCTCCTTTCTTCAACTCGCTTACTTTTGAGCTGGCCGCAACACCGCAGGATGGCTTCAGGCCCTAATCTGGTTCCGGCACGGCACGTTGAGCCTTTGGTTAATTCCTCTTCCTGGTGGGAAATGAGAGTTAAATTTGCCCGTCCAGACACCTCCAGCTAGTCTCTCATTGGTTCTCGCTATTCCTGTTCATCTTCCGCAGAAATTGCAAACTGGGCCAAACAGGAGGTTAAAGGGACTGACTCTCCAAGTCGGGAGGGTGTTAGTAAAGCGTCTGGAATGTTGCACCCGAGTACCAGGGTACGAAAACTGAGACATATTTGAACACGTCTCCCGATCACATGGTTGATCATACTCTAGGTTCCACATGCATGTTTTAGCTGAAGGAAGAATACCTTAAACCTGGGTAGTTGAAACCCGTGGAATGGGTACCATGCAATATGAATTCAAAGGGTCTTCAGTTGCTCACCGAACCTCTCCAATCCTATCACTGCTGCGTTTATGCCCCTGTACACATGCTTGATTCTCTTTCGGAGACATAGCAATCCATAGGTTTTAAGATACTTACTAGTCAGGTACATTCTTAGGCGTTTAATATGCGGTGTTGAGTCCATTTCGTTGAGCAAGGAGTAGCTCTTGTCTATTCCATATTTGGCTTAAGGAACTTTATCTGTGTTCATTTCAATCTCTGGTTTTATGCAGCACCCCAACTCACCTTTCCCCTTAAGCAAGCATAAGTTGGTTTTCTAAATTTGAGACCCTGTTCTGTTCTGTAATTCAGTTCCTGTGTAGCCAAGTTTACATTCCGTGTATTACTGATATCTTATGATGTTTCTTTTTCTGTGTGACTTATTTCAGTTAGAATCATCATACCTGAATCCACTCATTGTGCTGCTAAGGGCCTGATGACATAGATTTCATTGCTGAGTGATATTGCTTTGTAAGTAAATACCACAACTTCTTTATCCATTTTTCACTTTCTGCGATGTTGAACTTGTACGGTAAACGAGGTTCTTGTAAACAGAGGCGTCCCAAAATTTGGGGTGGCTGTGTCTTTTTGATTTTAATTTCCCTAAGCTATAGGACCATAAGTGGAAGTGCCCTAGGCTCTGTTGCTTTGTTTTTTAGATGTTTCAGGAAACACCATACACTTCTCCCGAGTGTCTGTTGGCAATTTACATCCCGCCCATCAGCATAACAAGGCTCCCAGTTCTCCATGGCCTGTCCTGCCTTTCTGGATTTTACACTTTTTTCAGATGGCCCTTTTGACCGGGGGGAAGTGAGACTTCATTGTAGTGCAGATTTCCTTTGCAAGCTTGCTTGGTTGGCCAAAAAGGGCGTATGCGTTTTTTCCTGAATATATTCAGGAAAAAACGCATACGCCCTTTTTGGCCAAGTGCATCATTGTGGACGTTCTGCCTCTTTTCCTATGCTTTCAATGCAATTCCAGTCTGCCTCCTGAAATTGGTTTCCTGCAATTCTGCCCCGCTTTCAAGTCCTCTTGGCAGCCTTACTTCAGTATATTTTTGGACGATAGCTGTCATTTATAACTCTGCAGGTTTGTGAATTACAGTGCCCCTGAGCTCCTTTCTTCAACTCGCTTTCTTTTGAGCTGGCCGCAACACCGCAGGATGGCTTCAGGCCCTAATCTGGTTCCGGCACGGCACGCTGAGCCTTTGGTTAATTCCTCTTCCTGGTGGGAAATGAGAGTTAAATTTGCCCGTCCAGACACCTCCAGCTAGTCTCTCATTGGTTCTCGCTATTCCTGTTCATCTTCCGCAGAAATTGCAAACTGGGCCAAACAGGAGGTTAAAGGGACTGACTCTCCAAGTCGGGAGGGTGTTAGTAAAGCGTCTGGAATGTTGTACCCGAGTACCAGGGTACGAAAACTGAGACATATTTGAACACGTCTCCCGATCACATGGTTGATCATACTCTAGGTTGCACATGCATGTTTTAGCTGAAGGAAGAATACCTTAAACCTGGGTAGTTGAAACCCGTGGAATGGGTACCATGCAATATGACTTCAGAGGGTCTTCATTTGCTCACCAAACCTCTCCAATCCTATCACTGCTGCGTTTATGCCCCTGTACACATGCTTGATTCTCTTTCGGAGACATAGCAATCCATAGGTTTTAAGATACTTACTAGTCAGGTACATTCTTAGGCGTTTAATATGCGGTGTTGTGTCCATTTCGTTGAGCAAGGAGTAGCTCTTGTCTATTCCATATTTGGCTTAAGGAACTTTATCTGTGCTCATTTCAATCTCTGGTTTTATGCAGCACCCCAACTCACCTTTCCCCTTAAGCAAGCATAAGTTGGTTTTCTAAATTTGAGACCCTGTTCTGTTTTGGAATTCAGTTCCTGTGTAGCCAAGTTTACATTCCGTGTATTACTGATATCTTATGATGTTTCTTTTTCTGTGTGACTTATTTCAGTTAGAATCATCATACCTGAATCCACTCATTGTGCTGCTAAGGGCCTGATGACATAGATTTCATTGCAGAGTGATATTGCTTTGTAAGTAAATACCACAACTTCTTTATCCATTTTTCACTTTCTGCGATGTTGAACTTGTACTGTAAACGAGGTTCTTGTAAACAGAGGCGTCCCAAACTTTGGGGTGGCTGTGTCTTTTTGATTTTAATTTCCCTAATCTATAGGACCATAAGTGGAAGTGCCCTAGGCTCTGTTGCTTTGTTTTTTAGATGTTTCAGGAAACACCATACACTTCTCCCGAGTGTCTGTTGGCAATTTACATCCCGCCCATCAGCATAACAAGGCTCCCAGTTCTCCATGGCCTGTCCTGCCTTTCTGGATTTTACACTTTTTTCAGATGGCCCTTTTGACCGGGGGGAAGTGAGACTTCATTGTAGTGCAGATTTCCTTTGCAAGCTTGCTTGGTTGGCCAAAAAGGGCGTATGCGTTTTTTCCTGAATATATTCAGGAGAAAACGCATACGCCCTTTTTGGCCAAGTACATCATTGTGGACGTTCTGCCTCTTTTCCTATGCTTTCAATGCAATTCCAGTCTACCTCCTGAAATCGGTTTCCTGCAATTCTGCCCCGCTTTCAAGTCCTCTTGGCAGCCTTACTTCAGTATATTTTTGGACGATAGCTGTCATTTATAACTCTGCAGGTTTGTGAATTACAGTGCCCCTGAGCTCCTTTCTTCAACTCGCTTTCTTGTGACCTGGCCGCAACACCGCAGGATGGCTTCAGGCCCTAATCTGGTTCCGGCACGGCACGCTGAGCCTTTGGTTAATTCCTCTTCCTGGTGGGAAATGAGAGTTAAATTTGCCCGTCCAGACACCTCCAGCTAGTCTCTCATTGGTTCTCGCTATTCCTGTTCATCTTCCGCAGAAATTGCAAACTGGGCCAAACAGGAGGTTAAAGGGACTGACTCTCCAAGTCGGGAGGGTGTTAGTAAAGCATCTGGAATGTTGTACCCGAGTACCAGGGTACGAAAACTGAGACATATTTGAACACGTCTCCCGATCACATGGTTGATCATACTCTAGGTTGCACATGCATGTTTTAGCTGAAGGAAGAATACCTTAAACCTGGGTAGTTGAAACCCGTGGAATGGGTACCATGCAATATGACTTCAAAGGGTCTTCATTTGCTCACCGAACCTCTCCAATCCTATCACTGCTGCGTTTATGCCCCTGTACACATGCTTGATTCTCTTTCGGAGACATAGCAATCCATAGGTTTTAAGATACTTACTAGTCAGGTACATTCTTAGGCATTTAATATGCAGTGTTGAGTCCATTTCGTTGAGCAAGAGGTAGCTCTTGTCTATTCCATATTTGGCTTAAGGAACTTTATCTGTGCTCATTTCAATCTCTGGTTTTATGCAGCACCCCAACTCACCTTTACCCTTAAGCAAGCATAAGTTGGTTTTCTAAATTTGAGACCCTGTTCTGTTCTGTAATTCAGTTCCTGTGTAGCCAAGTTTACATTCCGTGTATTACTGATACCTTATGATGTTTCTTTTTCTGTGTGACTTATTTCAGTTAGAATCATCATACCTGAATCCACTCATTGTGCTGCTAAGGGCCTGATGACATAGATTTCATTGCTGAGTGATATTGCTTTGTAAGTAAATACCACAACTTCTTTATCCATTTTTCACTTTCTGCGATGTTGAACTTGTACTGTAAACGAGGTTCTTGTAAACAGAGGCGTCCCAAACTTTGGGGTGGCTGTGTCTTTTTGATTTTAATTTCCCTAAGCTATAGGACCATAAGTGGAAGTGCCCTAGGCTCTGTTGCTTTGTTTTTTAGATGTTTCAGGAAACACCATACACTTCTCCCGAGTGTCTGTTGGCAATTTACATCCCGCCCATCAGCATAACAAGGCTCCCAGTTCTCCATGGCCTGTCCTGCCTTTCTGGATTTTACACTTTTTTCAGATGGCCCTTTTGACCGGGGGGAAGTGAGACTTCATTGTAGTGCAGATTTCCTTTGCAAGCTTGCTTGGTTGGCCAAAAAGGGCGTATGCGTTTTTTCCTGAATATATTCAGGAAAAAACGCATACGCCCTTTTTGGCCAAGTGCATCATTGTGGACGTTCTGCCTCTTTTCCTATGCTTTCAATGCAATTCCAGTCTACCTCCTGAAATCGGTTTCCTGCAATTCTGCCCCGCTTTCAAGTCCTCTTGGCAGCCTTACTTCAGTATATTTTTGGACGATAGCTGTCATTTATAACTCTGCAGGTTTGTGAATTACAGTGCCCCTGAGCTCCTTTCTTCAACTCGCTTTCTTTTGAGCTGGCCGCAACACCGCAGGATGGCTTCAGGCCCTAATCTGGTTCCGGCACGGCACGCTGAGCCTTTGGTTAATTCCTCTTCCTGGTGGGAAATGAGAGTTAAATTTGCCCGTCCAGACACCTCCAGCTAGTCTCTCATTGGTTCTCGCTATTCCTGTTCATCTTCCGCAGAAATTGCAAACTGGGCCAAACAGGAGGTTAAAGGGACTGACTCTCCAATTCAGGAGGGTGTTAGTAAAGCGTCTGGAATGTTGCACCCGAGTACCAGGGTACGAAAACTGAGACATATTTGAACACGTCTCCCGATCACATGGTTGATCAGACTCTAGGTTCCACATGCATGTTTTAGCTGAAGGAAGAATACCTTAAACCTGGGTAGTTGAAACCCGTGGAATGGGTACCATGCAATATGACTTCAGAGGGTCTTCATTTGCTCACCAAACCTCTCCAATCCTATCACTGCTGCGTTTATGCCCCTGTACACATGCTTGATTCTCTTTCGGAGACATAGCAATCCATAGGTTTTAAGATACTTACTAGTCAGGTACATTCTTAGGCGTTTAATATACGGTGTTGTGTCCATTTCGTTGAGCAAGGAGTAGCTCTTGTCTATTCCATATTTGGCTTAAGGAACTTTATCTGTGCTCATTTCAATCTCTGGTTTTATGCAGCACCCCAACTCACCTTTCCCCTTAAGCAAGCATAAGTTGGTTTTCTAAATTTGAGACCCTGTTCTGTTTTGGAATTCAGTTCCTGTGTAGCCAAGTTTACATTCCGTGTATTACTGATATCTTATGATGTTTCTTTTTCTGTGTGACTTATTTCAGTTAGAATCATCATACCTGAATCCACTCATTGTGCTGCTAAGGGCCTGATGACATAGATTTCATTGCAGAGTGATATTGCTTTGTAAGTAAATACCACAACTTCTTTATCCATTTTTCACTTTCTGCGATGTTGAACTTGTACTGTAAACGAGGTTCTTGTAAACAGAGGCGTCCCAAACTTTGGGGTGGCTGTGTCTTTTTGATTTTAATTTCCCTAAGCTATAGGACCATAAGTGGAAGTGCCCTAGGCTCTGTTGCTTTGTTTTTTAGATGTTTCAGGAAACACCATACACTTCTCCCGAGTGTCTGTTGGCAATTTACATCCCGCCCATCAGCATAACAAGGCTCCCAGTTCTCCATGGCCTGTCCTGCCTTTCTGGATTTTACACTTTTTTCAGATGGCCCTTTTGACCGGGGGGAAGTGAGACTTCATTGTAGTGCAGATTTCCTTTGCAAGCTTGCTTGGTTGGCCAAAAAGGGCGTATGCGTTTTTTCCTGAATATATTCAGGAAAAAACGCATACGCCCTTTTTGGCCAAGTGCATCATTGTGGACGTTCTGCCTCTTTTCCTATGCTTTCAATGCAATTCCAGTCTACCTCCTGAAATCGGTTTCCTGCAATTCTGCCCCGCTTTCAAGTCCTCTTGGCAGCCTTACTTCAGTATATTTTTGGACGATAGCTGTCATTTATAACTCTGCAGGTTTGTGAATTACAGTGCCCCTGAGCTCCTTTCTTCAACTCGCTTTCTTTTGAGCTGGCCGCAACACCGCAGGATGGCTTCAGGCCCTAATCTGGTTCCAGCACGGCACGCTGAGCCTTTGGTTAATTCCTCTTCCTGGTGGGAAATGAGAGTTAAATTTGCCCGTCCAGACACCTCCAGCTAGTCTCTCATTGGTTCTCGCTATTCCTGTTCATCTTCCGCAGAAATTGCAAACTGGGCCAAACAGGAGGTTAAAGGGACTGACTCTCCAAGTCGGGAGGGTGTTAGTAAAGCGTCTGGAATGTTGCACCCGTGTACCAGGGTACGAAAACTGAGACATATTTGAACACGTCTCCCGATCACATGGTTGATCATACTCTAGGTTCCACATGCATGTTTTAGCTGAAGGAAGAATACCTTAAACCTGGGTAGTTGAAACCCGTGGAATGGGTACCATGCAATATGACTTCAGAGGGTCTTCATTTGCTCACCAAACCTCTCCAATCCTATCACTGCTGCGTTTATGCCCCTGTACACATGCTTGATTCTCTTTCGGAGACATAGCAATCCATAGGTTTTAAGATACTTACTAGTCAGGTACATTCTTAGGCGTTTAATATGCGGTGTTGTGTCCATTTCGTTGAGCAAGGAGTAGCTCTTGTCTATTCCATATTTGGCTTAAGGAACTTTATCTGTGCTCATTTCAATCTCTGGTTTTATGCAGCACCCCAACTCACCTTTCCCCTTAAGCAAGCATAAGTTGGTTTTCTAAATTTGAGACCCTGTTCTGTTCTGTAATTCAGTTCCTGTGTAGCCAAGTTTACATTCCGTGTATTACTGATATCTTATGATGTTTCTTTTTCTGTGTGACTTATTTCAGTTAGAATCATCATACCTGAATCCACTCATTGTGCTGCTAAGGGCCTGATGACATAGATTTCATTGCTGAGTGATATTGCTTTGTAAGTAAATACCACAACTTCTTTATCCATTTTTCACTTTCTGCGATGTTGAACTTGTACTGTAAACGAGGTTCTTGTAAACAGAGGCGTCCCAAACTTTGGGGTGGCTGTGTCTTTTTGATTTTAATTTCCCTAAGCTATAGGACCATAAGTGGAAGTGCCCTAGGCTCTGTTGCTTTGTTTTTTAGATGTTTCAGGAAACACCATACACTTCTCCCGAGTGTCTGTTGGCAATTTACATCCCGCCCATCAGCATAACAAGGCTCCCAGTTCTCCATGGCCTGTCCTGCCTTTCTGGATTTTACACTTTTTTCAGATGGCCCTTTTGACCGGGGGGAAGTGAGACTTCATTGTAGTGCAGATTTCCTTTGCAAGCTTGCTTGGTTGGCCAAAAAGGGCGTATGCGTTTTTTCCTGAATATATTCAGGAAAAAACGCATACGCCCTTTTTGGCCAAGTGCATCATTGTGGACGTTCTGCCTCTTTTCCTATGCTTTCAATGCAATTCCAGTCTACCTCCTGAAATCGGTTTCCTGCAATTCTGCCCCGCTTTCAAGTCCTCTTGGCAGCCTTACTTCAGTATATTTTTGGATGATAGCTGTCATTTATAACTCTGCAGGTTTGTGAATTACAGTGCCCCTGAGCTCCTTTCTTCAACTCGCTTTCTTTTGAGCTGGCCGCAACACCGCAGGATGGCTTCAGGCCCTAATCTGGTTCCGGCACGGCACGCTGAGCCTTTGGTTAATTCCTCTTCCTGGTGGGAAATGAGAGTTAAATTTGCCCGTCCAGACACCTCCAGCTAGTCTCTCATTGGTTCTCGCTATTCCTGTTCATCTTCCGCAGAAATTGCAAACTGGGCCAAACAGGAGGTTAAAGGGACTGACTCTCCAAGTCGGGAGGGTGTTAGTAAAGCGTCTGGAATGTTGCACCCGAGTACCAGGGTACGAAAACTGAGACATATTTGAACACGTCTCCCGATCACATGGTTGATCATACTCTAGGTTCCACATGCATGTTTTAGCTGAAGGAAGAATACCTTAAACCTGGGTAGTTGAAACCCGTGGAATGGGTACCATGCAATATGACTTCAAAGGGTCTTCATTTGCTCACCGAACCTCTCCAATCCTATCACTGCTGCGTTTATGCCCCTGTACACATGCTTGATTCTCTTTCGGAGACATAGCAATCCATAGGTTTTAAGATACTTACTAGTCAGGTACATTCTTAGGCATTTAATATGCGGTGTTGAGTCTATTTCGTTGAGCAAGGAGTAGCTCTTGTCTATTCCATATTTGGCTTAAGGAACTTTATCTGTGCTCATTTCAATCTCTGGTTTTATGCAGCACCCCAACTCACCTTTCCCCTTAAGCAAGCATAAGTTGGTTTTCTAAATTTGAGACCCTGTTCTGTTCTGTAATTCAGTTCCTGTGTAGCCAAGTTTACATTCCGTGTATTACTGATATCTTATGATGTTTCTTTTTCTGTGTGACTTATTTCAGTTAGAATCATCATACCTGAATCCACTCATTGTGCTGCTAAGGGCCTGATGACATAGATTTCATTGCTGAGTGATATTGCTTTGTAAGTAAATACCACAACTTCTTTATCCATTTTTCACTTTCTGCGATGTTGAACTTGTACGGTAAACGAGGTTCTTGTAAACAGAGGAGTCCCAAACTTTGGGGTGGCTGTGTCTTTTTGATTTTAATTTCCCTAAGCTATAGGACCATAAGTGGAAGTGCCCTAGGCTCTGTTGCTTTGTTTTTTAGATGTTTCAGGAAACACCATACACTTCTCCCGAGTGTCTGTTGGCAATTTACATCCCGCCCATCAGCATAACAAGGCTCCCAGTTCTCCATGGCCTGTCCTGCCTTTCTGGATTTTACACTTTTTTCAGATGGCCCTTTTGACCGGGGGGAAGTGAGACTTCATTGTAGTGCAGATTTCCTTTGCAAGCTTGCTTGGTTGGCCAAAAAGGGCGTATGCGTTTTTTCCTGAATATATTCAGGAAAAAACGCATACGCCCTTTTTGGCCAAGTGCATCATTGTGGACGTTCTGCCTCTTTTCCTATGCTTTCAATGCAATTCCAGTCTGCCTCCTGAAATCGGTTTCCTGCAATTCTGCCCCGCTTTCAAGTCCTCTTGGCAGCCTTACTTCAGTATATTTTTGGACGATAGCTGTCATTTATAACTCTGCAGGTTTGTGAATTACAGTGCCCCTGAGCTCCTTTCTTCAACTCGCTTTCTTTTGAGCTGGCCGCAACACCGCAGGATGGCTTCAGGCCCTAATCTGGTTCCGGCATGGCACGCTGAGCCTTTGGTTAATTCCTCTTCCTGGTGGGAAATGAGAGTTAAATTTGCCCGTCCAGACACCTCCAGCTAGTCTCTCATTGGTTCTCGCTATTCCTGTTCATCTTCCGCAGAAATTGCAAACTGGGCCAAACAGGAGGTTAAAGGGACTGACTCTCCAAGTCGGGAGGGTGTTAGTAAAGCGTCTGGAATGTTGCACCCGAGTACCAGGGTACGAAAACTGAGACATATTTGAACACGTCTCCCGATCACATGGTTGATCATACTCTAGGTTCCACATGCATGTTTTAGCTGAAGGAAGAATACCTTAAACCTGGGTAGTTGAAACCCGTGGAATGGGTACCATGCAATATGACTTCAAAGGGTCTTCATTTGCTCACCGAACCTCTCCAATCCTATCACTGCTGCGTTTATGCCCCTGTACACATGCTTGATTCTCTTTCGGAGACATAGCAATCCATAGGTTTTAAGATACTTACTAGTCAGGTACATTCTTAGGCATTTAATATGCGGTGTTGAGTCCATTTCGTTGAGCAAGGAGTAGCTCTTGTCTATTCCATATTTGGCTTAAGGAACTTTATCTGTGCTCATTTCAATCTCTGGTTTTATGCAGCACCCCAACTCACCTTTCCCCTTAAGCAAGCATAAGTTGGTTTTCTAAATTTGAGACCCTGTTCTGTTCTGTAATTCAGTTCCTGTGTAGCCAAGTTTACATTCCGTGTATTACTGATATCTTATGATGTTTCTTTTTCTGTGTGACTTATTTCAGTTAGAATCATCATACCTGAATCCACTCATTGTGCTGCTAAGGGCCTGATGACATAGATTTCATTGCTGAGTGATATTGCTTTGTAAGTAAATACCACAACTTCTTTATCCATTTTTCACTTTCTGCGATGTTGAACTTGTACTGTAAACGAGGTTCTTGTAAACAGAGGCGTCCCAAACTTTGGGGTGGCTGTGTCTTTTTGATTTTAATTTCCCTAAGCTATAGGACCATAAGTGGAAGTGCCCTAGGCTCTGTTGCTTTGTTTTTTAGATGTTTCAGGAAACACCATACACTTCTCCCGAGTGTCTGTTGGCAATTTACATCCCGCCCATCAGCATAACAAGGCTCCCAGTTCTCCATGGCCTGTCCTGCCTTTCTGGATTTTACACTTTTTTCAGATGGCCCTTTTGACCGGGGGGAAGTGAGACTTCATTGTAGTGCAGATTTCCTTTGCAAGCTTGCTTGGTTGGCCAAAAAGGGCGTATGCGTTTTTTCCTGAATATATTCAGGAAAAAACGCATACGCCCTTTTTGGCCAAGTGCATCATTGTGGACGTTCTGCCTCTTTTCCTATGCTTTCAATGCAATTCCAGTCTACCTCCTGAAATCGGTTTCCTGCAATTCTGCCCCGCTTTCAAGTCCTCTTGGCAGCCTTACTTCAGTATATTTTTGGACGATAGCTGTCATTTATAACTCTGCAGGTTTGTGAATTACAGTGCCCCTGAGCTCCTTTCTTCAACTCGCTTTCTTTTGAGCTGGCCGCAACACCGCAGGATGGCTTCAGGCCCTAATCTGGTTCCGGCACGGCACGCTGAGCCTTTGGTTAATTCCTCTTCCTGGTGGGAAATGAGAGTTAAATTTGCCCGTCCAGACACCTCCAGCTAGTCTCTCATTGGTTCTCGCTATTCCTGTTCATCTTCCGCAGAAATTGCAAACTGGGCCAAACAGGAGGTTAAAGGGACTGACTCTCCAAGTCGGGAGGGTGTTAGTAAAGCGTCTGGAATGTTGCACCCGAGTACCAGGGTACGAAAACTGAGACATATTTGAACACGTCTCCCAATCACATGGTTGATCATACTCTAGGTTCCACATGCATGTTTTAGCTGAAGGAAGAATACCTTAAACCTGGGTAGTTGAAACCCGTGGAATGGGTACCATGCAATATGACTTCAAAGGGTCTTCATTTGCTCACCGAACCTCTCCAATCCTATCACTGCTGCGTTTATGCCCCTGTACACATGCTTGATTCTCTTTCGGAGACATAGCAATCCATAGGTTTTAAGATACTTACTAGTCAGGTACATTCTTAGGCATTTAATATGCGGTGTTGAGTCCATTTCGTTGAGCAAGGAGTAGCTCTTGTCTATTCCATATTTGGCTTAAGGAACTTTATCTGTGCTCATTTCAATCTCTGGTTTTATGCAGCACCCCAACTCACCTTTCCCCTTAAGCAAGCATAAGTTGGTTTTCTAAATTTGAGACCCTGTTCTGTTCTGTAATTCAGTTCCTGTGTAGCCAAGTTTACATTCCGTGTATTACTGATATCTTATGATGTTTCTTTTTCTGTGACTTATTTCAGTTAGAATCATCATACCTGAATCCACTCATTGTGCTGCTAAGGGCCTGATGACATAGATTTCATTGCTGAGTGATATTGCTTTGTAAGTAAATACCACAACTTCTTTATCCATTTTTCACTTTCTGCGATGTTGAACTTGTACTGTAAACGAGGTTCTTGTAAACAGAGGCGTCCCAATGTTTGGGGTGGCTGTGTCTTTTTGATTTTAATTTCCCTAAGCTATAGGACCATAAGTGGAAGTGCCCTAGGCTCTGTTGCTTTGTTTTTTAGATGTTTCAGGAAACACCATACACTTCTCCCGAGTGTCTGTTGGCAATTTACATCCCGCCCATCAGCATAACAAGGCTCCCAGTTCTCCATGGCCTGTCCTGCCTTTCTGGATTTTACACTTTTTTCAGATGGCCCTTTTGACCGGGGGGAAGTGAGACTTCATTGTAGTGCAGATTTCCTTTGCAAGCTTGCTTGGTTGGCCAAAAAGGGCGTATGCGTTTTTTCCTGAATATATTCAGGAAAAAACGCATACGCCCTTTTTGGCCAAGTGCATCATTGTGGACGTTCTGCCTCTTTTCCTATGCTTTCAATGCAATTCCAGTCTACCTCCTGAAATCGGTTTCCTGCAATTCTGCCCCGCTTTCAAGTCCTCTTGGCAGCCTTACTTCAGTATATTTTTGGACGATAGCTGTCATTTATAACTCTGCAGGTTTGTGAATTACAGTGCCCCTGAGCTCCTTTCTTCAACTCGCTTTCTTTTGAGCTGGCCGCAACACCGCAGGATGGCTTCAGGCCCTAATCTGGTTCCGGCACGGCACGCTGAGCCTTTGGTTAATTCCTCTTCCTGGTGGGAAATGAGAGTTAAATTTGCCCGTCCAGACACCTCCAGCTAGTCTCTCATTGGTTCTCGCTATTCCTGTTCATCTTCCGCAGAAATTGCAAACTGGGCCAAACAGGAGGTTAAAGGGACTGACTCTCCAAGTCGGGAGGGTGTTAGTAAAGCGTCTGGAATGTTGCACCCGAGTACCAGGGTACGAAAACTGAGACATATTTGAACACGTCTCCCGATCACATGGTTGATCATACTCTAGGTTCCACATGCATGTTTTAGCTGAAGGAAGAATACCTTAAACCTGGGTAGTTGAAACCCGTGGAATGGGTACCATGCAATATGACTTCAAAGGGTCTTCATTTGCTCACCGAACCTCTCCAATCCTATCACTGCTGCGTTTATGCCCCTGTACACATGCTTGATTCTCTTTCGGAGACATAGCAATCCATAGGTTTTAAGATACTTACTAGTCAGGTACATTCTTAGGCATTTAATATGCGGTGTTGAGTCCATTTCGTTGAGCAAGGAGTAGCTCTTGTCTATTCCATATTTGGCTTAAGGAACTTTATCTGTGCTCATTTCAATCTCTGGTTTTATGCAGCACCCCAACTCACCTTTCCCCTTAAGCAAGCATAAGTTGGTTTTCTAAATTTGAGACCCTGTTCTGTTCTGTAATTCAGTTCCTGTGTAGCCAAGTTTACATTCCGTGTATTACTGATATCTTATGATGTTTCTTTTTCTGTGTGACTTATTTCAGTTAGAATCATCATACCTGAATCCACTCATTGTGCTGCTAAGGGCCTGATGACATAGATTTCATTGCTGAGTGATATTGCTTTGTAAGTAAATACCACAACTTCTTTATCCATTTTTCACTTTCTGCGATGTTGAACTTGTACGCTAAACGAGGTTCTTGTAAACAGAGGCGTCCCAAACTTTGGGGTGGCTGTGTCTTTTTGATTTTAATTTCCCTAAGCTATAGGACCATAAGTGGAAGTGCCCTAGGCTCTGTTGCTTTGTTTTTTAGATGTTTCAGGAAACACCATACACTTCTCCCGAGTGTCTGTTGGCAATTTACATCCCGCCCATCAGCATAACAAGGCTCCCAGTTCTCCATGGCCTGTCCTGCCTTTCTGGATTTTACACTTTTTTCAGATGGCCCTTTTGACCGGGGGGAAGTGAGACTTCATTGTAGTGTAGATTTCGTTTGCAAGCTTGCTTGGTTGGCCAAAAAGTGCGTATGCGTTTTTTCCTGAATATATTCAGGAAAAAACGCATACGCCCTTTTTGGCCAAGTGCATCATTGTGGACGTTCTGCCTCTTTTCCTATGCTTTCAATGCAATTCCAGTCTACCTCCTGAAATCGGTTTCCTGCAATTCTGCCCCGCTTTCAAGTCCTCTTGGCAGCCTTACTTCAGTATATTTTTGGACGATAGCTGTCATTTATAACTCTGCAGGTTTGTGAATTACAGTGCCCCTGAGCTCCTTTCTTCAACTCGCTTTCTTTTGAGCTGGCCGCAACACCGCAGGATGGCTTCAGGCCCTAATCTGGTTCCGGCACGGCACGCTGAGCCTTTGGTTAATTCCTCTTCCTGGTGGGAAATGAGAGTTAAATTTGCCCGTCCAGACACCTCCAGCTAGTCTCTCATTGGTTCTCGCTATTCCTGTTCATCTTCCGCAGAAATTGCAAACTGGGCCAAACAGGAGGTTAAAGGGACTGACTCTCCAAGTCGGGAGGGTGTTAGTAAAGCGTCTGGAATGTTGCACCCGAGTACCAGGGTACGAAAACTGAGACATATTTGAACACGTCTCCCGATCACATGGTTGATCATACTCTAGGTTCCACATGCATGTTTTAGCTGAAGGAAGAATACCTTAAACCTGGGTAGTTGAAACCCGTGGAATGGGTACCATGCAATATGACTTCAAAGGGTCTTCATTTGCTCACCGAACCTCTCCAATCCTATCACTGCTGCGTTTATGCCCCTGTACACATGCTTGATTCTCTTTCGGAGACATAGCAATCCATAGGTTTTAAGATACTTACTAGTCAGGTACATTCTTAGGCGTTTAATATGCGGTGTTGTGTCCATTTCGTTGAGCAAGGAGTAGCTCTTGTCTATTCCATATTTGGCTTAAGGAACTTTATCTGTGCTCATTTCAATCTCTGGTTTTATGCAGCACCCCAACTCACCTTTCCCCTTAAGCAAGCATAAGTTGGTTTTCTAAATTTGAGACCCTGTTCTGTTCTGTAATTCAGTTCCTGTGTAGCCAAGTTTACATTCCGTGTATTACTGATATCTTATGATGTTTCTTTTTCTGTGTGACTTATTTCAGTTAGAATCATCATACCTGAATCCACTCATTGTGCTGCTAAGGGCCTGATGACATAGATTTCATTGCTGAGTGATATTGCTTTGTAAGTAAATACCACAACTTCTTTATCCATTTTTCACTTTCTGCGATGTTGAACTTGTACTGTAAACGAGGTTCTTGTAAACAGAGGCGTCCCAATGTTTGGGGTGGCTGTGTCTTTTTGATTTTAATTTCCCTAAGCTATAGGACCATAAGTGGAAGTGCCCTAGGCTCTGTTGCTTTGTTTTTTAGATGTTTCAGGAAACACCATACACTTCTCCCGAGTGTCTGTTGGCAATTTACATCCCGCCCATCAGCATAACAAGGCTCCCAGTTCTCCATGGCCTGTCCTGCCTTTCTGGATTTTACACTTTTTTCAGATGGCCCTTTTGACCGGGGGGAAGTGAGACTTCATTGTAGTGCAGATTTCCTTTGCAAGCTTGCTTGGTTGGCCAAAAAGGGCGTATGCGTTTTTTCCTGAATATATTCAGGAAAAAACGCATACGCCCTTTTTGGCCAAGTGCATCATTGTGGACGTTCTGCCTCTTTTCCTATGCTTTCAATGCAATTCCAGTCTACCTCCTGAAATCGGTTTCCTGCAATTCTGCCCCGCTTTCAAGTCCTCTTGGCAGCCTTACTTCAGTATATTTTTGGATGATAGCTGTCATTTAAAACTCTGCAGGTTTGTGAATTACAGTGCCCCTGAGCTCCTTTCTTCAACTCGCTTTCTTTTGAGCTGGCCGCAACACCGCAGGATGGCTTCAGGCCCTAATCTGGTTCCGGCACGGCACGCTGAGCCTTTGGTTAATTCCTCTTCCTGGTGGGAAATGAGAGTTAAATTTGCCCGTCCAGACACCTCCAGCTAGTCTCTCATTGGTTCTCGCTATTCCTGTTCATCTTCCGCAGAAATTGCAAACTGGGCCAAACAGGAGGTTAAAGGGACTGACTCTCCAAGTCGGGAGGGTGTTAGTAAAGCGTCTGGAATGTTGCACCCGAGTACCAGGGTACGAAAACTGAGACATATTTGAACACGTCTCCCGATCACATGGTTGATCATACTCTAGGTTCCACATGCATGTTTTAGCTGAAGGAAGAATACCTTAAACCTGGGTAGTTGAAACCCGTGGAATGGGTACCATGCAATATGACTTCAAAGGGTCTTCATTTGCTCACCGAACCTCTCCAATCCTATCACTGCTGCGTTTATGCCCCTGTACACATGCTTGATTCTCTTTCGGAGACATAGCAATCCATAGGTTTTAAGATACTTACTAGTCAGGTACATTCTTAGGCATTTAATATGCGGTGTTGAGTCTATTTCGTTGAGCAAGGAGTAGCTCTTGTCTATTCCATATTTGGCTTAAGGAACTTTATCTGTGCTCATTTCAATCTCTGGTTTTATGCAGCACCCCAACTCACCTTTCCCCTTAAGCAAGCATAAGTTGGTTTTCTAAATTTGAGACCCTGTTCTGTTCTGTAATTCAGTTCCTGTGTAGCCAAGTTTACATTCCGTGTATTACTGATATCTTATGATGTTTCTTTTTCTGTGTGACTTATTTCAGTTAGAATCATCATACCTGAATCCACTCATTGTGCTGCTAAGGGCCTGATGACATAGATTTCATTGCTGAGTGATATTGCTTTGTAAGTAAATACCACAACTTCTTTATCCATTTTTCACTTTCTGCGATGTTGAACTTGTACGGTAAACGAGGTTCTTGTAAACAGAGGAGTCCCAAACTTTGGGGTGGCTGTGTCTTTTTGATTTTAATTTCCCTAAGCTATAGGACCATAAGTGGAAGTGCCCTAGGCTCTGTTGCTTTGTTTTTTAGATGTTTCAGGAAACACCATACACTTCTCCCGAGTGTCTGTTGGCAATTTACATCCCGCCCATCAGCATAACAAGGCTCCCAGTTCTCCATGGCCTGTCCTGCCTTTCTGGATTTTACACTTTTTTCAGATGGCCCTTTTGACCGGGGGGAAGTGAGACTTCATTGTAGTGCAGATTTCCTTTGCAAGCTTGCTTGGTTGGCCAAAAAGGGCGTATGCGTTTTTTCCTGAATATATTCAGGAAAAAACGCATACGCCCTTTTTGGCCAAGTGCATCATTGTGGACGTTCTGCCTCTTTTCCTATGCTTTCAATGCAATTCCAGTCTGCCTCCTGAAATCGGTTTCCTGCAATTCTGCCCCGCTTTCAAGTCCTCTTGGCAGCCTTACTTCAGTATATTTTTGGACGATAGCTGTCATTTATAACTCTGCAGGTTTGTGAATTACAGTGCCCCTGAGCTCCTTTCTTCAACTCGCTTTCTTTTGAGCTGGCCGCAACACCGCAGGATGGCTTCAGGCCCTAATCTGGTTCCGGCATGGCACGCTGAGCCTTTGGTTAATTCCTCTTCCTGGTGGGAAATGAGAGTTAAATTTGCCCGTCCAGACACCTCCAGCTAGTCTCTCATTGGTTCTCGCTATTCCTGTTCATCTTCCGCAGAAATTGCAAACTGGGCCAAACAGGAGGTTAAAGGGACTGACTCTCCAAGTCGGGAGGGTGTTAGTAAAGCGTCTGGAATGTTGCACCCGAGTACCAGGGTACGAAAACTGAGACATATTTGAACACGTCTCCCGATCACATGGTTGATCATACTCTAGGTTCCACATGCATGTTTTAGCTGAAGGAAGAATACCTTAAACCTGGGTAGTTGAAACCCGTGGAATGGGTACCATGCAATATGACTTCAAAGGGTCTTCATTTGCTCACCGAACCTCTCCAATCCTATCACTGCTGCGTTTATGCCCCTGTACACATGCTTGATTCTCTTTCGGAGACATAGCAATCCATAGGTTTTAAGATACTTACTAGTCAGGTACATTCTTAGGCATTTAATATGCGGTGTTGAGTCCATTTCGTTGAGCAAGGAGTAGCTCTTGTCTATTCCATATTTGGCTTAAGGAACTTTATCTGTGCTCATTTCAATCTCTGGTTTTATGCAGCACCCCAACTCACCTTTCCCCTTAAGCAAGCATAAGTTGGTTTTCTAAATTTGAGACCCTGTTCTGTTCTGTAATTCAGTTCCTGTGTAGCCAAGTTTACATTCCGTGTATTACTGATATCTTATGATGTTTCTTTTTCTGTGTGACTTATTTCAGTTAGAATCATCATACCTGAATCCACTCATTGTGCTGCTAAGGGCCTGATGACATAGATTTCATTGCTGAGTGATATTGCTTTGTAAGTAAATACCACAACTTCTTTATCCATTTTTCACTTTCTGCGATGTTGAACTTGTACTGTAAACGAGGTTCTTGTAAACAGAGGCGTCCCAAACTTTGGGGTGGCTGTGTCTTTTTGATTTTAATTTCCCTAAGCTATAGGACCATAAGTGGAAGTGCCCTAGGCTCTGTTGCTTTGTTTTTTAGATGTTTCAGGAAACACCATACACTTCTCCCGAGTGTCTGTTGGCAATTTACATCCCGCCCATCAGCATAACAAGGCTCCCAGTTCTCCATGGCCTGTCCTGCCTTTCTGGATTTTACACTTTTTTCAGATGGCCCTTTTGACCGGGGGGAAGTGAGACTTCATTGTAGTGTAGATTTCGTTTGCAAGCTTGCTTGGTTGGCCAAAAAGTGCGTATGCGTTTTTTCCTGAATATATTCAGGAAAAAACGCATACGCCCTTTTTGGCCAAGTGCATCATTGTGGACGTTCTGCCTCTTTTCCTATGCTTTCAATGCAATTCCAGTCTACCTCCTGAAATCGGTTTCCTGCAATTCTGCCCCGCTTTCAAGTCCTCTTGGCAGCCTTACTTCAGTATATTTTTGGACGATAGCTGTCATTTATAACTCTGCAGGTTTGTGAATTACAGTGCCCCTGAGCTCCTTTCTTCAACTCGCTTTCTTTTGAGCTGGCCGCAACACCGCAGGATGGCTTCAGGCCCTAATCTGGTTCCGGCACGGCACGCTGAGCCTTTGGTTAATTCCTCTTCCTGGTGGGAAATGAGAGTTAAATTTGCCCGTCCAGACACCTCCAGCTAGTCTCTCATTGGTTCTCGCTATTCCTGTTCATCTTCCGCAGAAATTGCAAACTGGGCCAAACAGGAGGTTAAAGGGACTGACTCTCCAAGTCGGGAGGGTGTTAGTAAAGCGTCTGGAATGTTGCACCCGAGTACCAGGGTACGAAAACTGAGACATATTTGAACACGTCTCCCGATCACATGGTTGATCATACTCTAGGTTCCACATGCATGTTTTAGCTGAAGGAAGAATACCTTAAACCTGGGTAGTTGAAACCCGTGGAATGGGTACCATGCAATATGACTTCAAAGGGTCTTCATTTGCTCACCGAACCTCTCCAATCCTATCACTGCTGCGTTTATGCCCCTGTACACATGCTTGATTCTCTTTCGGAGACATAGCAATCCATAGGTTTTAAGATACTTACTAGTCAGGTACATTCTTAGGCATTTAATATGCGGTGTTGAGTCCATTTCGTTGAGCAAGGAGTAGCTCTTGTCTATTCCATATTTGGCTTAAGGAACTTTATCTGTGCTCATTTCAATCTCTGGTTTTATGCAGCACCCCAACTCACCTTTCCCCTTAAGCAAGCATAAGTTGGTTTTCTAAATTTGAGACCCTGTTCTGTTCTGTAATTCAGTTCCTGTGTAGCCAAGTTTACATTCCGTGTATTACTGATATCTTATGATGTTTCTTTTTCTGTGTGACTTATTTCAGTTAGAATCATCATACCTGAATCCACTCATTGTGCTGCTAAGGGCCTGATGACATAGATTTCATTGCTGAGTGATATTGCTTTGTAAGTAAATACCACAACTTCTTTATCCATTTTTCACTTTCTGCGATGTTGAACTTGTACGGTAAACGAGGTTCTTGTAAACAGAGGCGTCCCAAACTTTGGGGTGGCTGTGTCTTTTTGATTTTAATTTCCCTAAGCTATAGGACCATAAGTGGAAGTGCCCTAGGCTCTGTTGCTTTGTTTTTTAGATGTTTCAGGAAACACCATACACTTCTCCCGAGTGTCTGTTGGCAATTTACATCCCGCCCATCAGCATAACAAGGCTCCCAGTTCTCCATGGCCTGTCCTGCCTTTCTGGATTTTACACTTTTTTCAGATGGCCCTTTTGACCGGGGGGAAGTGAGACTTCATTGTAGTGCAGATTTCCTTTGCAAGCTTGCTTGGTTGGCCAAAAAGGGCGTATGCGTTTTTTCCTGAATATATTCAGGAAAAAACGCATACGCCCTTTTTGGCCAAGTGCATCATTGTGGACGTTCTGCCTCTTTTCCTATGCTTTCAATGCAATTCCAGTCTGCCTCCTGAAATCGGTTTCCTGCAATTCTGCCCCGCTTTCAAGTCCTCTTGGCAGCCTTACTTCAGTATATTTTTGGACGATAGCTGTCATTTATAACTCTGCAGGTTTGTGAATTACAGTGCCCCTGAGCTCCTTTCTTCAACTCGCTTTCTTTTGAGCTGGCCGCAACACCGCAGGATGGCTTCAGGCCCTAATCTGGTTCCGGCACGGCACGCTGAGCCTTTGGTTAATTCCTCTTCCTGGTGGGAAATGAGAGTTAAATTTGCCCGTCCAGACACCTCCAGCTAGTCTCTCATTGGTTCTCGCTATTCCTGTTCATCTTCCGCAGAAATTGCAAACTGGGCCAAACAGGAGGTTAAAGGGACTGACTCTCCAAGGCGGGAGGGTGTTAGTAAAGCGTCTGGAATGTTGCACCCGAGTACCAGGGTACGAAAACTGAGACATATTTGAACACGTCTCCCGATCACATGGTTGATCATACTCTAGGTTCCACATGCATGTTTTAGCTGAAGGAAGAATACCTTAAACCTGGGTAGTTGAAACCCGTGGAATGGGTACCATGCAATATGACTTCAAAGGGTCTTCATTTGCTCACCGAACCTCTCCAATCCTATCACTGCTGCGTTTATGCCCCTGTACACATGCTTGATTCTCTTTCGGAGACATAGCAATCCATAGGTTTTAAGATACTTACTAGTCAGGTACATTCTTAGGCATTTAATATGCGGTGTTGAGTCCATTTCGTTGAGCAAGGAGTAGCTCTTGTCTATTCCATATTTGGCTTAAGGAACTTTATCTGTGCTCATTTCAATCTCTGGTTTTATGCAGCACCCCAACTCACCTTTCCCCTTAAGCAAGCATAAGTTGGTTTTCTAAATTTGAGACCCTGTTCTGTTCTGTAATTCAGTTCCTGTGTAGCCAAGTTTACATTCCGTGTATTACTGATATCTTATGATGTTTCTTTTTCTGTGTGACTTATTTCAGTTAGAATCATCATACCTGAATCCACTCATTGTGCTGCTAAGGGCCTGATGACATAGATTTCATTGCTGAGTGATATTGCTTTGTAAGTAAATACCACAACTTCTTTATCCATTTTTCACTTTCTGCGATGTTGAACTTGTACGGTAAACGAGGTTCTTGTAAACAGAGGCGTCCCAAACTTTGGGGTGGCTGTGTCTTTTTGATTTTAATTTCCCTAAGCTATAGGACCATAAGTGGAAGTGCCCTAGGCTCTGTTGCTTTGTTTTTTAGATGTTTCAGGAAACACCATACACTTCTCCCGAGTGTCTGTTGGCAATTTACATCCCGCCCATCAGCATAACAAGGCTCCCAGTTCTCCATGGCCTGTCCTGCCTTTCTGGATTTTACACTTTTTTCAGATGGCCCTTTTGACCGGGGGGAAGTGAGACTTCATTGTAGTGTAGATTTCCTTTGCAAGCTTGCTTGGTTGGCCAAAAAGGGCGTATGCGTTTTTTCCTGAATATATTCAGGAAAAAACGCATACGCCCTTTTTGGCCAAGTGCATCATTGTGGACGTTCTGCCTCTTTTCCTATGCTTTCAATGCAATTCCAGTCTACCTCCTGAAATCGGTTTCCTGCAATTCTGCCCCGCTTTCAAGTCCTCTTGGCAGCCTTACTTCAGTATATTTTTGGACGATAGCTGTCATTTATAACTCTGCAGGTTTGTGAATTACAGTGCCCCTGAGCTCCTTTCTTCAACTCGCTTTCTTTTGAGCTGGCCGCAACACCGCAGGATGGCTTCAGGCCCTAATCTGGTTCCGGCACGGCACGCTGAGCCTTTGGTTAATTCCTCTTCCTGGTGGGAAATGAGAGTTAAATTTGCCCGTCCAGACACCTCCAGCTAGTCTCTCATTGGTTCTCGCTATTCCTGTTCATCTTCCGCAGAAATTGCAAACTGGGCCAAACAGGAGGTTAAAGGGACTGACTCTCCAAGTCGGGAGGGTGTTAGTAAAGCGTCTGGAATGTTGCACCCGAGTACCAGGGTACGAAAACTGAGACATATTTGAACACGTCTCCCGATCACATGGTTGATCATACTCTAGGTTCCACATGCATGTTTTAGCTGAAGGAAGAATACCTTAAACCTGGGTAGTTGAAACCCGTGGAATGGGTACCATGCAATATGACTTCAAAGGGTCTTCATTTGCTCACCGAACCTCTCCAATCCTATCACTGCTGCGTTTATGCCCCTGTACACATGCTTGATTCTCTTTCGGAGACATAGCAATCCATAGGTTTTAAGATACTTACTAGTCAGGTACATTCTTAGGCATTTAATATGCGGTGTTGAGTCCATTTCGTTGAGCAAGGAGTAGCTCTTGTCTATTCCATATTTGGCTTAAGGAACTTTATCTGTGCTCATTTCAATCTCTGGTTTTATGCAGCACCCCAACTCACCTTTCCCCTTAAGCAAGCATAAGTTGGTTTTCTAAATTTGAGACCCTGTTCTGTTCTGTAATTCAGTTCCTGTGTAGCCAAGTTTACATTCCGTGTATTACTGATATCTTATGATGTTTCTTTTTCTGTGTGACTTATTTCAGTTAGAATCATCATACCTGAATCCACTCATTGTGCTGCTAAGGGCCTGATGACATAGATTTCATTGCTGAGTGATATTGCTTTGTAAGTAAATACCACAACTTCTTTATCCATTTTTCACTTTCTGCGATGTTGAACTTGTACTGTAAACGAGGTTCTTGTAAACAGAGGCGTCCCAAACTTTGGGGTGGCTGTGTCTTTTTGATTTTAATTTCCCTAAGCTATAGGACCATAAGTGGAAGTGCCCTAGGCTCTGTTGCTTTGTTTTTTAGATGTTTCAGGAAACACCATACACTTCTCCCGAGTGTCTGTTGGCAATTTACATCCCGCCCATCAGCATAACAAGGCTCCCAGTTCTCCATGGCCTGTCCTGCCTTTCTGGATTTTACACTTTTTTCAGATGGCCCTTTTGACCGGGGGGAAGTGAGACTTCATTGTAGTGCAGATTTCCTTTGCAAGCTTGCTTGGTTGGCCAAAAAGGGCGTATGCGTTTTTTCCTGAATATATTCAGGAAAAAACGCATACGCCCTTTTTGGCCAAGTGCATCATTGTGGACGTTCTGCCTCTTTTCCTATGCTTTCAATGCAATTCCAGTCTACCTCCTGAAATCGGTTTCCTGCAATTCTGCCCCGCTTTCAAGTCCTCTTGGCAGCCTTACTTCAGTATATTTTTGGACGATAGCTGTCATTTATAACTCTGCAGGTTTGTGAATTACAGTGCCCCTGAGCTCCTTTCTTCAACTCGCTTTCTTTTGAGCTGGCCGCAACACCGCAGGATGGCTTCAGGCCCTAATCTGGTTCCGGCACGGCACGCTGAGCCTTTGGTTAATTCCTCTTCCTGGTGGGAAATGAGAGTTAAATTTGCCCGTCCAGACACCTCCAGCTAGTCTCTCATTGGTTCTCGCTATTCCTGTTCATCTTCCGCAGAAATTGCAAACTGGGCCAAACAGGAGGTTAAAGGGACTGACTCTCCAAGTCGGGAGGGTGTTAGTAAAGCTTCTGGAATGTTGCACCCGAGTACCAGGGTACGAAAACTGAGACATATTTGAACACGTCTCCCGATCACATGGTTGATCATACTCTAGGTTCCACATGCATGTTTTAGCTGAAGGAAGAATACCTTAAACCTGGGTAGTTGAAACCCGTGGAATGGGTACCATGCAATATGACTTCAAAGGGTCTTCATTTGCTCACCGAACCTCTCCAATCCTATCACTGCTGCGTTTATGCCCCTGTACACATGCTTGATTCTCTTTCGGAGACATAGCAATCCATAGGTTTTAAGATACTTACTAGTCAGGTACATTCTTAGGCATTTAATATGCGGTGTTGAGTCCATTTCGTTGAGCAAGGAGTAGCTCTTGTCTATTCCATATTTGGCTTAAGGAACTTTATCTGTGCTCATTTCAATCTCTGGTTTTATGCAGCACCCCAACTCACCTTTCCCCTTAAGCAAGCATAAGTTGGTTTTCTAAATTTGAGACCCTGTTCTGTTCTGTAATTCAGTTCCTGTGTAGCCAAGTTTACATTCCGTGTATTACTGATATCTTATGATGTTTCTTTTTCTGTGTGACTTATTTCAGTTAGAATCATCATACCTGAATCCACTCATTGTGCTGCTAAGGGCCTGATGACATAGATTTCATTGCTGAGTGATATTGCTTTGTAAGTAAATACCACAACTTCTTTATCCATTTTTCACTTTCTGCGATGTTGAACTTGTACTGTAAACGAGGTTCTTGTAAACAGAGGCGTCCCAAACTTTGGGGTGGCTGTGTCTTTTTGATTTTAATTTCCCTAAGCTATAGGACCATAAGTGGAAGTGCCCTAGGCTCTGTTGCTTTGTTTTTTAGATGTTTCAGGAAACACCATACACTTCTCCCGAGTGTCTGTTGGCAATTTACATCCCGCCCATCAGCATAACAAGGCTCCCAGTTCTCCATGGCCTGTCCTGCCTTTCTGGATTTTACACTTTTTTCAGATGGCCCTTTTGACCGGGGGGAAGTGAGACTTCATTGTAGTGTAGATTTCCTTTGCAAGCTTGCTTGGTTGGCCAAAAAGGGCGTATGCGTTTTTTCCTGAATATATTCAGGAAAAAACGCATACGCCCTTTTTGGCCAAGTGCATCATTGTGGACGTTCTGCCTCTTTTCCTATGCTTTCAATGCAATTCCAGTCTACCTCCTGAAATCGGTTTCCTGCAATTCTGCCCCGCTTTCAAGTCCTCTTGGCAGCCTTACTTCAGTATATTTTTGGACGATAGCTGTCATTTATAACTCTGCAGGTTTGTGAATTACAGTGCCCCTGAGCTCCTTTCTTCAACTCGCTTTCTTTTGAGCTGGCCGCAACACCGCAGGATGGCTTCAGGCCCTAATCTGGTTCCGGCACGGCACGCTGAGCCTTTGGTTAATTCCTCTTCCTGGTGGGAAATGAGAGTTAAATTTGCCCGTCCAGACACCTCCAGCTAGTCTCTCATTGGTTCTCGCTATTCCTGTTCATCTTCCGCAGAAATTGCAAACTGGGCCAAACAGGAGGTTAAAGGGACTGACTCTCCAAGTCGGGAGGGTGTTAGTAAAGCGTCTGGAATGTTGCACCCGAGTACCAGGGTACGAAAACTGAGACATATTTGAACACGTCTCCCGATCACATGGTTGATCATACTCTAGGTTCCACATGCATGTTTTAGCTGAAGGAAGAATACCTTAAACCTGGGTAGTTGAAACCCGTGGAATGGGTACCATGCAATATGACTTCAAAGGGTCTTCATTTGCTCACCGAACCTCTCCAATCCTATCACTGCTGCGTTTATGCCCCTGTACACATGCTTGATTCTCTTTCGGAGACATAGCAATCCATAGGTTTTAAGATACTTACTAGTCAGGTACATTCTTAGGCATTTAATATGCGGTGTTGAGTCCATTTCGTTGAGCAAGGAGTAGCTCTTGTCTATTCCATATTTGGCTTAAGGAACTTTATCTGTGCTCATTTCAATCTCTGGTTTTATGCAGCACCCCAACTCACCTTTCCCCTTAAGCAAGCATAAGTTGGTTTTCTAAATTTGAGACCCTGTTCTGTTCTGTAATTCAGTTCCTGTGTAGCCAAGTTTACATTCCGTGTATTACTGATATCTTATGATGTTTCTTTTTCTGTGTGACTTATTTCAGTTAGAATCATCATACCTGAATCCACTCATTGTGCTGCTAAGGGCCTGATGACATAGATTTCATTGCTGAGTGATATTGCTTTGTAAGTAAATACCACAACTTCTTTATCCATTTTTCACTTTCTGCGATGTTGAACTTGTACTGTAAACGAGGTTCTTGTAAACAGAGGCGTCCCAAACTTTGGGGTGGCTGTGTCTTTTTGATTTTAATTTCCCTAAGCTATAGGACCATAAGTGGAAGTGCCCTAGGCTCTGTTGCTTTGTTTTTTAGATGTTTCAGGAAACACCATACACTTCTCCCGAGTGTCTGTTGGCAATTTACATCCCGCCCATCAGCATAACAAGGCTCCCAGTTCTCCATGGCCTGTCCTGCCTTTCTGGATTTTACACTTTTTTCAGATGGCCCTTTTGACCGGGGGGAAGTGAGACTTCATTGTAGTGTAGATTTCCTTTGCAAGCTTGCTTGGTTGGCCAAAAAGGGCGTATGCGTTTTTTCCTGAATATATTCAGGAAAAAACGCATACGCCCTTTTTGGCCAAGTGCATCATTGTGGACGTTCTGCCTCTTTTCCTATGCTTTCAATGCAATTCCAGTCTACCTCCTGAAATCGGTTTCCTGCAATTCTGCCCCGCTTTCAAGTCCTCTTGGCAGCCTTACTTCAGTATATTTTTGGACGATAGCTGTCATTTATAACTCTGCAGGTTTGTGAATTACAGTGCCCCTGAGCTCCTTTCTTCAACTCGCTTTCTTTTGAGCTGGCCGCAACACCGCAGGATGGCTTCAGGCCCTAATCTGGTTCCGGCACGGCACGCTGAGCCTTTGGTTAATTCCTCTTCCTGGTGGGAAATGAGAGTTAAATTTGCCCGTCCAGACACCTCCAGCTAGTCTCTCATTGGTTCTCGCTATTCCTGTTCATCTTCCGCAGAAATTGCAAACTGGGCCAAACAGGAGGTTAAAGGGACTGACTCTCCAAGTCGGGAGGGTGTTAGTAAAGCGTCTGGAATGTTGCACCCGAGTACCAGGGTACGAAAACTGAGACATATTTGAACACGTCTCCCGATCACATGGTTGATCATACTCTAGGTTCCACATGCATGTTTTAGCTGAAGGAAGAATACCTTAAACCTGGGTAGTTGAAACCCGTGGAATGGGTACCATGCAATATGACTTCAAAGGGTCTTCATTTGCTCACCGAACCTCTCCAATCCTATCACTGCTGCGTTTATGCCCCTGTACACATGCTTGATTCTCTTTCGGAGACATAGCAATCCATAGGTTTTAAGATACTTACTAGTCAGGTACATTCTTAGGCATTTAATATGCGGTGTTGAGTCCATTTCGTTGAGCAAGGAGTAGCTCTTGTCTATTCCATATTTGGCTTAAGGAACTTTATCTGTGCTCATTTCAATCTCTGGTTTTATGCAGCACCCCAACTCACCTTTCCCCTTAAGCAAGCATAAGTTGGTTTTCTAAATTTGAGACCCTGTTCTGTTCTGTAATTCAGTTCCTGTGTAGCCAAGTTTACATTCCGTGTATTACTGATATCTTATGATGTTTCTTTTTCTGTGTGACTTATTTCAGTTAGAATCATCATACCTGAATCCACTCATTGTGCTGCTAAGGGCCTGATGACATAGATTTCATTGCTGAGTGATATTGCTTTGTAAGTAAATACCACAACTTCTTTATCCATTTTTCACTTTCTGCGATGTTGAACTTGTACTGTAAACGAGGTTCTTGTAAACAGAGGCGTCCCAATGTTTGGGGTGGCTGTGTCTTTTTGATTTTAATTTCCCTAAGCTATAGGACCATAAGTGGAAGTGCCCTAGGCTCTGTTGCTTTGTTTTTTAGATGTTTCAGGAAACACCATACACTTCTCCCGAGTGTCTGTTGGCAATTTACATCCCGCCCATCAGCATAACAAGGCTCCCAGTTCTCCATGGCCTGTCCTGCCTTTCTGGATTTTACACTTTTTTCAGATGGCCCTTTTGACCGGGGGGAAGTGAGACTTCATTGTAGTGCAGATTTCCTTTGCAAGCTTGCTTGGTTGGCCAAAAAGGGCGTATGCGTTTTTTCCTGAATATATTCAGGAAAAAACGCATACGCCCTTTTTGGCCAAGTGCATCATTGTGGACGTTCTGCCTCTTTTCCTATGCTTTCAATGCAATTCCAGTCTACCTCCTGAAATCGGTTTCCTGCAATTCTGCCCCGCTTTCAAGTCCTCTTGGCAGCCTTACTTCAGTATATTTTTGGACGATAGCTGTCATTTATAACTCTGCAGGTTTGTGAATTACAGTGCCCCTGAGCTCCTTTCTTCAACTCGCTTTCTTTTGAGCTGGCCGCAACACCGCAGGATGGCTTCAGGCCCTAATCTGGTTCCGGCACGGCACGCTGAGCCTTTGGTTAATTCCTCTTCCTGGTGGGAAATGAGAGTTAAATTTGCCCGTCCAGACACCTCCAGCTAGTCTCTCATTGGTTCTCGCTATTCCTGTTCATCTTCCGCAGAAATTGCAAACTGGGCCAAACAGGAGGTTAAAGGGACTGACTCTCCAAGTCGGGAGGGTGTTAGTAAAGCGTCTGGAATGTTGCACCCGAGTACCAGGGTACGAAAACTGAGACATATTTGAACACGTCTCCCGATCACATGGTTGATCATACTCTAGGTTCCACATGCATGTTTTAGCTGAAGGAAGAATACCTTAAACCTGGGTAGTTGAAACCCGTGGAATGGGTACCATGCAATATGACTTCAAAGGGTCTTCATTTGCTCACCGAACCTCTCCAATCCTATCACTGCTGCGTTTATGCCCCTGTACACATGCTTGATTCTCTTTCGGAGACATAGCAATCCATAGGTTTTAAGATACTTACTAGTCAGGTACATTCTTAGGCGTTTAATATGCGGTGTTGAGTCCATTTCGTTGAGCAAGGAGTAGCTCTTGTCTATTCCATATTTGGCTTAAGGAACTTTATCTGTGTTCATTTCAATCTCTGGTTTTATGCAGCACCCCAACTCACCTTTACCCTTAAGCAAGCATAAGTTGGTTTTCTAAATTTGAGACCCTGTTCTGTTCTGTAATTCAGTTCCTGTGTAGCCAAGTTTACATTCCGTGTATTACTGATATCTTATGATGTTTCTTTTTCTGTGTGACTTATTTCAGTTAGAATCATCATACCTGAATCCACTCATTGTGCTGCTAAGGGCCTGATGACATAGATTTCATTGCTGAGTGATATTGCTTTGTAAGTAAATACCACAACTTCTTTATCCATTTTTCACTTTCTGCGATGTTGAACTTGTACGCTAAACGAGGTTCTTGTAAACAGAGGCGTCCCAAACTTTGGGGTGGCTGTGTCTTTTTGATTTTAATTTCCCTAAGCTATAGGACCATAAGTGGAAGTGCCCTAGGCTCTGTTGCTTTGTTTTTTAGATGTTTCAGGAAACACCATACACTTCTCCCGAGTGTCTGTTGGCAATTTACATCCCGCCCATCAGCATAACAAGGCTCCCAGTTCTCCATGGCCTGTCCTGCCTTTCTGGATTTTACACTTTTTTCAGATGGCCCTTTTGACCGGGGGGAAGTGAGACTTCATTGTAGTGTAGATTTCCTTTGCAAGCTTGCTTGGTTGGCCAAAAAGGGCGTATGCGTTTTTTCCTGAATATATTCAGGAAAAAACGCATACGCCCTTTTTGGCCAAGTGCATCATTGTGGACGTTCTGCCTCTTTTCCTATGCTTTCAATGCAATTCCAGTCTACCTCCTGAAATCGGTTTCCTGCAATTCTGCCCCGCTTTCAAGTCCTCTTGGCAGCCTTACTTCAGTATATTTTTGGACGATAGCTGTCATTTATAACTCTGCAGGTTTGTGAATTACAGTGCCCCTGAGCTCCTTTCTTCAACTCGCTTTCTTTTGAGCTGGCCGCAACACCGCAGGATGGCTTCAGGCCCTAATCTGGTTCCGGCACGGCACGCTGAGCCTTTGGTTAATTCCTCTTCCTGGTGGGAAATGAGAGTTAAATTTGCCCGTCCAGACACCTCCAGCTAGTCTCTCATTGGTTCTCGCTATTCCTGTTCATCTTCCGCAGAAATTGCAAACTGGGCCAAACAGGAGGTTAAAGGGACTGACTCTCCAAGTCGGGAGGGTGTTAGTAAAGCGTCTGGAATGTTGCACCCGAGTACCAGGGTACGAAAACTGAGACATATTTGAACACGTCTCCCGATCACATGGTTGATCATACTCTAGGTTCCACATGCATGTTTTAGCTGAAGGAAGAATACCTTAAACCTGGGTAGTTGAAACCCGTGGAATGGGTACCATGCAATATGACTTCAAAGGGTCTTCATTTGCTCACCGAACCTCTCCAATCCTATCACTGCTGCGTTTATGCCCCTGTACACATGCTTGATTCTCTTTCGGAGACATAGCAATCCATAGGTTTTAAGATACTTACTAGTCAGGTACATTCTTAGGCATTTAATATGCGGTGTTGAGTCCATTTCGTTGAGCAAGGAGTAGCTCTTGTCTATTCCATATTTGGCTTAAGGAACTTTATCTGTGCTCATTTCAATCTCTGGTTTTATGCAGCACCCCAACTCACCTTTCCCCTTAAGCAAGCATAAGTTGGTTTTCTAAATTTGAGACCCTGTTCTGTTCTGTAATTCAGTTCCTGTGTAGCCAAGTTTACATTCCGTGTATTACTGATATCTTATGATGTTTCTTTTTCTGTGTGACTTATTTCAGTTAGAATCATCATACCTGAATCCACTCATTGTGCTGCTAAGGGCCTGATGACATAGATTTCATTGCTGAGTGATATTGCTTTGTAAGTAAATACCACAACTTCTTTATCCATTTTTCACTTTCTGCGATGTTGAACTTGTACTGTAAACGAGGTTCTTGTAAACAGAGGCGTCCCAAACTTTGGGGTGGCTGTGTCTTTTTGATTTTAATTTCCCTAAGCTATAGGACCATAAGTGGAAGTGCCCTAGGCTCTGTTGCTTTGTTTTTTAGATGTTTCAGGAAACACCATACACTTCTCCCGAGTGTCTGTTGGCAATTTACATCCCGCCCATCAGCATAACAAGGCTCCCAGTTCTCCATGGCCTGTCCTGCCTTTCTGGATTTTACACTTTTTTCAGATGGCCCTTTTGACCGGGGGGAAGTGAGACTTCATTGTAGTGCAGATTTCCTTTGCAAGCTTGCTTGGTTGGCCAAAAAGGGCGTATGCGTTTTTTCCTGAATATATTCAGGAAAAAACGCATACGCCCTTTTTGGCCAAGTGCATCATTGTGGACGTTCTGCCTCTTTTCCTATGCTTTCAATGCAATTCCAGTCTACCTCCTGAAATCGGTTTCCTGCAATTCTGCCCCGCTTTCAAGTCCTCTTGGCAGCCTTACTTCAGTATATTTTTGGACGATAGCTGTCATTTATAACTCTGCAGGTTTGTGAATTACAGTGCCCCTGAGCTCCTTTCTTCAACTCGCTTTCTTTTGAGCTGGCCGCAACACCGCAGGATGGCTTCAGGCCCTAATCTGGTTCCGGCACGGCACGCTGAGCCTTTGGTTAATTCCTCTTCCTGGTGGGAAATGAGAGTTAAATTTGCCCGTCCAGACACCTCCAGCTAGTCTCTCATTGGTTCTCGCTATTCCTGTTCATCTTCCGCAGAAATTGCAAACTGGGCCAAACAGGAGGTTAAAGGGACTGACTCTCCAAGTCGGGAGGGTGTTAGTAAAGCGTCTGGAATGTTGCACCCGAGTACCAGGGTACGAAAACTGAGACATATTTGAACACGTCTCCCGATCACATGGTTGATCATACTCTAGGTTCCACATGCATGTTTTAGCTGAAGGAAGAATACCTTAAACCTGGGTAGTTGAAACCCGTGGAATGGGTACCATGCAATATGACTTCAAAGGGTCTTCATTTGCTCACCGAACCTCTCCAATCCTATCACTGCTGCGTTTATGCCCCTGTACACATGCTTGATTCTCTTTCGGAGACATAGCAATCCATAGGTTTTAAGATACTTACTAGTCAGGTACATTCTTAGGCATTTAATATGCGGTGTTGAGTCCATTTCGTTGAGCAAGGAGTAGCTCTTGTCTATTCCATATTTGGCTTAAGGAACTTTATCTGTGCTCATTTCAATCTCTGGTTTTATGCAGCACCCCAACTCACCTTTCCCCTTAAGCAAGCATAAGTTGGTTTTCTAAATTTGAGACCCTGTTCTGTTCTGTAATTCAGTTCCTGTGTAGCCAAGTTTACATTCCGTGTATTACTGATATCTTATGATGTTTCTTTTTCTGTGTGACTTATTTCAGTTAGAATCATCATACCTGAATCCACTCATTGTGCTGCTAAGGGCCTGATGACATAGATTTCATTGCTGAGTGATATTGCTTTGTAAGTAAATACCACAACTTCTTTATCCATTTTTCACTTTCTGCGATGTTGAACTTGTACGCTAAACGAGGTTCTTGTAAACAGAGGCGTCCCAAACTTTGGGGTGGCTGTGTCTTTTTGATTTTAATTTCCCTAAGCTATAGGACCATAAGTGGAAGTGCCCTAGGCTCTGTTGCTTTGTTTTTTAGATGTTTCAGGAAACACCATACACTTCTCCCGAGTGTCTGTTGGCAATTTACATCCCGCCCATCAGCATAACAAGGCTCCCAGTTCTCCATGGCCTGTCCTGCCTTTCTGGATTTTACACTTTTTTCAGATGGCCCTTTTGACCGGGGGGAAGTGAGACTTCATTGTAGTGCAGATTTCCTTTGCAAGCTTGCTTGGTTGGCCAAAAAGGGCGTATGCGTTTTTTCCTGAATATATTCAGGAAAAAACGCATACGCCCTTTTTGGCCAAGTGCATCATTGTGGACGTTCTGCCTCTTTTCCTATGCTTTCAATGCAATTCCAGTCTACCTCCTGAAATCGGTTTCCTGCAATTCTGCCCCGCTTTCAAGTCCTCTTGGCAGCCTTACTTCAGTATATTTTTGGACGATAGCTGTCATTTATAACTCTGCAGGTTTGTGAATTACAGTGCCCCTGAGCTCCTTTCTTCAACTCGCTTTCTTTTGAGCTGGCCGCAACACCGCAGGATGGCTTCAGGCCCTAATCTGGTTCCGGCACGGCACGCTGAGCCTTTGGTTAATTCCTCTTCCTGGTGGGAAATGAGAGTTAAATTTGCCCGTCCAGACACCTCCAGCTAGTCTCTCATTGGTTCTCGCTATTCCTGTTCATCTTCCGCAGAAATTGCAAACTGGGCCAAACAGGAGGTTAAAGGGACTGACTCTCCAAGTCGGGAGGGTGTTAGTAAAGCGTCTGGAATGTTGCACCCGAGTACCAGGGTACGAAAACTGAGACATATTTGAACACGTCTCCCGATCACATGGTTGATCATACTCTAGGTTCCACATGCATGTTTTAGCTGAAGGAAGAATACCTTAAACCTGGGTAGTTGAAACCCGTGGAATGGGTACCATGCAATATGACTTCAAAGGGTCTTCATTTGCTCACCGAACCTCTCCAATCCTATCACTGCTGCGTTTATGCCCCTGTACACATGCTTGATTCTCTTTCGGAGACATAGCAATCCATAGGTTTTAAGATACTTACTAGTCAGGTACATTCTTAGGCATTTAATATGCGGTGTTGAGTCCATTTCGTTGAGCAAGGAGTAGCTCTTGTCTATTCCATATTTGGCTTAAGGAACTTTATCTGTGCTCATTTCAATCTCTGGTTTTATGCAGCACCCCAACTCACCTTTCCCCTTAAGCAAGCATAAGTTGGTTTTCTAAATTTGAGACCCTGTTCTGTTCTGTAATTCAGTTCCTGTGTAGCCAAGTTTACATTCCGTGTATTACTGATATCTTATGATGTTTCTTTTTCTGTGTGACTTATTTCAGTTAGAATCATCATACCTGAATCCACTCATTGTGCTGCTAAGGGCCTGATGACATAGATTTCATTGCTGAGTGATATTGCTTTGTAAGTAAATACCACAACTTCTTTATCCATTTTTCACTTTCTGCGATGTTGAACTTGTACTGTAAACGAGGTTCTTGTAAACAGAGGCGTCCCAATGTTTGGGGTGGCTGTGTCTTTTTGATTTTAATTTCCCTAAGCTATAGGACCATAAGTGGAAGTGCCCTAGGCTCTGTTGCTTTGTTTTTTAGATGTTTCAGGAAACACCATACACTTCTCCCGAGTGTCTGTTGGCAATTTACATCCCGCCCATCAGCATAACAAGGCTCCCAGTTCTCCATGGCCTGTCCTGCCTTTCTGGATTTTACACTTTTTTCAGATGGCCCTTTTGACCGGGGGGAAGTGAGACTTCATTGTAGTGCAGATTTCCTTTGCAAGCTTGCTTGGTTGGCCAAAAAGGGCGTATGCGTTTTTTCCTGAATATATTCAGGAAAAAACGCATACGCCCTTTTTGGCCAAGTGCATCATTGTGGACGTTCTGCCTCTTTTCCTATGCTTTCAATGCAATTCCAGTCTACGTCCTGAAATCGGTTTCCTGCAATTCTGCCCCGCTTTCAAGTCCTCTTGGCAGCCTTACTTCAGTATATTTTTGGACGATAGCTGTCATTTATAACTCTGCAGGTTTGTGAATTACAGTGCCCCTGAGCTCCTTTCTTCAACTCGCTTTCTTTTGAGCTGGCCGCAACACCGCAGGATGGCTTCAGGCCCTAATCTGGTTCCGGCACGGCACGCTGAGCCTTTGGTTAATTCCTCTTCCTGGTGGGAAATGAGAGTTAAATTTGCCCGTCCAGACACCTCCAGCTAGTCTCTCATTGGTTCTCGCTATTCCTGTTCATCTTCCGCAGAAATTGCAAACTGGGCCAAACAGGAGGTTAAAGGGACTGACTCTCCAAGTCGGGAGGGTGTTAGTAAAGCTTCTGGAATGTTGCACCCGAGTACCAGGGTACAAAAACTGAGACATATTTGAACACGTCTCCCGATCACATGGTTGATCATACTCTAGGTTCCACATGCATGTTTTAGCTGAAGGAAGAATACCTTAAACCTGGGTAGTTGAAACCCGTGGAATGGGTACCATGCAATATGACTTCAAAGGGTCTTCATTTGCTCACCGAACCTCTCCAATCCTATCACTGCTGCGTTTATGCCCCTGTACACATGCTTGATTCTCTTTCGGAGACATAGCAATCCATAGGTTTTAAGATACTTACTAGTCAGGTACATTCTTAGGCATTTAATATGCGGTGTTGAGTCCATTTCGTTGAGCAAGGAGTAGCTCTTGTCTATTCCATATTTGGCTTAAGGAACTTTATCTGTGTTCATTTCAATCTCTGGTTTTATGCAGCACCCCAACTCACCTTTCCCCTTAAGCAAGCATAAGTTGGTTTTCTAAATTTGAGACCCTGTTCTGTTCTGTAATTCAGTTCCTGTGTAGCCAAGTTTACATTCCGTGTATTACTGATATCTTATGATGTTTCTTTTTCTGTGTGACTTATTTCAGTTAGAATCATCATACCTGAATCCACTCATTGTGCTGCTAAGGGCCTGATGACATAGATTTCATTGCTGAGTGATATTGCTTTGTAAGTAAATACCACAACTTCTTTATCCATTTTTCACTTTCTGCGATGTTGAACTTGTACTGTAAACGAGGTTCTTGTAAACAGAGGCGTCCCAAACTTTGGGGTGGCTGTGTCTTTTTGATTTTAATTTCCCTAAGCTATAGGACCATAAGTGGAAGTGCCCTAGGCTCTGTTGCTTTGTTTTTTAGATGTTTCAGGAAACACCATACACTTCTCCCGAGTGTCTGTTGGCAATTTACATCCCGCCCATCAGCATAACAAGGCTCCCAGTTCTCCATGGCCTGTCCTGCCTTTCTGGATTTTACACTTTTTTCAGATGGCCCTTTTGACCGGGGGGAAGTGAGACTTCATTGTAGTGTAGATTTCCTTTGCAAGCTTGCTTGGTTGGCCAAAAAGGGCGTATGCGTTTTTTCCTGAATATATTCAGGAAAAAACGCATACGCCCTTTTTGGCCAAGTGCATCATTGTGGACGTTCTGCCTCTTTTCCTATGCTTTCAATGCAATTCCAGTCTACCTCCTGAAATCGGTTTCCTGCAATTCTGCCCCGCTTTCAAGTCCTCTTGGCAGCCTTACTTCAGTATATTTTTGGACGATAGCTGTCATTTATAACTCTGCAGGTTTGTGAATTACAGTGCCCCTGAGCTCCTTTCTTCAACTCGCTTTCTTTTGAGCTGGCCGCAACACCGCAGGATGGCTTCAGGCCCTAATCTGGTTCCGGCACGGCACACTGAGCCTTTGGTTAATTCCTCTTCCTGGTGGGAAATGAGAGTTAAATTTGCCCGTCCAGACACCTCCAGCTAGTCTCTCATTGGTTCTCGCTATTCCTGTTCATCTTCCGCAGAAATTGCAAACTGGGCCAAACAGGAGGTTAAAGGGACTGACTCTCCAAGTCGGGAGGGTGTTAGTAAAGCGTCTGGAATGTTGCACCCGAGTACCAGGGTACGAAAACTGAGACATATTTGAACACGTCTCCCGATCACATGGTTGATCATACTCTAGGTTCCACATGCATGTTTTAGCTGAAGGAAGAATACCTTAAACCTGGGTAGTTGAAACCCGTGGAATGGGTACCATGCAATATGACTTCAAAGGGTCTTCATTTGCTCACCGAACCTCTCCAATCCTATCACTGCTGCGTTTATGCCCCTGTACACATGCTTGATTCTCTTTCGGAGACATAGCAATCCATAGGTTTTAAGATACTTACTAGTCAGGTACATTCTTAGGCATTTAATATGCGGTGTTGAGTCCATTTCGTTGAGCAAGGAGTAGCTCTTGTCTATTCCATATTTGGCTTAAGGAACTTTATCTGTGCTCATTTCAATCTCTGGTTTTATGCAGCACCCCAACTCACCTTTCCCCTTAAGCAAGCATAAGTTGGTTTTCTAAATTTGAGACCCTGTTCTGTTCTGTAATTCAGTTCCTGTGTAGCCAAGTTTACATTCCGTGTATTACTGATATCTTATGATGTTTCTTTTTCTGTGTGACTTATTTCAGTTAGAATCATCATACCTGAATCCACTCATTGTGCTGCTAAGGGCCTGATGACATAGATTTCATTGCTGAGTGATATTGCTTTGTAAGTAAATACCACAACTTCTTTATCCATTTTTCACTTTCTGCGATGTTGAACTTGTACTGTAAACGAGGTTCTTGTAAACAGAGGCGTCCCAATGTTTGGGGTGGCTGTGTCTTTTTGATTTTAATTTCCCTAAGCTATAGGACCATAAGTGGAAGTGCCCTAGGCTCTGTTGCTTTGTTTTTTAGATGTTTCAGGAAACACCATACACTTCTCCCGAGTGTCTGTTGGCAATTTACATCCCGCCCATCAGCATAACAAGGCTCCCAGTTCTCCATGGCCTGTCCTGCCTTTCTGGATTTTACACTTTTTTCAGATGGCCCTTTTGACCGGGGGGAAGTGAGACTTCATTGTAGTGCAGATTTCCTTTGCAAGCTTGCTTGGTTGGCCAAAAAGGGCGTATGCGTTTTTTCCTGAATATATTCAGGAAAAAACGCATACGCCCTTTTTGGCCAAGTGCATCATTGTGGACGTTCTGCCTCTTTTCCTATGCTTTCAATGCAATTCCAGTCTACCTCCTGAAATCGGTTTCCTGCAATTCTGCCCCGCTTTCAAGTCCTCTTGGCAGCCTTACTTCAGTATATTTTTGGACGATAGCTGTCATTTATAACTCTGCAGGTTTGTGAATTACAGTGCCCCTGAGCTCCTTTCTTCAACTCGCTTTCTTTTGAGCTGGCCGCAACACCGCAGGATGGCTTCAGGCCCTAATCTGGTTCCGGCACGGCACGCTGAGCCTTTGGTTAATTCCTCTTCCTGGTGGGAAATGAGAGTTAAATTTGCCCGTCCAGACACCTCCAGCTAGTCTCTCATTGGTTCTCGCTATTCCTGTTCATCTTCCGCAGAAATTGCAAACTGGGCCAAACAGGAGGTTAAAGGGACTGACTCTCCAAGTCGGGAGGGTGTTAGTAAAGCGTCTGGAATGTTGCACCCGAGTACCAGGGTACGAAAACTGAGACATATTTGAACACGTCTCCCGATCACATGGTTGATCATACTCTAGGTTCCACATGCATGTTTTAGCTGAAGGAAGAATACCTTAAACCTGGGTAGTTGAAACCCGTGGAATGGGTACCATGCAATATGACTTCAAAGGGTCTTCATTTGCTCACCGAACCTCTCCAATCCTATCACTGCTGCGTTTATGCCCCTGTACACATGCTTGATTCTCTTTCGGAGACATAGCAATCCATAGGTTTTAAGATACTTACTAGTCAGGTACATTCTTAGGCATTTAATATGCGGTGTTGAGTCCATTTCGTTGAGCAAGGAGTAGCTCTTGTCTATTCCATATTTGGCTTAAGGAACTTTATCTGTGTTCATTTCAATCTCTGGTTTTATGCAGCACCCCAACTCACCTTTCCCCTTAAGCAAGCATAAGTTGGTTTTCTAAATTTGAGACCCTGTTCTGTTCTGTAATTCAGTTCCTGTGTAGCCAAGTTTACATTCCGTGTATTACTGATATCTTATGATGTTTCTGTTTCTGTGTGACTTATTTCAGTTAGAATCATCATACCTGAATCCACTCATTGTGCTGCTAAGGGCCTGATGACATAGATTTCATTGCTGAGTGATATTGCTTTGTAAGTAAATACCACAACTTCTTTATCCATTTTTCACTTTCTGCGATGTTGAACTTGTACTGTAAACGAGGTTCTTGTAAACAGAGGCGTCCCAAACTTTGGGGTGGCTGTGTCTTTTTGATTTTAATTTCCCTAAGCTATAGGACCATAAGTGGAAGTGCCCTAGGCTCTGTTGCTTTGTTTTTTAGATGTTTCAGGAAACACCATACACTTCTCCCGAGTGTCTGTTGGCAATTTACATCCCGCCCATCAGCATAACAAGGCTCCCAGTTCTCCATGGCCTGTCCTGCCTTTCTGGATTTTACACTTTTTTCAGATGGCCCTTTTGACCGGGGGGAAGTGAGACTTCATTGTAGTGCAGATTTCCTTTGCAAGCTTGCTTGGTTGGCCAAAAAGGGCGTATGCGTTTTTTCCTGAATATATTCAGGAAAAAACGCATACGCCCTTTTTGGCCAAGTGCATCATTGTGGACGTTCTGCCTCTTTTCCTATGCTTTCAATGCAATTCCAGTCTGCCTCCTGAAATCGGTTTCCTGCAATTCTGCCCCGCTTTCAAGTCCTCTTGGCAGCCTTACTTCAGTATATTTTTGGACGATAGCTGTCATTTATAACTCTGCAGGTTTGTGAATTACAGTGCCCCTGAGCTCCTTTCTTCAACTCGCTTTCTTTTGAGCTGGCCGCAACACCGCAGGATGGCTTCAGGCCCTAATCTGGTTCCGGCACGGCACGCTGAGCCTTTGGTTAATTCCTCTTCCTGGTGGGAAATGAGAGTTAAATTTGCCCGTCCAGACACCTCCAGCTAGTCTCTCATTGGTTCTCGCTATTCCTGTTCATCTTCCGCAGAAATTGCAAACTGGGCCAAACAGGAGGTTAAAGGGACTGACTCTCCAAGTCGGGAGGGTGTTAGTAAAGCGTCTGGAATGTTGCACCCGAGTACCAGGGTACGAAAACTGAGACATATTTGAACACGTCTCCCGATCACATGGTTGATCATACTCTAGGTTCCACATGCATGTTTTAGCTGAAGGAAGAATACCTTAAACCTGGGTAGTTGAAACCCGTGGAATGGGTACCATGCAATATGACTTCAAAGGGTCTTCATTTGCTCACCGAACCTCTCCAATCCTATCACTGCTGCGTTTATGCCCCTGTACACATGCTTGATTCTCTTTCGGAGACATAGCAATCCATAGGTTTTAAGATACTTACTAGTCAGGTACATTCTTAGGCATTTAATATGCGGTGTTGAGTCCATTTCGTTGAGCAAGGAGTAGCTCTTGTCTATTCCATATTTGGCTTAAGGAACTTTATCTGTGCTCATTTCAATCTCTGGTTTTATGCAGCACCCCAACTCACCTTTCCCCTTAAGCAAGCATAAGTTGGTTTTCTAAATTTGAGACCCTGTTCTGTTCTGTAATTCAGTTCCTGTGTAGCCAAGTTTACATTCCGTGTATTACTGATATCTTATGATGTTTCTGTTTCTGTGTGACTTATTTCAGTTAGAATCATCATACCTGAATCCACTCATTGTGCTGCTAAGGGCCTGATGACATAGATTTCATTGCTGAGTGATATTGCTTTGTAAGTAAATACCACAACTTCTTTATCCATTTTTCACTTTCTGCGATGTTGAACTTGTACTGTAAACGAGGTTCTTGTAAACAGAGGCGTCCCAAACTTTGGGGTGGCTGTGTCTTTTTGATTTTAATTTCCCTAAGCTATAGGACCATAAGTGGAAGTGCCCTAGGCTCTGTTGCTTTGTTTTTTAGATGTTTCAGGAAACACCATACACTTCTCCCGAGTGTCTGTTGGCAATTTACATCCCGCCCATCAGCATAACAAGGCTCCCAGTTCTCCATGGCCTGTCCTGCCTTTCTGGATTTTACACTTTTTTCAGATGGCCCTTTTGACCGGGGGGAAGTGAGACTTCATTGTAGTGCAGATTTCCTTTGCAAGCTTGCTTGGTTGGCCAAAAAGGGCGTATGCGTTTTTTCCTGAATATATTCAGGAAAAAACGCATACGCCCTTTTTGGCCAAGTGCATCATTGTGGACGTTCTGCCTCTTTTCCTATGCTTTCAATGCAATTCCAGTCTGCCTCCTGAAATCGGTTTCCTGCAATTCTGCCCCGCTTTCAAGTCCTCTTGGCAGCCTTACTTCAGTATATTTTTGGACGATAGCTGTCATTTATAACTCTGCAGGTTTGTGAATTACAGTGCCCCTGAGCTCCTTTCTTCAACTCGCTTTCTTTTGAGCTGGCCGCAACACCGCAGGATGGCTTCAGGCCCTAATCTGGTTCCGGCACGGCACGCTGAGCCTTTGGTTAATTCCTCTTCCTGGTGGGAAATGAGAGTTAAATTTGCCCGTCCAGACACCTCCAGCTAGTCTCTCATTGGTTCTCGCTATTCCTGTTCATCTTCCGCAGAAATTGCAAACTGGGCCAAACAGGAGGTTAAAGGGACTGACTCTCCAAGGCGGGAGGGTGTTAGTAAAGCGTCTGGAATGTTGCACCCGAGTACCAGGGTACGAAAACTGAGACATATTTGAACACGTCTCCCGATCACATGGTTGATCATACTCTAGGTTCCACATGCATGTTTTAGCTGAAGGAAGAATACCTTAAACCTGGGTAGTTGAAACCCGTGGAATGGGTACCATGCAATATGACTTCAAAGGGTCTTCATTTGCTCACCGAACCTCTCCAATCCTATCACTGCTGCGTTTATGCCCCTGTACACATGCTTGATTCTCTTTCGGAGACATAGCAATCCATAGGTTTTAAGATACTTACTAGTCAGGTACATTCTTAGGCATTTAATATGCGGTGTTGAGTCCATTTCGTTGAGCAAGGAGTAGCTCTTGTCTATTCCATATTTGGCTTAAGGAACTTTATCTGTGCTCATTTCAATCTCTGGTTTTATGCAGCACCCCAACTCACCTTTCCCCTTAAGCAAGCATAAGTTGGTTTTCTAAATTTGAGACCCTGTTCTGTTCTGTAATTCAGTTCCTGTGTAGCCAAGTTTACATTCCGTGTATTACTGATATCTTATGATGTTTCTTTTTCTGTGTGACTTATTTCAGTTAGAATCATCATACCTGAATCCACTCATTGTGCTGCTAAGGGCCTGATGACATAGATTTCATTGCTGAGTGATATTGCTTTGTAAGTAAATACCACAACTTCTTTATCCATTTTTCACTTTCTGCGATGTTGAACTTGTATGGTAAACGAGGTTCTTGTAAACAGAGGCGTCCCAATGTTTGGGGTGGCTGTGTCTTTTTGATTTTAATTTCCCTAAGCTATAGGACCATAAGTGGAAGTGCCCTAGGCTCTGTTGCTTTGTTTTTTAGATGTTTCAGGAAACACCATACACTTCTCCCGAGTGTCTGTTGGCAATTTACATCCCGCCCATCAGCATAACAAGGCTCCCAGTTCTCCATGGCCTGTCCTGCCTTTCTGGATTTTACACTTTTTTCAGATGGCCCTTTTGACCGGGAGGAATTGAGAATTCATTGTAGTGTAGATTTCCTTTGCAAGCTGGCTTGGTTGGCCAAAAAGAGCGTATGCGTTTTTTCCTGAATATATTCAGGAAAAAACGCATACGCCCTTTTTGGCCAAGTGCATCATTGTGGACGTTCTGCCTCTTTTCCTATGCTTTCAATGCAATTCCAGTCTGCCTCCTGAAATCGGTTTCCTGCAATTCTGCCCCGCTTTCAAGTCCTCTTGGCAGCCTTACTTCAGTATATTTTTGGACGATAGCTGTCATTTATAACTCTGCAGGTTTGTGAATTACAGTGCCCCTGAGCTCCTTTCTTCAACTCGCTTTCTTTTGAGCTGGCCGCAACACCGCAGGATGGCTTCAGGCCCTAATCTGGTTCCGGCACGGCACGCTGAGCCTTTGGTTAATTCCTCTTCCTGGTGGGAAATGAGAGTTAAATTTGCCCGTCCAGACACCTCCAGCTAGTCTCTCATTGGTTCTCGCTATTCCTGTTCATCTTCCGCAGAAATTGCAAACTGGGCCAAACAGGAGGTTAAAGGGACTGACTCTCCAAGGCGGGAGGGTGTTAGTAAAGCGTCTGGAATGTTGCACCCGAGTACCAGGGTACGAAAACTGAGACATATTTGAACACGTCTCCCGATCACATGGTTGATCATACTCTAGGTTCCACATGCATGTTTTAGCTGAAGGAAGAATACCTTAAACCTGGGTAGTTGAAACCCGTGGAATGGGTACCATGCAATATGACTTCAAAGGGTCTTCATTTGCTCACCGAACCTCTCCAATCCTATCACTGCTGCGTTTATGCCCCTGTACACATGCTTGATTCTCTTTCGGAGACATAGCAATCCATAGGTTTTAAGATACTTACTAGTCAGGTACATTCTTAGGCATTTAATATGCGGTGTTGAGTCCATTTCGTTGAGCAAGGAGTAGCTCTTGTCTATTCCATATTTGGCTTAAGGAACTTTATCTGTGCTCATTTCAATCTCTGGTTTTATGCAGCACCCCAACTCACCTTTCCCCTTAAGCAAGCATAAGTTGGTTTTCTAAATTTGAGACCCTGTTCTGTTCTGTAATTCAGTTCCTGTGTAGCCAAGTTTACATTCCGTGTATTACTGATATCTTATGATGTTTCTTTTTCTGTGTGACTTATTTCAGTTAGAATCATCATACCTGAATCCACTCATTGTGCTGCTAAGGGCCTGATGACATAGATTTCATTGCTGAGTGATATTGCTTTGTAAGTAAATACCACAACTTCTTTATCCATTTTTCACTTTCTGCGATGTTGAACTTGTACTGTAAACGAGGTTCTTGTAAACAGAGGCGTCCCAAACTTTGGGGTGGCTGTGTCTTTTTGATTTTAATTTCCCTAAGCTATAGGACCATAAGTGGAAGTGCCCTAGGCTCTGTTGCTTTGTTTTTTAGATGTTTCAGGAAACACCATACACTTCTCCCGAGTGTCTGTTGGCAATTTACATCCCGCCCATCAGCATAACAAGGCTCCCAGTTCTCCATGGCCTGTCCTGCCTTTCTGGATTTTACACTTTTTTCAGATGGCCCTTTTGACCGGGGGGAAGTGAGACTTCATTGTAGTGTAGATTTCCTTTGCAAGCTTGCTTGGTTGGCCAAAAAGGGCGTATGCGTTTTTTCCTGAATATATTCAGGAAAAAACGCATACGCCCTTTTTGGCCAAGTGCATCATTGTGGACGTTCTGCCTCTTTTCCTATGCTTTCAATGCAATTCCAGTCTACCTCCTGAAATCGGTTTCCTGCAATTCTGCCCCGCTTTCAAGTCCTCTTGGCAGCCTTACTTCAGTATATTTTTGGACGATAGCTGTCATTTATAACTCTGCAGGTTTGTGAATTACAGTGCCCCTGAGCTCCTTTCTTCAACTCGCTTTCTTTTGAGCTGGCCGCAACACCGCAGGATGGCTTCAGGCCCTAATCTGGTTCCGGCACGGCACGCTGAGCCTTTGGTTAATTCCTCTTCCTGGTGGGAAATGAGAGTTAAATTTGCCCGTCCAGACACCTCCAGCTAGTCTCTCATTGGTTCTCGCTATTCCTGTTCATCTTCCGCAGAAATTGCAAACTGGGCCAAACAGGAGGTTAAAGGGACTGACTCTCCAAGTCGGGAGGGTGTTAGTAAAGCGTCTGGAATGTTGCACCCGAGTACCAGGGTACGAAAACTGAGACATATTTGAACACGTCTCCCGATCACATGGTTGATCATACTCTAGGTTCCACATGCATGTTTTAGCTGAAGGAAGAATACCTTAAACCTGGGTAGTTGAAACCCGTGGAATGGGTACCATGCAATATGACTTCAAAGGGTCTTCATTTGCTCACCGAACCTCTCCAATCCTATCACTGCTGCGTTTATGCCCCTGTACACATGCTTGATTCTCTTTCGGAGACATAGCAATCCATAGGTTTTAAGATACTTACTAGTCAGGTACATTCTTAGGCATTTAATATGCGGTGTTGAGTCCATTTCGTTGAGCAAGGAGTAGCTCTTGTCTATTCCATATTTGGCTTAAGGAACTTTATCTGTGCTCATTTCAATCTCTGGTTTTATGCAGCACCCCAACTCACCTTTCCCCTTAAGCAAGCATAAGTTGGTTTTCTAAATTTGAGACCCTGTTCTGTTCTGTAATTCAGTTCCTGTGTAGCCAAGTTTACATTCCGTGTATTACTGATATCTTATGATGTTTCTTTTTCTGTGTGACTTATTTCAGTTAGAATCATCATACCTGAATCCACTCATTGTGCTGCTAAGGGCCTGATGACATAGATTTCATTGCTGAGTGATATTGCTTTGTAAGTAAATACCACAACTTCTTTATCCATTTTTCACTTTCTGCGATGTTGAACTTGTACTGTAAACGAGGTTCTTGTAAACAGAGGCGTCCCAAACTTTGGGGTGGCTGTGTCTTTTTGATTTTAATTTCCCTAAGCTATAGGACCATAAGTGGAAGTGCCCTAGGCTCTGTTGCTTTGTTTTTTAGATGTTTCAGGAAACACCATACACTTCTCCCGAGTGTCTGTTGGCAATTTACATCCCGCCCATCAGCATAACAAGGCTCCCAGTTCTCCATGGCCTGTCCTGCCTTTCTGGATTTTACACTTTTTTCAGATGGCCCTTTTGACCGGGGGGAAGTGAGACTTCATTGTAGTGCAGATTTCCTTTGCAAGCTTGCTTGGTTGGCCAAAAAGGGCGTATGCGTTTTTTCCTGAATATATTCAGGAAAAAACGCATACGCCCTTTTTGGCCAAGTGCATCATTGTGGACGTTCTGCCTCTTTTCCTATGCTTTCAATGCAATTCCAGTCTGCCTCCTGAAATCGGTTTCCTGCAATTCTGCCCCGCTTTCAAGTCCTCTTGGCAGCCTTACTTCAGTATATTTTTGGACGATAGCTGTCATTTATAACTCTGCAGGTTTGTGAATTACAGTGCCCCTGAGCTCCTTTCTTCAACTCGCTTTCTTTTGAGCTGGCCGCAACACCGCAGGATGGCTTCAGGCCCTAATCTGGTTCCGGCACGGCACGCTGAGCCTTTGGTTAATTCCTCTTCCTGGTGGGAAATGAGAGTTAAATTTGCCCGTCCAGACACCTCCAGCTAGTCTCTCATTGGTTCTCGCTATTCCTGTTCATCTTCCGCAGAAATTGCAAACTGGGCCAAACAGGAGGTTAAAGGGACTGACTCTCCAAGTCGGGAGGGTGTTAGTAAAGCGTCTGGAATGTTGCACCCGAGTACCAGGGTACGAAAACTGAGACATATTTGAACACGTCTCCCGATCACATGGTTGATCATACTCTAGGTTCCACATGCATGTTTTAGCTGAAGGAAGAATACCTTAAACCTGGGTAGTTGAAACCCGTGGAATGGGTACCATGCAATATGACTTCAAAGGGTCTTCATTTGCTCACCGAACCTCTCCAATCCTATCACTGCTGCGTTTATGCCCCTGTACACATGCTTGATTCTCTTTCGGAGACATAGCAATCCATAGGTTTTAAGATACTTACTAGTCAGGTACATTCTTAGGCATTTAATATGCGGTGTTGAGTCCATTTCGTTGAGCAAGGAGTAGCTCTTGTCTATTCCATATTTGGCTTAAGGAACTTTATCTGTGCTCATTTCAATCTCTGGTTTTATGCAGCACCCCAACTCACCTTTCCCCTTAAGCAAGCATAAGTTGGTTTTCTAAATTTGAGACCCTGTTCTGTTCTGTAATTCAGTTCCTGTGTAGCCAAGTTTACATTCCGTGTATTACTGATATCTTATGATGTTTCTTTTTCTGTGTGACTTATTTCAGTTAGAATCATCATACCTGAATCCACTCATTGTGCTGCTAAGGGCCTGATGACATAGATTTCATTGCTGAGTGATATTGCTTTGTAAGTAAATACCACAACTTCTTTATCCATTTTTCACTTTCTGCGATGTTGAACTTGTACTGTAAACGAGGTTCTTGTAAACAGAGGCGTCCCAAACTTTGGGGTGGCTGTGTCTTTTTGATTTTAATTTCCCTAAGCTATAGGACCATAAGTGGAAGTGCCCTAGGCTCTGTTGCTTTGTTTTTTAGATGTTTCAGGAAACACCATACACTTCTCCCGAGTGTCTGTTGGCAATTTACATCCCGCCCATCAGCATAACAAGGCTCCCAGTTCTCCATGGCCTGTCCTGCCTTTCTGGATTTTACACTTTTTTCAGATGGCCCTTTTGACCGGGGGGAAGTGAGACTTCATTGTAGTGCAGATTTCCTTTGCAAGCTTGCTTGGTTGGCCAAAAAGGGCGTATGCGTTTTTTCCTGAATATATTCAGGAAAAAACGCATACGCCCTTTTTGGCCAAGTGCATCATTGTGGACGTTCTGCCTCTTTTCCTATGCTTTCAATGCAATTCCAGTCTGCCTCCTGAAATCGGTTTCCTGCAATTCTGCCCCGCTTTCAAGTCCTCTTGGCAGCCTTACTTCAGTATATTTTTGGACGATAGCTGTCATTTATAACTCTGCAGGTTTGTGAATTACAGTGCCCCTGAGCTCCTTTCTTCAACTCGCTTTCTTTTGAGCTGGCCGCAACACCGCAGGATGGCTTCAGGCCCTAATCTGGTTCCGGCACGGCACGCTGAGCCTTTGGTTAATTCCTCTTCCTGGTGGGAAATGAGAGTTAAATTTGCCCGTCCAGACACCTCCAGCTAGTCTCTCATTGGTTCTCGCTATTCCTGTTCATCTTCCGCAGAAATTGCAAACTGGGCCAAACAGGAGGTTAAAGGGACTGACTCTCCAAGGCGGGAGGGTGTTAGTAAAGCGTCTGGAATGTTGCACCCGAGTACCAGGGTACGAAAACTGAGACATATTTGAACACGTCTCCCGATCACATGGTTGATCATACTCTAGGTTCCACATGCATGTTTTAGCTGAAGGAAGAATACCTTAAACCTGGGTAGTTGAAACCCGTGGAATGGGTACCATGCAATATGACTTCAAAGGGTCTTCATTTGCTCACCGAACCTCTCCAATCCTATCACTGCTGCGTTTATGCCCCTGTACACATGCTTGATTCTCTTTCGGAGACATAGCAATCCATAGGTTTTAAGATACTTACTAGTCAGGTACATTCTTAGGCATTTAATATGCGGTGTTGAGTCCATTTCGTTGAGCAAGGAGTAGCTCTTGTCTATTCCATATTTGGCTTAAGGAACTTTATCTGTGCTCATTTCAATCTCTGGTTTTATGCAGCACCCCAACTCACCTTTCCCCTTAAGCAAGCATAAGTTGGTTTTCTAAATTTGAGACCCTGTTCTGTTCTGTAATTCAGTTCCTGTGTAGCCAAGTTTACATTCCGTGTATTACTGATATCTTATGATGTTTCTTTTTCTGTGTGACTTATTTCAGTTAGAATCATCATACCTGAATCCACTCATTGTGCTGCTAAGGGCCTGATGACATAGATTTCATTGCTGAGTGATATTGCTTTGTAAGTAAATACCACAACTTCTTTATCCATTTTTCACTTTCTGCGATGTTGAACTTGTACGGTAAACGAGGTTCTTGTAAACAGAGGCGTCCCAAACTTTGGGGTGGCTGTGTCTTTTTGATTTTAATTTCCCTAAGCTATAGGACCATAAGTGGAAGTGCCCTAGGCTCTGTTGCTTTGTTTTTTAGATGTTTCAGGAAACACCATACACTTCTCCCGAGTGTCTGTTGGCAATTTACATCCCGCCCATCAGCATAACAAGGCTCCCAGTTCTCCATGGCCTGTCCTGTCTTTCTGGATTTTACACTTTTTTCAGATGGCCCTTTTGACCGGGGGGAAGTGAGACTTCATTGTAGTGCAGATTTCCTTTGCAAGCTTGCTTGGTTGGCCAAAAAGGGCGTATGCGTTTTTTCCTGAATATATTCAGGAAAAAACGCATACGCCCTTTTTGGCCAAGTGCATCATTGTGGACGTTCTGCCTCTTTTCCTATGCTTTCAATGCAATTCCAGTCTACCTCCTGAAATCGGTTTCCTGCAATTCTGCCCCGCTTTCAAGTCCTCTTGGCAGCCTTACTTCAGTATATTTTTGGACGATAGCTGTCATTTATAACTCTGCAGGTTTGTGAATTACAGTGCCCCTGAGCTCCTTTCTTCAACTCGCTTTCTTTTGAGCTGGCCGCAACACCGCAGGATGGCTTCAGGCCCTAATCTGGTTCCGGCACGGCACGCTGAGCCTTTGGTTAATTCCTCTTCCTGGTGGGAAATGAGAGTTAAATTTGCCCGTCCAGACACCTCCAGCTAGTCTCTCATTGGTTCTCGCTATTCCTGTTCATCTTCCGCAGAAATTGCAAACTGGGCCAAACAGGAGGTTAAAGGGACTGACTCTCCAAGGCGGGAGGGTGTTAGTAAAGCGTCTGGAATGTTGCACCCGAGTACCAGGGTACGAAAACTGAGACATATTTGAACACGTCTCCCGATCACATGGTTGATCATACTCTAGGTTCCACATGCATGTTTTAGCTGAAGGAAGAATACCTTAAACCTGGGTAGTTGAAACCCGTGGAATGGGTACCATGCAATATGACTTCAAAGGGTCTTCATTTGCTCACCGAACCTCTCCAATCCTATCACTGCTGCGTTTATGCCCCTGTACACATGCTTGATTCTCTTTCGGAGACATAGCAATCCATAGGTTTTAAGATACTTACTAGTCAGGTACATTCTTAGGCATTTAATATGCGGTGTTGAGTCCATTTCGTTGAGCAAGGAGTAGCTCTTGTCTATTCCATATTTGGCTTAAGGAACTTTATCTGTGCTCATTTCAATCTCTGGTTTTATGCAGCACCCCAACTCACCTTTCCCCTTAAGCAAGCATAAGTTGGTTTTCTAAATTTGAGACCCTGTTCTGTTCTGTAATTCAGTTCCTGTGTAGCCAAGTTTACATTCCGTGTATTACTGATATCTTATGATGTTTCTTTTTCTGTGTGACTTATTTCAGTTAGAATCATCATACCTGAATCCACTCATTGTGCTGCTAAGGGCCTGATGACATAGATTTCATTGCTGAGTGATATTGCTTTGTAAGTAAATACCACAACTTCTTTATCCATTTTTCACTTTCTGCGATGTTGAACTTGTACTGTAAACGAGGTTCTTGTAAACAGAGGCGTCCCAAACTTTGGGGTGGCTGTGTCTTTTTGATTTTAATTTCCCTAAGCTATAGGACCATAAGTGGAAGTGCCCTAGGCTCTGTTGCTTTGTTTTTTAGATGTTTCAGGAAACACCATACACTTCTCCCGAGTGTCTGTTGGCAATTTACATCCCGCCCATCAGCATAACAAGGCTCCCAGTTCTCCATGGCCTGTCCTGCCTTTCTGGATTTTACACTTTTTTCAGATGGCCCTTTTGACCGTGGGGAAGTGAGACTTCATTGTAGTGCAGATTTCCTTTGCAAGCTTGCTTGGTTGGCCAAAAAGGGCGTATGCGTTTTTTCCTGAATATATTCAGGAAAAAACGCATACGCCCTTTTTGGCCAAGTGCATCATTGTGGACGTTCTGCCTCTTTTCCTATGCTTTCAATGCAATTCCAGTCTACCTCCTGAAATCGGTTTCCTGCAATTCTGCCCCGCTTTCAAGTCCTCTTGGCAGCCTTACTTCAGTATATTTTTGGACGATAGCTGTCATTTATAACTCTGCAGGTTTGTGAATTACAGTGCCCCTGAGCTCCTTTCTTCAACTCGCTTTCTTTTGAGCTGGCCGCAACACCGCAGGATGGCTTCAGGCCCTAATCTGGTTCCGGCACGGCACGCTGAGCCTTTGGTTAATTCCTCTTCCTGGTGGGAAATGAGAGTTAAATTTGCCCGTCCAGACACCTCCAGCTAGTCTCTCATTGGTTCTCGCTATTCCTGTTCATCTTCCGCAGAAATTGCAAACTGGGCCAAACAGGAGGTTAAAGGGACTGACTCTCCAAGTCGGGAGGGTGTTAGTAAAGCGTCTGGAATGTTGCACCCGAGTACCAGGGTACGAAAACTGAGACATATTTGAACACGTCTCCCGATCACATGGTTGATCATACTCTAGGTTCCACATGCATGTTTTAGCTGAAGGAAGAATACCTTAAACCTGGGTAGTTGAAACCCGTGGAATGGGTACCATGCAATATGACTTCAAAGGGTCTTCATTTGCTCACCGAACCTCTCCAATCCTATCACTGCTGCGTTTATGCCCCTGTACACATGCTTGATTCTCTTTCGGAGACATAGCAATCCATAGGTTTTAAGATACTTACTAGTCAGGTACATTCTTAGGCATTTAATATGCGGTGTTGAGTCCATTTCGTTGAGCAAGGAGTAGCTCTTGTCTATTCCATATTTGGCTTAAGGAACTTTATCTGTGCTCATTTCAATCTCTGGTTTTATGCAGCACCCCAACTCACCTTTCCCCTTAAGCAAGCATAAGTTGGTTTTCTAAATTTGAGACCCTGTTCTGTTCTGTAATTCAGTTCCTGTGTAGCCAAGTTTACATTCCGTGTATTACTGATATCTTATGATGTTTCTTTTTCTGTGTGACTTATTTCAGTTAGAATCATCATACCTGAATCCACTCATTGTGCTGCTAAGGGCCTGATGACATAGATTTCATTGCTGAGTGATATTGCTTTGTAAGTAAATACCACAACTTCTTTATCCATTTTTCACTTTCTGCGATGTTGAACTTGTACTGTAAACGAGGTTCTTGTAAACAGAGGCGTCCCAAACTTTGGGGTGGCTGTGTCTTTTTGATTTTAATTTCCCTAAGCTATAGGACCATAAGTGGAAGTGCCCTAGGCTCTGTTGCTTTGTTTTTTAGATGTTTCAGGAAACACCATACACTTCTCCCGAGTGTCTGTTGGCAATTTACATCCCGCCCATCAGCATAACAAGGCTCCCAGTTCTCCATGGCCTGTCCTGCCTTTCTGGATTTTACACTTTTTTCAGATGGCCCTTTTGACCGGGGGGAAGTGAGACTTCATTGTAGTGCAGATTTCCTTTGCAAGCTTGCTTGGTTGGCCAAAAAGGGCGTATGCGTTTTTTCCTGAATATATTCAGGAAAAAACGCATACGCCCTTTTTGGCCAAGTGCATCATTGTGGACGTTCTGCCTCTTTTCCTATGCTTTCAATGCAATTCCAGTCTGCCTCCTGAAATCGGTTTCCTGCAATTCTGCCCCGCTTTCAAGTCCTCTTGGCAGCCTTACTTCAGTATATTTTTGGACGATAGCTGTCATTTATAACTCTGCAGGTTTGTGAATTACAGTGCCCCTGAGCTCCTTTCTTCAACTCGCTTTCTTTTGAGCTGGCCGCAACACCGCAGGATGGCTTCAGGCCCTAATCTGGTTCCGGCACGGCACGCTGAGCCTTTGGTTAATTCCTCTTCCTGGTGGGAAATGAGAGTTAAATTTGCCCGTCCAGACACCTCCAGCTAGTCTCTCATTGGTTCTCGCTATTCCTGTTCATCTTCCGCAGAAATTGCAAACTGGGCCAAACAGGAGGTTAAAGGGACTGACTCTCCAAGTCGGGAGGGTGTTAGTAAAGCGTCTGGAATGTTGCACCCGAGTACCAGGGTACGAAAACTGAGACATATTTGAACACGTCTCCCGATCACATGGTTGATCATACTCTAGGTTCCACATGCATGTTTTAGCTGAAGGAAGAATACCTTAAACCTGGGTAGTTGAAACCCGTGGAATGGGTACCATGCAATATGACTTCAAAGGGTCTTCATTTGCTCACCGAACCTCTCCAATCCTATCACTGCTGCGTTTATGCCCCTGTACACATGCTTGATTCTCTTTCGGAGACATAGCAATCCATAGGTTTTAAGATACTTACTAGTCAGGTACATTCTTAGGCATTTAATATGCGGTGTTGAGTCCATTTCGTTGAGCAAGGAGTAGCTCTTGTCTATTCCATATTTGGCTTAAGGAACTTTATCTGTGCTCATTTCAATCTCTGGTTTTATGCAGCACCCCAACTCACCTTTCCCCTTAAGCAAGCATAAGTTGGTTTTCTAAATTTGAGACCCTGTTCTGTTCTGTAATTCAGTTCCTGTGTAGCCAAGTTTACATTCCGTGTATTACTGATATCTTATGATGTTTCTTTTTCTGTGTGACTTATTTCAGTTAGAATCATCATACCTGAATCCACTCATTGTGCTGCTAAGGGCCTGATGACATAGATTTCATTGCTGAGTGATATTGCTTTGTAAGTAAATACCACAACTTCTTTATCCATTTTTCACTTTCTGCGATGTTGAACTTGTACGGTAAACGAGGTTCTTGTAAACAGAGGCGTCCCAAACTTTGGGGTGGCTGTGTCTTTTTGATTTTAATTTCCCTAAGCTATAGGACCATAAGTGGAAGTGCCCTAGGCTCTGTTGCTTTGTTTTTTAGATGTTTCAGGAAACACCATACACTTCTCCCGAGTGTCTGTTGGCAATTTACATCCCGCCCATCAGCATAACAAGGCTCCCAGTTCTCCATGGCCTGTCCTGTCTTTCTGGATTTTACACTTTTTTCAGATGGCCCTTTTGACCGGGGGGAAGTGAGACTTCATTGTAGTGCAGATTTCCTTTGCAAGCTTGCTTGGTTGGCCAAAAAGGGCGTATGCGTTTTTTCCTGAATATATTCAGGAAAAAACGCATACGCCCTTTTTGGCCAAGTGCATCATTGTGGACGTTCTGCCTCTTTTCCTATGCTTTCAATGCAATTCCAGTCTACCTCCTGAAATCGGTTTCCTGCAATTCTGCCCCGCTTTCAAGTCCTCTTGGCAGCCTTACTTCAGTATATTTTTGGACGATAGCTGTCATTTATAACTCTGCAGGTTTGTGAATTACAGTGCCCCTGAGCTCCTTTCTTCAACTCGCTTTCTTTTGAGCTGGCCGCAACACCGCAGGATGGCTTCAGGCCCTAATCTGGTTCCGGCACGGCACGCTGAGCCTTTGGTTAATTCCTCTTCCTGGTGGGAAATGAGAGTTAAATTTGCCCGTCCAGACACCTCCAGCTAGTCTCTCATTGGTTCTCGCTATTCCTGTTCATCTTCCGCAGAAATTGCAAACTGGGCCAAACAGGAGGTTAAAGGGACTGACTCTCCAAGTCGGGAGGGTGTTAGTAAAGCGTCTGGAATGTTGCACCCGAGTACCAGGGTACGAAAACTGAGACATATTTGAACACGTCTCCCGATCACATGGTTGATCATACTCTAGGTTCCACATGCATGTTTTAGCTGAAGGAAGAATACCTTAAACCTGGGTAGTTGAAACCCGTGGAATGGGTACCATGCAATATGACTTCAAAGGGTCTTCATTTGCTCACCGAACCTCTCCAATCCTATCACTGCTGCGTTTATGCCCCTGTACACATGCTTGATTCTCTTTCGGAGACATAGCAATCCATAGGTTTTAAGATACTTACTAGTCAGGTACATTCTTAGGCATTTAATATGCGGTGTTGAGTCCATTTCGTTGAGCAAGGAGTAGCTCTTGTCTATTCCATATTTGGCTTAAGGAACTTTATCTGTGCTCATTTCAATCTCTGGTTTTATGCAGCACCCCAACTCACCTTTCCCCTTAAGCAAGCATAAGTTGGTTTTCTAAATTTGAGACCCTGTTCTGTTCTGTAATTCAGTTCCTGTGTAGCCAAGTTTACATTCCGTGTATTACTGATATCTTATGATGTTTCTTTTTCTGTGTGACTTATTTCAGTTAGAATCATCATACCTGAATCCACTCATTGTGCTGCTAAGGGCCTGATGACATAGATTTCATTGCTGAGTGATATTGCTTTGTAAGTAAATACCACAACTTCTTTATCCATTTTTCACTTTCTGCGATGTTGAACTTGTACTGTAAACGAGGTTCTTGTAAACAGAGGCGTCCCAAACTTTGGGGTGGCTGTGTCTTTTTGATTTTAATTTCCCTAAGCTATAGGACCATAAGTGGAAGTGCCCTAGGCTCTGTTGCTTTGTTTTTTAGATGTTTCAGGAAACACCATACACTTCTCCCGAGTGTCTGTTGGCAATTTACATCCCGCCCATCAGCATAACAAGGCTCCCAGTTCTCCATGGCCTGTCCTGCCTTTCTGGATTTTACACTTTTTTCAGATGGCCCTTTTGACCGGGGGGAAGTGAGACTTCATTGTAGTGCAGATTTCCTTTGCAAGCTTGCTTGGTTGGCCAAAAAGGGCGTATGCGTTTTTTCCTGAATATATTCAGGAAAAAACGCATACGCCCTTTTTGGCCAAGTGCATCATTGTGGACGTTCTGCCTCTTTTCCTATGCTTTCAATGCAATTCCAGTCTGCCTCCTGAAATCGGTTTCCTGCAATTCTGCCCCGCTTTCAAGTCCTCTTGGCAGCCTTACTTCAGTATATTTTTGGACGATAGCTGTCATTTATAACTCTGCAGGTTTGTGAATTACAGTGCCCCTGAGCTCCTTTCTTCAACTCGCTTTCTTTTGAGCTGGCCGCAACACCGCAGGATGGCTTCAGGCCCTAATCTGGTTCCGGCACGGCACGCTGAGCCTTTGGTTAATTCCTCTTCCTGGTGGGAAATGAGAGTTAAATTTGCCCGTCCAGACACCTCCAGCTAGTCTCTCATTGGTTCTCGCTATTCCTGTTCATCTTCCGCAGAAATTGCAAACTGGGCCAAACAGGAGGTTAAAGGGACTGACTCTCCAAGTCGGGAGGGTGTTAGTAAAGCGTCTGGAATGTTGCACCCGAGTACCAGGGTACGAAAACTGAGACATATTTGAACACGTCTCCCGATCACATGGTTGATCATACTCTAGGTTCCACATGCATGTTTTAGCTGAAGGAAGAATACCTTAAACCTGGGTAGTTGAAACCCGTGGAATGGGTACCATGCAATATGACTTCAAAGGGTCTTCATTTGCTCACCGAACCTCTCCAATCCTATCACTGCTGCGTTTATGCCCCTGTACACATGCTTGATTCTCTTTCGGAGACATAGCAATCCATAGGTTTTAAGATACTTACTAGTCAGGTACATTCTTAGGCATTTAATATGCGGTGTTGAGTCCATTTCGTTGAGCAAGGAGTAGCTCTTGTCTATTCCATATTTGGCTTAAGGAACTTTATCTGTGCTCATTTCAATCTCTGGTTTTATGCAGCACCCCAACTCACCTTTCCCCTTAAGCAAGCATAAGTTGGTTTTCTAAATTTGAGACCCTGTTCTGTTCTGTAATTCAGTTCCTGTGTAGCCAAGTTTACATTCCGTGTATTACTGATATCTTATGATGTTTCTTTTTCTGTGTGACTTATTTCAGTTAGAATCATCATACCTGAATCCACTCATTGTGCTGCTAAGGGCCTGATGACATAGATTTCATTGCTGAGTGATATTGCTTTGTAAGTAAATACCACAACTTCTTTATCCATTTTTCACTTTCTGCGATGTTGAACTTGTACGGTAAACGAGGTTCTTGTAAACAGAGGCGTCCCAAACTTTGGGGTGGCTGTGTCTTTTTGATTTTAATTTCCCTAAGCTATAGGACCATAAGTGGAAGTGCCCTAGGCTCTGTTGCTTTGTTTTTTAGATGTTTCAGGAAACACCATACACTTCTCCCGAGTGTCTGTTGGCAATTTACATCCCGCCCATCAGCATAACAAGGCTCCCAGTTCTCCATGGCCTGTCCTGCCTTTCTGGATTTTACACTTTTTTCAGATGGCCCTTTTGACCGGGGGGAAGTGAGACTTCATTGTAGTGCAGATTTCCTTTGCAAGCTTGCTTGGTTGGCCAAAAAGGGCGTATGCGTTTTTTCCTGAATATATTCAGGAAAAAACGCATACGCCCTTTTTGGCCAAGTGCATCATTGTGGACGTTCTGCCTCTTTTCCTATGCTTTCAATGCAATTCCAGTCTGCCTCCTGAAATCGGTTTCCTGCAATTCTGCCCCGCTTTCAAGTCCTCTTGGCAGCCTTACTTCAGTATATTTTTGGACGATAGCTGTCATTTATAACTCTGCAGGTTTGTGAATTACAGTGCCCCTGAGCTCCTTTCTTCAACTCGCTTTCTTTTGAGCTGGCCGCAACACCGCAGGATGGCTTCAGGCCCTAATCTGGTTCCGGCACGGCACGCTGAGCCTTTGGTTAATTCCTCTTCCTGGTGGGAAATGAGAGTTAAATTTGCCCGTCCAGACACCTCCAGCTAGTCTCTCATTGGTTCTCGCTATTCCTGTTCATCTTCCGCAGAAATTGCAAACTGGGCCAAACAGGAGGTTAAAGGGACTGACTCTCCAAGGCGGGAGGGTGTTAGTAAAGCGTCTGGAATGTTGCACCCGAGTACCAGGGTACGAAAACTGAGACATATTTGAACACGTCTCCCGATCACATGGTTGATCATACTCTAGGTTCCACATGCATGTTTTAGCTGAAGGAAGAATACCTTAAACCTGGGTAGTTGAAACCCGTGGAATGGGTACCATGCAATATGACTTCAAAGGGTCTTCATTTGCTCACCGAACCTCTCCAATCCTATCACTGCTGCGTTTATGCCCCTGTACACATGCTTGATTCTCTTTCGGAGACATAGCAATCCATAGGTTTTAAGATACTTACTAGTCAGGTACATTCTTAGGCATTTAATATGCGGTGTTGAGTCCATTTCGTTGAGCAAGGAGTAGCTCTTGTCTATTCCATATTTGGCTTAAGGAACTTTATCTGTGCTCATTTCAATCTCTGGTTTTATGCAGCACCCCAACTCACCTTTCCCCTTAAGCAAGCATAAGTTGGTTTTCTAAATTTGAGACCCTGTTCTGTTCTGTAATTCAGTTCCTGTGTAGCCAAGTTTACATTCCGTGTATTACTGATATCTTATGATGTTTCTTTTTCTGTGTGACTTATTTCAGTTAGAATCATCATACCTGAATCCACTCATTGTGCTGCTAAGGGCCTGATGACATAGATTTCATTGCTGAGTGATATTGCTTTGTAAGTAAATACCACAACTTCTTTATCCATTTTTCACTTTCTGCGATGTTGAACTTGTACGGTAAACGAGGTTCTTGTAAACAGAGGCGTCCCAAACTTTGGGGTGGCTGTGTCTTTTTGATTTTAATTTCCCTAAGCTATAGGACCATAAGTGGAAGTGCCCTAGGCTCTGTTGCTTTGTTTTTTAGATGTTTCAGGAAACACCATACACTTCTCCCGAGTGTCTGTTGGCAATTTACATCCCGCCCATCAGCATAACAAGGCTCCCAGTTCTCCATGGCCTGTCCTGCCTTTCTGGATTTTACACTTTTTTCAGATGGCCCTTTTGACCGGGGGGAAGTGAGACTTCATTGTAGTGCAGATTTCCTTTGCAAGCTTGCTTGGTTGGCCAAAAAGGGCGTATGCGTTTTTTCCTGAATATATTCAGGAAAAAACGCATACGCCCTTTTTGGCCAAGTGCATCATTGTGGACGTTCTGCCTCTTTTCCTATGCTTTCAATGCAATTCCAGTCTACCTCCTGAAATCGGTTTCCTGCAATTCTGCCCCGCTTTCAAGTCCTCTTGGCAGCCTTACTTCAGTATATTTTTGGACGATAGCTGTCATTTATAACTCTGCAGGTTTGTGAATTACAGTGCCCCTGAGCTCCTTTCTTCAACTCGCTTTCTTTTGAGCTGGCCGCAACACCGCAGGATGGCTTCAGGCCCTAATCTGGTTCCGGCACGGCACGCTGAGCCTTTGGTTAATTCCTCTTCCTGGTGGGAAATGAGAGTTAAATTTGCCCGTCCAGACACCTCCAGCTAGTCTCTCATTGGTTCTCGCTATTCCTGTTCATCTTCCGCAGAAATTGCAAACTGGGCCAAACAGGAGGTTAAAGGGACTGACTCTCCAAGTCGGGAGGGTGTTAGTAAAGCGTCTGGAATGTTGCACCCGAGTACCAGGGTACGAAAACTGAGACATATTTGAACACGTCTCCCGATCACATGGTTGATCATACTCTAGGTTCCACATGCATGTTTTAGCTGAAGGAAGAATACCTTAAACCTGGGTAGTTGAAACCCGTGGAATGGGTACCATGCAATATGACTTCAAAGGGTCTTCATTTGCTCACCGAACCTCTCCAATCCTATCACTGCTGCGTTTATGCCCCTGTACACATGCTTGATTCTCTTTCGGAGACATAGCAATCCATAGGTTTTAAGATACTTACTAGTCAGGTACATTCTTAGGCATTTAATATGCGGTGTTGAGTCCATTTCGTTGAGCAAGGAGTAGCTCTTGTCTATTCCATATTTGGCTTAAGGAACTTTATCTGTGCTCATTTCAATCTCTGGTTTTATGCAGCACCCCAACTCACCTTTCCCCTTAAGCAAGCATAAGTTGGTTTTCTAAATTTGAGACCCTGTTCTGTTCTGTAATTCAGTTCCTGTGTAGCCAAGTTTACATTCCGTGTATTACTGATATCTTATGATGTTTCTTTTTCTGTGTGACTTATTTCAGTTAGAATCATCATACCTGAATCCACTCATTGTGCTGCTAAGGGCCTGATGACATAGATTTCATTGCTGAGTGATATTGCTTTGTAAGTAAATACCACAACTTCTTTATCCATTTTTCACTTTCTGCGATGTTGAACTTGTACTGTAAACGAGGTTCTTGTAAACAGAGGCGTCCCAAACTTTGGGGTGGCTGTGTCTTTTTGATTTTAATTTCCCTAAGCTATAGGACCATAAGTGGAAGTGCCCTAGGCTCTGTTGCTTTGTTTTTTAGATGTTTCAGGAAACACCATACACTTCTCCCGAGTGTCTGTTGGCAATTTACATCCCGCCCATCAGCATAACAAGGCTCCCAGTTCTCCATGGCCTGTCCTGCCTTTCTGGATTTTACACTTTTTTCAGATGGCCCTTTTGACCGGGGGGAAGTGAGACTTCATTGTAGTGCAGATTTCCTTTGCAAGCTTGCTTGGTTGGCCAAAAAGGGCGTATGCGTTTTTTCCTGAATATATTCAGGAAAAAACGCATACGCCCTTTTTGGCCAAGTGCATCATTGTGGACGTTCTGCCTCTTTTCCTATGCTTTCAATGCAATTCCAGTCTGCCTCCTGAAATCGGTTTCCTGCAATTCTGCCCCGCTTTCAAGTCCTCTTGGCAGCCTTACTTCAGTATATTTTTGGACGATAGCTGTCATTTATAACTCTGCAGGTTTGTGAATTACAGTGCCCCTGAGCTCCTTTCTTCAACTCGCTTTCTTTTGAGCTGGCCGCAACACCGCAGGATGGCTTCAGGCCCTAATCTGGTTCCGGCACGGCACGCTGAGCCTTTGGTTAATTCCTCTTCCTGGTGGGAAATGAGAGTTAAATTTGCCCGTCCAGACACCTTCCAGCTAGTCTCTCATTGGTTCTCGCTATTCCTGTTCATCTTCCGCAGAAATTGCAAACTGGGCCAAACAGGAGGTTAAAGGGACTGACTCTCCAAGTCGGGAGGGTGTTAGTAAAGCGTCTGGAATGTTGCACCCGAGTACCAGGGTACGAAAACTGAGACATATTTGAACACGTCTCCCGATCACATGGTTGATCATACTCTAGGTTCCACATGCATGTTTTAGCTGAAGGAAGAATACCTTAAACCTGGGTAGTTGAAACCCGTGGAATGGGTACCATGCAATATGACTTCAAAGGGTCTTCATTTGCTCACCGAACCTCTCCAATCCTATCACTGCTGCGTTTATGCCCCTGTACACATGCTTGATTCTCTTTCGGAGACATAGCAATCCATAGGTTTTAAGATACTTACTAGTCAGGTACATTCTTAGGCATTTAATATGCGGTGTTGAGTCCATTTCGTTGAGCAAGGAGTAGCTCTTGTCTATTCCATATTTGGCTTAAGGAACTTTATCTGTGCTCATTTCAATCTCTGGTTTTATGCAGCACCCCAACTCACCTTTCCCCTTAAGCAAGCATAAGTTGGTTTTCTAAATTTGAGACCCTGTTCTGTTCTGTAATTCAGTTCCTGTGTAGCCAAGTTTACATTCCGTGTATTACTGATATCTTATGATGTTTCTTTTTCTGTGTGACTTATTTCAGTTAGAATCATCATACCTGAATCCACTCATTGTGCTGCTAAGGGCCTGATGACATAGATTTCATTGCTGAGTGATATTGCTTTGTAAGTAAATACCACAACTTCTTTATCCATTTTTCACTTTCTGCGATGTTGAACTTGTACTGTAAACGAGGTTCTTGTAAACAGAGGCGTCCCAAACTTTGGGGTGGCTGTGTCTTTTTGATTTTAATTTCCCTAAGCTATAGGACCATAAGTGGAAGTGCCCTAGGCTCTGTTGCTTTGTTTTTTAGATGTTTCAGGAAACACCATACACTTCTCCCGAGTGTCTGTTGGCAATTTACATCCCGCCCATCAGCATAACAAGGCTCCCAGTTCTCCATGGCCTGTCCTGCCTTTCTGGATTTTACACTTTTTTCAGATGGCCCTTTTGACCGGGGGGAAGTGAGACTTCATTGTAGTGCAGATTTCCTTTGCAAGCTTGCTTGGTTGGCCAAAAAGGGCGTATGCGTTTTTTCCTGAATATATTCAGGAAAAAACGCATGCGCCCTTTTTGGCCAAGTGCATCATTGTGGACGTTCTGCCTCTTTTCCTATGCTTTCAATGCAATTCCAGTCTGCCTCCTGAAATCGGTTTCCTGCAATTCTGCCCCGCTTTCAAGTCCTCTTGGCAGCCTTACTTCAGTATATTTTTGGACGATAGCTGTCATTTATAACTCTGCAGGTTTGTGAATTACAGTGCCCCTGAGCTCCTTTCTTCAACTCGCTTTCTTTTGAGCTGGCCGCAACACCGCAGGATGGCTTCAGGCCCTAATCTGGTTCCGGCACGGCACGCTGAGCCTTTGGTTAATTCCTCTTCCTGGTGGGAAATGAGAGTTAAATTTGCCCGTCCAGACACCTTCCAGCTAGTCTCTCATTGGTTCTCGCTATTCCTGTTCATCTTCCGCAGAAATTGCAAACTGGGCCAAACAGGAGGTTAAAGGGACTGACTCTCCAAGTCGGGAGGGTGTTAGTAAAGCGTCTGGAATGTTGCACCCGAGTACCAGGGTACGAAAACTGAGACATATTTGAACACGTCTCCCGATCACATGGTTGATCATACTCTAGGTTCCACATGCATGTTTTAGCTGAAGGAAGAATACCTTAAACCTGGGTAGTTGAAACCCGTGGAATGGGTACCATGCAATATGACTTCAAAGGGTCTTCATTTGCTCACCGAACCTCTCCAATCCTATCACTGCTGCGTTTATGCCCCTGTACACATGCTTGATTCTCTTTCGGAGACATAGCAATCCATAGGTTTTAAGATACTTACTAGTCAGGTACATTCTTAGGCATTTAATATGCGGTGTTGAGTCCATTTCGTTGAGCAAGGAGTAGCTCTTGTCTATTCCATATTTGGCTTAAGGAACTTTATCTGTGCTCATTTCAATCTCTGGTTTTATGCAGCACCCCAACTCACCTTTCCCCTTAAGCAAGCATAAGTTGGTTTTCTAAATTTGAGACCCTGTTCTGTTCTGTAATTCAGTTCCTGTGTAGCCAAGTTTACATTCCGTGTATTACTGATATCTTATGATGTTTCTTTTTCTGTGTGACTTATTTCAGTTAGAATCATCATACCTGAATCCACTCATTGTGCTGCTAAGGGCCTGATGACATAGATTTCATTGCTGAGTGATATTGCTTTGTAAGTAAATACCACAACTTCTTTATCCATTTTTCACTTTCTGCGATGTTGAACTTGTACGGTAAACGAGGTTCTTGTAAACAGAGGCGTCCCAAACTTTGGGGTGGCTGTGTCTTTTTGATTTTAATTTCCCTAAGCTATAGGACCATAAGTGGAAGTGCCCTAGGCTCTGTTGCTTTGTTTTTTAGATGTTTCAGGAAACACCATACACTTCTCCCGAGTGTCTGTTGGCAATTTACATCCCGCCCATCAGCATAACAAGGCTCCCAGTTCTCCATGGCCTGTCCTGTCTTTCTGGATTTTACACTTTTTTCAGATGGCCCTTTTGACCGGGGGGAAGTGAGACTTCATTGTAGTGCAGATTTCCTTTGCAAGCTTGCTTGGTTGGCCAAAAAGGGCGTATGCGTTTTTTCCTGAATATATTCAGGAAAAAACGCATACGCCCTTTTTGGCCAAGTGCATCATTGTGGACGTTCTGCCTCTTTTCCTATGCTTTCAATGCAATTCCAGTCTACCTCCTGAAATCGGTTTCCTGCAATTCTGCCCCGCTTTCAAGTCCTCTTGGCAGCCTTACTTCAGTATATTTTTGGACGATAGCTGTCATTTATAACTCTGCAGGTTTGTGAATTACAGTGCCCCTGAGCTCCTTTCTTCAACTCGCTTTCTTTTGAGCTGGCCGCAACACCGCAGGATGGCTTCAGGCCCTAATCTGGTTCCGGCACGGCACGCTGAGCCTTTGGTTAATTCCTCTTCCTGGTGGGAAATGAGAGTTAAATTTGCCCGTCCAGACACCTCCAGCTAGTCTCTCATTGGTTCTCGCTATTCCTGTTCATCTTCCGCAGAAATTGCAAACTGGGCCAAACAGGAGGTTAAAGGGACTGACTCTCCAAGTCGGGAGGGTGTTAGTAAAGCGTCTGGAATGTTGCACCCGAGTACCAGGGTACGAAAACTGAGACATATTTGAACACGTCTCCCGATCACATGGTTGATCATACTCTAGGTTCCACATGCATGTTTTAGCTGAAGGAAGAATACCTTAAACCTGGGTAGTTGAAACCCGTGGAATGGGTACCATGCAATATGACTTCAAAGGGTCTTCATTTGCTCACCGAACCTCTCCAATCCTATCACTGCTGCGTTTATGCCCCTGTACACATGCTTGATTCTCTTTCGGAGACATAGCAATCCATAGGTTTTAAGATACTTACTAGTCAGGTACATTCTTAGGCATTTAATATGCGGTGTTGAGTCCATTTCGTTGAGCAAGGAGTAGCTCTTGTCTATTCCATATTTGGCTTAAGGAACTTTATCTGTGCTCATTTCAATCTCTGGTTTTATGCAGCACCCCAACTCACCTTTCCCCTTAAGCAAGCATAAGTTGGTTTTCTAAATTTGAGACCCTGTTCTGTTCTGTAATTCAGTTCCTGTGTAGCCAAGTTTACATTCCGTGTATTACTGATATCTTATGATGTTTCTTTTTCTGTGTGACTTATTTCAGTTAGAATCATCATACCTGAATCCACTCATTGTGCTGCTAAGGGCCTGATGACATAGATTTCATTGCTGAGTGATATTGCTTTGTAAGTAAATACCACAACTTCTTTATCCATTTTTCACTTTCTGCGATGTTGAACTTGTACTGTAAACGAGGTTCTTGTAAACAGAGGCGTCCCAAACTTTGGGGTGGCTGTGTCTTTTTGATTTTAATTTCCCTAAGCTATAGGACCATAAGTGGAAGTGCCCTAGGCTCTGTTGCTTTGTTTTTTAGATGTTTCAGGAAACACCATACACTTCTCCCGAGTGTCTGTTGGCAATTTACATCCCGCCCATCAGCATAACAAGGCTCCCAGTTCTCCATGGCCTGTCCTGCCTTTCTGGATTTTACACTTTTTTCAGATGGCCCTTTTGACCGGGGGGAAGTGAGACTTCATTGTAGTGCAGATTTCCTTTGCAAGCTTGCTTGGTTGGCCAAAAAGGGCGTATGCGTTTTTTCCTGAATATATTCAGGAAAAAACGCATACGCCCTTTTTGGCCAAGTGCATCATTGTGGACGTTCTGCCTCTTTTCCTATGCTTTCAATGCAATTCCAGTCTGCCTCCTGAAATCGGTTTCCTGCAATTCTGCCCCGCTTTCAAGTCCTCTTGGCAGCCTTACTTCAGTATATTTTTGGACGATAGCTGTCATTTATAACTCTGCAGGTTTGTGAATTACAGTGCCCCTGAGCTCCTTTCTTCAACTCGCTTTCTTTTGAGCTGGCCGCAACACCGCAGGATGGCTTCAGGCCCTAATCTGGTTCCGGCACGGCACGCTGAGCCTTTGGTTAATTCCTCTTCCTGGTGGGAAATGAGAGTTAAATTTGCCCGTCCAGACACCTCCAGCTAGTCTCTCATTGGTTCTCGCTATTCCTGTTCATCTTCCGCAGAAATTGCAAACTGGGCCAAACAGGAGGTTAAAGGGACTGACTCTCCAAGTCGGGAGGGTGTTAGTAAAGCGTCTGGAATGTTGCACCCGAGTACCAGGGTACGAAAACTGAGACATATTTGAACACGTCTCCCGATCACATGGTTGATCATACTCTAGGTTCCACATGCATGTTTTAGCTGAAGGAAGAATACCTTAAACCTGGGTAGTTGAAACCCGTGGAATGGGTACCATGCAATATGACTTCAAAGGGTCTTCATTTGCTCACCGAACCTCTCCAATCCTATCACTGCTGCGTTTATGCCCCTGTACACATGCTTGATTCTCTTTCGGAGACATAGCAATCCATAGGTTTTAAGATACTTACTAGTCAGGTACATTCTTAGGCATTTAATATGCGGTGTTGAGTCCATTTCGTTGAGCAAGGAGTAGCTCTTGTCTATTCCATATTTGGCTTAAGGAACTTTATCTGTGCTCATTTCAATCTCTGGTTTTATGCAGCACCCCAACTCACCTTTCCCCTTAAGCAAGCATAAGTTGGTTTTCTAAATTTGAGACCCTGTTCTGTTCTGTAATTCAGTTCCTGTGTAGCCAAGTTTACATTCCGTGTATTACTGATATCTTATGATGTTTCTTTTTCTGTGTGACTTATTTCAGTTAGAATCATCATACCTGAATCCACTCATTGTGCTGCTAAGGGCCTGATGACATAGATTTCATTGCTGAGTGATATTGCTTTGTAAGTAAATACCACAACTTCTTTATCCATTTTTCACTTTCTGCGATGTTGAACTTGTACGGTAAACGAGGTTCTTGTAAACAGAGGCGTCCCAAACTTTGGGGTGGCTGTGTCTTTTTGATTTTAATTTCCCTAAGCTATAGGACCATAAGTGGAAGTGCCCTAGGCTCTGTTGCTTTGTTTTTTAGATGTTTCAGGAAACACCATACACTTCTCCCGAGTGTCTGTTGGCAATTTACATCCCGCCCATCAGCATAACAAGGCTCCCAGTTCTCCATGGCCTGTCCTGTCTTTCTGGATTTTACACTTTTTTCAGATGGCCCTTTTGACCGGGGGGAAGTGAGACTTCATTGTAGTGCAGATTTCCTTTGCAAGCTTGCTTGGTTGGCCAAAAAGGGCGTATGCGTTTTTTCCTGAATATATTCAGGAAAAAACGCATACGCCCTTTTTGGCCAAGTGCATCATTGTGGACGTTCTGCCTCTTTTCCTATGCTTTCAATGCAATTCCAGTCTACCTCCTGAAATCGGTTTCCTGCAATTCTGCCCCGCTTTCAAGTCCTCTTGGCAGCCTTACTTCAGTATATTTTTGGACGATAGCTGTCATTTATAACTCTGCAGGTTTGTGAATTACAGTGCCCCTGAGCTCCTTTCTTCAACTCGCTTTCTTTTGAGCTGGCCGCAACACCGCAGGATGGCTTCAGGCCCTAATCTGGTTCCGGCACGGCACGCTGAGCCTTTGGTTAATTCCTCTTCCTGGTGGGAAATGAGAGTTAAATTTGCCCGTCCAGACACCTCCAGCTAGTCTCTCATTGGTTCTCGCTATTCCTGTTCATCTTCCGCAGAAATTGCAAACTGGGCCAAACAGGAGGTTAAAGGGACTGACTCTCCAAGTCGGGAGGGTGTTAGTAAAGCGTCTGGAATGTTGCACCCGAGTACCAGGGTACGAAAACTGAGACATATTTGAACACGTCTCCCGATCACATGGTTGATCATACTCTAGGTTCCACATGCATGTTTTAGCTGAAGGAAGAATACCTTAAACCTGGGTAGTTGAAACCCGTGGAATGGGTACCATGCAATATGACTTCAAAGGGTCTTCATTTGCTCACCGAACCTCTCCAATCCTATCACTGCTGCGTTTATGCCCCTGTACACATGCTTGATTCTCTTTCGGAGACATAGCAATCCATAGGTTTTAAGATACTTACTAGTCAGGTACATTCTTAGGCATTTAATATGCGGTGTTGAGTCCATTTCGTTGAGCAAGGAGTAGCTCTTGTCTATTCCATATTTGGCTTAAGGAACTTTATCTGTGCTCATTTCAATCTCTGGTTTTATGCAGCACCCCAACTCACCTTTCCCCTTAAGCAAGCATAAGTTGGTTTTCTAAATTTGAGACCCTGTTCTGTTCTGTAATTCAGTTCCTGTGTAGCCAAGTTTACATTCCGTGTATTACTGATATCTTATGATGTTTCTTTTTCTGTGTGACTTATTTCAGTTAGAATCATCATACCTGAATCCACTCATTGTGCTGCTAAGGGCCTGATGACATAGATTTCATTGCTGAGTGATATTGCTTTGTAAGTAAATACCACAACTTCTTTATCCATTTTTCACTTTCTGCGATGTTGAACTTGTACGGTAAACGAGGTTCTTGTAAACAGAGGCGTCCCAAACTTTGGGGTGGCTGTGTCTTTTTGATTTTAATTTCCCTAAGCTATAGGACCATAAGTGGAAGTGCCCTAGGCTCTGTTGCTTTGTTTTTTAGATGTTTCAGGAAACACCATACACTTCTCCCGAGTGTCTGTTGGCAATTTACATCCCGCCCATCAGCATAACAAGTCTCCCAGTTCTCCATGGCCTGTCCTGTCTTTCTGGATTTTACACTTTTTTCAGATGGCCCTTTTGACCGGGGGGAAGTGAGACTTCATTGTAGTGCAGATTTCCTTTGCAAGCTTGCTTGGTTGGCCAAAAAGGGCGTATGCGTTTTTTCCTGAATATATTCAGGAAAAAACGCATACGCCCTTTTTGGCCAAGTGCATCATTGTGGACGTTCTGCCTCTTTTCCTATGCTTTCAATGCAATTCCAGTCTACCTCCTGAAATCGGTTTCCTGCAATTCTGCCCCGCTTTCAAGTCCTCTTGGCAGCCTTACTTCAGTATATTTTTGGACGATAGCTGTCATTTATAACTCTGCAGGTTTGTGAATTACAGTGCCCCTGAGCTCCTTTCTTCAACTCGCTTTCTTTTGAGCTGGCCGCAACACCGCAGGATGGCTTCAGGCCCTAATCTGGTTCCGGCACGGCACGCTGAGTCTTTGGTTAATTCCTCTTCCTGGTGGGAAATGAGAGTTAAATTTGCCCGTCCAGACACCTCCAGCTAGTCTCTCATTGGTTCTCGCTATTCCTGTTCATCTTCCGCAGAAATTGCAAACTGGGCCAAACAGGAGGTTAAAGGGACTGACTCTCCAAGTCGGGAGGGTGTTAGTAAAGCGTCTGGAATGTTGCACCCGAGTACCAGGGTACGAAAACTGAGACATATTTGAACACGTCTCCCGATCACATGGTTGATCATACTCTAGGTTCCACATGCATGTTTTAGCTGAAGGAAGAATACCTTAAACCTGGGTAGTTGAAACCCGTGGAATGGGTACCATGCAATATGACTTCAAAGGGTCTTCATTTGCTCACCGAACCTCTCCAATCCTATCACTGCTGCGTTTATGCCCCTGTACACATGCTTGATTCTCTTTCGGAGACATAGCAATCCATAGGTTTTAAGATACTTACTAGTCAGGTACATTCTTAGGCATTTAATATGCGGTGTTGAGTCCATTTCGTTGAGCAAGGAGTAGCTCTTGTCTATTCCATATTTGGCTTAAGGAACTTTATCTGTGCTCATTTCAATCTCTGGTTTTATGCAGCACCCCAACTCACCTTTCCCCTTAAGCAAGCATAAGTTGGTTTTCTAAATTTGAGACCCTGTTCTGTTCTGTAATTCAGTTCCTGTGTAGCCAAGTTTACATTCCGTGTATTACTGATATCTTATGATGTTTCTTTTTCTGTGTGACTTATTTCAGTTAGAATCATCATACCTGAATCCACTCATTGTGCTGCTAAGGGCCTGATGACATAGATTTCATTGCTGAGTGATATTGCTTTGTAAGTAAATACCACAACTTCTTTATCCATTTTTCACTTTCTGCGATGTTGAACTTGTACGGTAAACGAGGTTCTTGTAAACAGAGGCGTCCCAAACTTTGGGGTGGCTGTGTCTTTTTGATTTTAATTTCCCTAAGCTATAGGACCATAAGTGGAAGTGCCCTAGGCTCTGTTGCTTTGTTTTTTAGATGTTTCAGGAAACACCATACACTTCTCCCGAGTGTCTGTTGGCAATTTACATCCCGCCCATCAGCATAACAAGGCTCCCAGTTCTCCATGGCCTGTCCTGCCTTTCTGGATTTTACACTTTTTTCAGATGGCCCTTTTGACCGGGGGGAAGTGAGACTTCATTGTAGTGTAGATTTCCTTTGCAAGCTTGCTTGGTTGGCCAAAAAGGGCGTATGCGTTTTTTCCTGAATATATTCAGGAAAAAACGCATACGCCCTTTTTGGCCAAGTGCATCATTGTGGACGTTCTGCCTCTTTTCCTATGCTTTCAATGCAATTCCAGTCTGCCTCCTGAAATCGGTTTCCTGCAATTCTGCCCCGCTTTCAAGTCCTCTTGGCAGCCTTACTTCAGTATATTTTTGGACGATAGCTGTCATTTATAACTCTGCAGGTTTGTGAATTACAGTGCCCCTGAGCTCCTTTCTTCAACTCGCTTTCTTTTGAGCTGGCCGCAACACCGCAGGATGGCTTCAGGCCCTAATCTGGTTCCGGCACGGCACGCTGAGCCTTTGGTTAATTCCTCTTCCTGGTGGGAAATGAGAGTTAAATTTGCCCGTCCAGACACCTCCAGCTAGTCTCTCATTGGTTCTCGCTATTCCTGTTCATCTTCCGCAGAAATTGCAAACTGGGCCAAACAGGAGGTTAAAGGGACTGACTCTCCAAGTCGGGAGGGTGTTAGTAAAGCGTCTGGAATGTTGCACCCGAGTACCAGGGTACGAAAACTGAGACATATTTGAACACGTCTCCCGATCACATGGTTGATCATACTCTAGGTTCCACATGCATGTTTTAGCTGAAGGAAGAATACCTTAAACCTGGGTAGTTGAAACCCGTGGAATGGGTACCATGCAATATGACTTCAAAGGGTCTTCATTTGCTCACCGAACCTCTCCAATCCTATCACTGCTGCGTTTATGCCCCTGTACACATGCTTGATTCTCTTTCGGAGACATAGCAATCCATAGGTTTTAAGATACTTACTAGTCAGGTACATTCTTAGGCATTTAATATGCGGTGTTGAGTCCATTTCGTTGAGCAAGGAGTAGCTCTTGTCTATTCCATATTTGGCTTAAGGAACTTTATCTGTGCTCATTTCAATCTCTGGTTTTATGCAGCACCCCAACTCACCTTTCCCCTTAAGCAAGCATAAGTTGGTTTTCTAAATTTGAGACCCTGTTCTGTTCTGTAATTCAGTTCCTGTGTAGCCAAGTTTACATTCCGTGTATTACTGATATCTTATGATGTTTCTTTTTCTGTGTGACTTATTTCAGTTAGAATCATCATACCTGAATCCACTCATTGTGCTGCTAAGGGCCTGATGACATAGATTTCATTGCTGAGTGATATTGCTTTGTAAGTAAATACCACAACTTCTTTATCCATTTTTCACTTTCTGCGATGTTGAACTTGTACGGTAAACGAGGTTCTTGTAAACAGAGGCGTCCCAAACTTTGGGGTGGCTGTGTCTTTTTGATTTTAATTTCCCTAAGCTATAGGACCATAAGTGGAAGTGCCCTAGGCTCTGTTGCTTTGTTTTTTAGATGTTTCAGGAAACACCATACACTTCTCCCGAGTGTCTGTTGGCAATTTACATCCCGCCCATCAGCATAACAAGGCTCCCAGTTCTCCATGGCCTGTCCTGCCTTTCTGGATTTTACACTTTTTTCAGATGACCCTTTTGACCGGGGGGAAGTGAGACTTCATTGTAGTGCAGATTTCCTTTGCAAGCTTGCTTGGTTGGCCAAAAAGGGCGTATGCGTTTTTTCCTGAATATATTCAGGAAAAAACGCATACGCCCTTTTTGGCCAAGTGCATCATTGTGGACGTTCTGCCTCTTTTCCTATGCTTTCAATGCAATTCCAGTCTGCCTCCTGAAATCGGTTTCCTGCAATTCTGCCCCGCTTTCAAGTCCTCTTGGCAGCCTTACTTCAGTATATTTTTGGACGATAGCTGTCATTTATAACTCTGCAGGTTTGTGAATTACAGTGCCCCTGAGCTCCTTTCTTCAACTCGCTTTCTTTTGAGCTGGCCGCAACACCGCAGGATGGCTTCAGGCCCTAATCTGGTTCCGGCACGGCACGCTGAGACTTTGGTTAATTCCTCTTCCTGGTGGGAAATGAGAGTTAAATTTGCCCGTCCAGACACCTCCAGCTAGTCTCTCATTGGTTCTCACTATTCCTGTTCATCTTCCGCAGAAATTGCAAACTGGGCCAAACAGGAGGTTAAAGGGACTGACTCTCCAAGTCGGGAGGGTGTTAGTAAAGCGTCTGGAATGTTGCACCCGAGTACCAGTGTACGAAAACTGAGACATATTTGAACACGTCTCCCGATCACATGGTTGATCATACTCTAGGTTCCACATGCATGTTTTAGCTGAAGGAAGAATACCTTAAACCTGGGTAGTTGAAACCCGTGGAATGGGTACCATGCAATATGACTTCAAAGGGTCTTCATTTGCTCACCGAACCTCTCCAATCCTATCACTGCTGCGTTTATGCCCCTGTACACATGCTTGATTCTCTTTCGGAGACATAGCAATCCATAGGTTTTAAGATACTTACTAGTCAGGTACATTCTTAGGCATTTAATATGCGGTGTTGAGTCCATTTCGTTGAGCAAGGAGTAGCTCTTGTCTATTCCATATTTGGCTTAAGGAACTTTATCTGTGCTCATTTCAATCTCTGGTTTTATGCAGCACCCCAACTCACCTTTCCCCTTAAGCAAGCATAAGTTGGTTTTCTAAATTTGAGACCCTGTTCTGTTCTGTAATTCAGTTCCTGTGTAGCCAAGTTTACATTCCGTGTATTACTGATATCTTATGATGTTTCTTTTTCTGTGTGACTTATTTCAGTTAGAATCATCATACCTGAATCCACTCATTGTGCTGCTAAGGGCCTGATGACATAGATTTCATTGCTGAGTGATATTGCTTTGTAAGTAAATACCACAACTTCTTTATCCATTTTTCACTTTCTGCGATGTTGAACTTGTACTGTAAACGAGGTTCTTGTAAACAGAGGCGTCCCAAACTTTGGGGTGGCTGTGTCTTTTTGATTTTAATTTCCCTAAGCTATAGGACCATAAGTGGAAGTGCCCTAGGCTCTGTTGCTTTGTTTTTTAGATGTTTCAGGAAACACCATACACTTCTCCCGAGTGTCTGTTGGCAATTTACATCCCGCCCATCAGCATAACAAGGCTCCCAGTTCTCCATGGCCTGTCCTGCCTTTCTGGATTTTACACTTTTTTCAGATGGCCCTTTTGACCGGGGGGAAGTGAGACTTCATTGTAGTGTAGATTTCCTTTGCAAGCTTGCTTGGTTGGCCAAAAAGGGCGTATGCGTTTTTTCCTGAATATATTCAGGAAAAAACGCATACGCCCTTTTTGGCCAAGTGCATCATTGTGGACGTTCTGCCTCTTTTCCTATGCTTTCAATGCAATTCCAGTCTACCTCCTGAAATCGGTTTCCTGCAATTCTGCCCCGCTTTCAAGTCCTCTTGGCAGCCTTACTTCAGTATATTTTTGGACGATAGCTGTCATTTATAACTCTGCAGGTTTGTGAATTACAGTGCCCCTGAGCTCCTTTCTTCAACTCGCTTTCTTTTGAGCTGGCCGCAACACCGCAGGATGGCTTCAGGCCCTAATCTGGTTCCGGCACGGCACGCTGAGCCTTTGGTTAATTCCTCTTCCTGGTGGGAAATGAGAGTTAAATTTGCCCGTCCAGACACCTCCAGCTAGTCTCTCATTGGTTCTCGCTATTCCTGTTCATCTTCCGCAGAAATTGCAAACTGGGCCAAACAGGAGGTTAAAGGGACTGACTCTCCAAGTCGGGAGGGTGTTAGTAAAGCGTCTGGAATGTTGCACCCGAGTACCAGGGTACGAAAACTGAGACATATTTGAACACGTCTCCCGATCACATGGTTGATCATACTCTAGGTTCCACATGCATGTTTTAGCTGAAGGAAGAATACCTTAAACCTGGGTAGTTGAAACCCGTGGAATGGGTACCATGCAATATGACTTCAAAGGGTCTTCATTTGCTCACCGAACCTCTCCAATCCTATCACTGCTGCGTTTATGCCCCTGTACACATGCTTGATTCTCTTTCGGAGACATAGCAATCCATAGGTTTTAAGATACTTACTAGTCAGGTACATTCTTAGGCATTTAATATGCGGTGTTGAGTCCATTTCGTTGAGCAAGGAGTAGCTCTTGTCTATTCCATATTTGGCTTAAGGAACTTTATCTGTGCTCATTTCAATCTCTGGTTTTATGCAGCACCCCAACTCACCTTTCCCCTTAAGCAAGCATAAGTTGGTTTTCTAAATTTGAGACCCTGTTCTGTTCTGTAATTCAGTTCCTGTGTAGCCAAGTTTACATTCCGTGTATTACTGATATCTTATGATGTTTCTTTTTCTGTGTGACTTATTTCAGTTAGAATCATCATACCTGAATCCACTCATTGTGCTGCTAAGGGCCTGATGACATAGATTTCATTGCTGAGTGATATTGCTTTGTAAGTAAATACCACAACTTCTTTATCCATTTTTCACTTTCTGCGATGTTGAACTTGTACTGTAAACGAGGTTCTTGTAAACAGAGGCGTCCCAAACTTTGGGGTGGCTGTGTCTTTTTGATTTTAATTTCCCTAAGCTATAGGACCATAAGTGGAAGTGCCCTAGGCTCTGTTGCTTTGTTTTTTAGATGTTTCAGGAAACACCATACACTTCTCCCGAGTGTCTGTTGGCAATTTACATCCCGCCCATCAGCATAACAAGGCTCCCAGTTCTCCATGGCCTGTCCTGCCTTTCTGGATTTTACACTTTTTTCAGATGGCCCTTTTGACCGGGGGGAAGTGAGACTTCATTGTAGTGCAGATTTCCTTTGCAAGCTTGCTTGGTTGGCCAAAAAGGGCGTATGCGTTTTTTCCTGAATATATTCAGGAAAAAACGCATACGCCCTTTTTGGCCAAGTGCATCATTGTGGACGTTCTGCCTCTTTTCCTATGCTTTCAATGCAATTCCAGTCTGCCTCCTGAAATCGGTTTCCTGCAATTCTGCCCCGCTTTCAAGTCCTCTTGGCAGCCTTACTTCAGTATATTTTTGGACGATAGCTGTCATTTATAACTCTGCAGGTTTGTGAATTACAGTGCCCCTGAGCTCCTTTCTTCAACTCGCTTTCTTTTGAGCTGGCCGCAACACCGCAGGATGGCTTCAGGCCCTAATCTGGTTCCGGCACGGCACGCTGAGCCTTTGGTTAATTCCTCTTCCTGGTGGGAAATGAGAGTTAAATTTGCCCGTCCAGACACCTCCAGCTAGTCTCTCATTGGTTCTCGCTATTCCTGTTCATCTTCCGCAGAAATTGCAAACTGGGCCAAACAGGAGGTTAAAGGGACTGACTCTCCAAGTCGGGAGGGTGTTAGTAAAGCGTCTGGAATGTTGCACCCGAGTACCAGGGTACGAAAACTGAGACATATTTGAACACGTCTCCCGATCACATGGTTGATCATACTCTAGGTTCCACATGCATGTTTTAGCTGAAGGAAGAATACCTTAAACCTGGGTAGTTGAAACCCGTGGAATGGGTACCATGCAATATGACTTCAAAGGGTCTTCATTTGCTCACCGAACCTCTCCAATCCTATCACTGCTGCGTTTATGCCCCTGTACACTTGCTTGATTCTCTTTCGGAGACATAGCAATCCATAGGTTTTAAGATACTTACTAGTCAGGTACATTCTTAGGCATTTAATATGCGGTGTTGAGTCCATTTCGTTGAGCAAGGAGTAGCTCTTGTCTATTCCATATTTGGCTTAAGGAACTTTATCTGTGCTCATTTCAATCTCTGGTTTTATGCAGCACCCCAACTCACCTTTCCCCTTAAGCAAGCATAAGTTGGTTTTCTAAATTTGAGACCCTGTTCTGTTCTGTAATTCAGTTCCTGTGTAGCCAAGTTTACATTCCGTGTATTACTGATATCTTATGATGTTTCTTTTTCTGTGTGACTTATTTCAGTTAGAATCATCATACCTGAATCCACTCATTGTGCTGCTAAGGGCCTGATGACATAGATTTCATTGCTGAGTGATATTGCTTTGTAAGTAAATACCACAACTTCTTTATCCATTTTTCACTTTCTGCGATGTTGAACTTGTACGGTAAACGAGGTTCTTGTAAACAGAGGCGTCCCAAACTTTGGGGTGGCTGTGTCTTTTTGATTTTAATTTCCCTAAGCTATAGGACCATAAGTGGAAGTGCCCTAGGCTCTGTTGCTTTGTTTTTTAGATGTTTCAGGAAACACCATACACTTCTCCCGAGTGTCTGTTGGCAATTTACATCCCGCCCATCAGCATAACAAGGCTCCCAGTTCTCCATGGCCTGTCCTGCCTTTCTGGATTTTACACTTTTTTCAGATGGCCCTTTTGACCGGGGGGAAGTGAGACTTCATTGTAGTGCAGATTTCCTTTGCAAGCTTGCTTGGTTGGCCAAAAAGGGCGTATGCGTTTTTTCCTGAATATATTCAGGAAAAAACGCATACGCCCTTTTTGGCCAAGTGCATCATTGTGGACGTTCTGCCTCTTTTCCTATGCTTTCAATGCAATTCCAGTCTGCCTCCTGAAATCGGTTTCCTGCAATTCTGCCCCGCTTTCAAGTCCTCTTGGCAGCCTTACTTCAGTATATTTTTGGACGATAGCTGTCATTTATAACTCTGCAGGTTTGTGAATTACAGTGCCCCTGAGCTCCTTTCTTCAACTCGCTTTCTTTTGAGCTGGCCGCAACACCGCAGGATGGCTTCAGGCCCTAATCTGGTTCCGGCACGGCACGCTGAGACTTTGGTTAATTCCTCTTCCTGGTGGGAAATGAGAGTTAAATTTGCCCGTCCAGACACCTCCAGCTAGTCTCTCATTGGTTCTCACTATTCCTGTTCATCTTCCGCAGAAATTGCAAACTGGGCCAAACAGGAGGTTAAAGGGACTGACTCTCCAAGTCGGGAGGGTGTTAGTAAAGCGTCTGGAATGTTGCACCTGAGTACCAGGGTACGAAAACTGAGACATATTTGAACACGTCTCCCGATCACATGGTTGATCATACTCTAGGTTCCACATGCATGTTTTAGCTGAAGGAAGAATACCTTAAACCTGGGTAGTTGAAACCCGTGGAATGGGTACCATGCAATATGACTTCAAAGGGTCTTCATTTGCTCACCGAACCTCTCCAATCCTATCACTGCTGCGTTTATGCCCCTGTACACATGCTTGATTCTCTTTCGGAGACATAGCAATCCATAGGTTTTAAGATACTTACTAGTCAGGTACATTCTTAGGCATTTAATATGCGGTGTTGAGTCCATTTCGTTGAGCAAGGAGTAGCTCTTGTCTATTCCATATTTGGCTTAAGGAACTTTATCTGTGCTCATTTCAATCTCTGGTTTTATGCAGCACCCCAACTCACCTTTCCCCTTAAGCAAGCATAAGTTGGTTTTCTAAATTTGAGACCCTGTTCTGTTCTGTAATTCAGTTCCTGTGTAGCCAAGTTTACATTCCGTGTATTACTGATATCTTATGATGTTTCTTTTTCTGTGTGACTTATTTCAGTTAGAATCATCATACCTGAATCCACTCATTGTGCTGCTAAGGGCCTGATGACATAGATTTCATTGCTGAGTGATATTGCTTTGTAAGTAAATACCACAACTTCTTTATCCATTTTTCACTTTCTGCGATGTTGAACTTGTACTGTAAACGAGGTTCTTGTAAACAGAGGCGTCCCAAACTTTGGGGTGGCTGTGTCTTTTTGATTTTAATTTCCCTAAGCTATAGGACCATAAGTGGAAGTGCCCTAGGCTCTGTTGCTTTGTTTTTTAGATGTTTCAGGAAACACCATACACTTCTCCCGAGTGTCTGTTGGCAATTTACATCCCGCCCATCAGCATAACAAGGCTCCCAGTTCTCCATGGCCTGTCCTGCCTTTCTGGATTTTACACTTTTTTCAGATGGCCCTTTTGACCGGGGGGAAGTGAGACTTCATTGTAGTGCAGATTTCCTTTGCAAGCTTGCTTGGTTGGCCAAAAAGGGCGTATGCGTTTTTTCCTGAATATATTCAGGAAAAAACGCATACGCCCTTTTTGGCCAAGTGCATCATTGTGGACGTTCTGCCTCTTTTCCTATGCTTTCAATGCAATTCCAGTCTGCCTCCTGAAATCGGTTTCCTGCAATTCTGCCCCGCTTTCAAGTCCTCTTGGCAGCCTTACTTCAGTATATTTTTGGACGATAGCTGTCATTTATAACTCTGCAGGTTTGTGAATTACAGTGCCCCTGAGCTCCTTTCTTCAACTCGCTTTCTTTTGAGCTGGCCGCAACACCGCAGGATGGCTTCAGGCCCTAATCTGGTTCCGGCACGGCACGCTGAGCCTTTGGTTAATTCCTCTTCCTGGTGGGAAATGAGAGTTAAATTTGCCCGTCCAGACACCTCCAGCTAGTCTCTCATTGGTTCTCGCTATTCCTGTTCATCTTCCGCAGAAATTGCAAACTGGGCCAAACAGGAGGTTAAAGGGACTGACTCTCCAAGTCGGGAGGGTGTTAGTAAAGCGTCTGGAATGTTGCACCCGAGTACCAGGGTACGAAAACTGAGACATATTTGAACACGTCTCCCGATCACATGGTTGATCATACTCTAGGTTCCACATGCATGTTTTAGCTGAAGGAAGAATACCTTAAACCTGGGTAGTTGAAACCCGTGGAATGGGTACCATGCAATATGACTTCAAAGGGTCTTCATTTGCTCACCGAACCTCTCCAATCCTATCACTGCTGCGTTTATGCCCCTGTACACATGCTTGATTCTCTTTCGGAGACATAGCAATCCATAGGTTTTAAGATACTTACTAGTCAGGTACATTCTTAGGCATTTAATATGCGGTGTTGAGTCCATTTCGTTGAGCAAGGAGTAGCTCTTGTCTATTCCATATTTGGCTTAAGGAACTTTATCTGTGCTCATTTCAATCTCTGGTTTTATGCAGCACCCCAACTCACCTTTCCCCTTAAGCAAGCATAAGTTGGTTTTCTAAATTTGAGACCCTGTTCTGTTCTGTAATTCAGTTCCTGTGTAGCCAAGTTTACATTCCGTGTATTACTGATATCTTATGATGTTTCTTTTTCTGTGTGACTTATTTCAGTTAGAATCATCATACCTGAATCCACTCATTGTGCTGCTAAGGGCCTGATGACATAGATTTCATTGCTGAGTGATATTGCTTTGTAAGTAAATACCACAACTTCTTTATCCATTTTTCACTTTCTGCGATGTTGAACTTGTACTGTAAACGAGGTTCTTGTAAACAGAGGCGTCCCAAACTTTGGGGTGGCTGTGTCTTTTTGATTTTAATTTCCCTAAGCTATAGGACCATAAGTGGAAGTGCCCTAGGCTCTGTTGCTTTGTTTTTTAGATGTTTCAGGAAACACCATACACTTCTCCCGAGTGTCTGTTGGCAATTTACATCCCGCCCATCAGCATAACAAGGCTCCCAGTTCTCCATGGCCTGTCCTGCCTTTCTGGATTTTACACTTTTTTCAGATGGCCCTTTTGACCGGGGGGAAGTGAGACTTCATTGTAGTGCAGATTTCCTTTGCAAGCTTGCTTGGTTGGCCAAAAAGGGCGTATGCGTTTTTTCCTGAATATATTCAGGAAAAAACGCATACGCCCTTTTTGGCCAAGTGCATCATTGTGGACGTTCTGCCTCTTTTCCTATGCTTTCAATGCAATTCCAGTCTGCCTCCTGAAATCGGTTTCCTGCAATTCTGCCCCGCTTTCAAGTCCTCTTGGCAGCCTTACTTCAGTATATTTTTGGACGATAGCTGTCATTTATAACTCTGCAGGTTTGTGAATTACAGTGCCCCTGAGCTCCTTTCTTCAACTCGCTTTCTTTTGAGCTGGCCGCAACACCGCAGGATGGCTTCAGGCCCTAATCTGGTTCCGGCACGGCACGCTGAGCCTTTGGTTAATTCCTCTTCCTGGTGGGAAATGAGAGTTAAATTTGCCCGTCCAGACACCTCCAGCTAGTCTCTCATTGGTTCTCGCTATTCCTGTTCATCTTCCGCAGAAATTGCAAACTGGGCCAAACAGGAGGTTAAAGGGACTGACTCTCCAAGTCGGGAGGGTGTTAGTAAAGCGTCTGGAATGTTGCACCCGAGTACCAGGGTACGAAAACTGAGACATATTTGAACACGTCTCCCGATCACATGGTTGATCATACTCTAGGTTCCACATGCATGTTTTAGCTGAAGGAAGAATACCTTAAACCTGGGTAGTTGAAACCCGTGGAATGGGTACCATGCAATATGACTTCAAAGGGTCTTCATTTGCTCACCGAACCTCTCCAATCCTATCACTGCTGCGTTTATGCCCCTGTACACTTGCTTGATTCTCTTTCGGAGACATAGCAATCCATAGGTTTTAAGATACTTACTAGTCAGGTACATTCTTAGGCATTTAATATGCGGTGTTGAGTCCATTTCGTTGAGCAAGGAGTAGCTCTTGTCTATTCCATATTTGGCTTAAGGAACTTTATCTGTGCTCATTTCAATCTCTGGTTTTATGCAGCACCCCAACTCACCTTTCCCCTTAAGCAAGCATAAGTTGGTTTTCTAAATTTGAGACCCTGTTCTGTTCTGTAATTCAGTTCCTGTGTAGCCAAGTTTACATTCCGTGTATTACTGATATCTTATGATGTTTCTTTTTCTGTGTGACTTATTTCAGTTAGAATCATCATACCTGAATCCACTCATTGTGCTGCTAAGGGCCTGATGACATAGATTTCATTGCTGAGTGATATTGCTTTGTAAGTAAATACCACAACTTCTTTATCCATTTTTCACTTTCTGCGATGTTGAACTTGTACGGTAAACGAGGTTCTTGTAAACAGAGGCGTCCCAAACTTTGGGGTGGCTGTGTCTTTTTGATTTTAATTTCCCTAAGCTATAGGACCATAAGTGGAAGTGCCCTAGGCTCTGTTGCTTTGTTTTTTAGATGTTTCAGGAAACACCATACACTTCTCCCGAGTGTCTGTTGGCAATTTACATCCCGCCCATCAGCATAACAAGGCTCCCAGTTCTCCATGGCCTGTCCTGCCTTTCTGGATTTTACACTTTTTTCAGATGGCCCTTTTGACCGGGGGGAAGTGAGACTTCATTGTAGTGCAGATTTCCTTTGCAAGCTTGCTTGGTTGGCCAAAAAGGGCGTATGCGTTTTTTCCTGAATATATTCAGGAAAAAACGCATACGCCCTTTTTGGCCAAGTGCATCATTGTGGACGTTCTGCCTCTTTTCCTATGCTTTCAATGCAATTCCAGTCTGCCTCCTGAAATCGGTTTCCTGCAATTCTGCCCCGCTTTCAAGTCCTCTTGGCAGCCTTACTTCAGTATATTTTTGGACGATAGCTGTCATTTATAACTCTGCAGGTTTGTGAATTACAGTGCCCCTGAGCTCCTTTCTTCAACTCGCTTTCTTTTGAGCTGGCCGCAACACCGCAGGATGGCTTCAGGCCCTAATCTGGTTCCGGCACGGCACGCTGAGACTTTGGTTAATTCCTCTTCCTGGTGGGAAATGAGAGTTAAATTTGCCCGTCCAGACACCTCCAGCTAGTCTCTCATTGGTTCTCACTATTCCTGTTCATCTTCCGCAGAAATTGCAAACTGGGCCAAACAGGAGGTTAAAGGGACTGACTCTCCAAGTCGGGAGGGTGTTAGTAAAGCGTCTGGAATGTTGCACCTGAGTACCAGGGTACGAAAACTGAGACATATTTGAACACGTCTCCCGATCACATGGTTGATCATACTCTAGGTTCCACATGCATGTTTTAGCTGAAGGAAGAATACCTTAAACCTGGGTAGTTGAAACCCGTGGAATGGGTACCATGCAATATGACTTCAAAGGGTCTTCATTTGCTCACCGAACCTCTCCAATCCTATCACTGCTGCGTTTATGCCCCTGTACACATGCTTGATTCTCTTTCGGAGACATAGCAATCCATAGGTTTTAAGATACTTACTAGTCAGGTACATTCTTAGGCATTTAATATGCGGTGTTGAGTCCATTTCGTTGAGCAAGGAGTAGCTCTTGTCTATTCCATATTTGGCTTAAGGAACTTTATCTGTGCTCATTTCAATCTCTGGTTTTATGCAGCACCCCAACTCACCTTTCCCCTTAAGCAAGCATAAGTTGGTTTTCTAAATTTGAGACCCTGTTCTGTTCTGTAATTCAGTTCCTGTGTAGCCAAGTTTACATTCCGTGTATTACTGATATCTTATGATGTTTCTTTTTCTGTGTGACTTATTTCAGTTAGAATCATCATACCTGAATCCACTCATTGTGCTGCTAAGGGCCTGATGACATAGATTTCATTGCTGAGTGATATTGCTTTGTAAGTAAATACCACAACTTCTTTATCCATTTTTCACTTTCTGCGATGTTGAACTTGTACTGTAAACGAGGTTCTTGTAAACAGAGGCGTCCCAAACTTTGGGGTGGCTGTGTCTTTTTGATTTTAATTTCCCTAAGCTATAGGACCATAAGTGGAAGTGCCCTAGGCTCTGTTGCTTTGTTTTTTAGATGTTTCAGGAAACACCATACACTTCTCCCGAGTGTCTGTTGGCAATTTACATCCCGCCCATCAGCATAACAAGGCTCCCAGTTCTCCATGGCCTGTCCTGCCTTTCTGGATTTTACACTTTTTTCAGATGGCCCTTTTGACCGGGGGGAAGTGAGACTTCATTGTAGTGTAGATTTCCTTTGCAAGCTTGCTTGGTTGGCCAAAAAGGGCGTATGCGTTTTTTCCTGAATATATTCAGGAAAAAACGCATACGCCCTTTTTGGCCAAGTGCATCATTGTGGACGTTCTGCCTCTTTTCCTATGCTTTCAATGCAATTCCAGTCTACCTCCTGAAATCGGTTTCCTGCAATTCTGCCCCGCTTTCAAGTCCTCTTGGCAGCCTTACTTCAGTATATTTTTGGACGATAGCTGTCATTTATAACTCTGCAGGTTTGTGAATTACAGTGCCCCTGAGCTCCTTTCTTCAACTCGCTTTCTTTTGAGCTGGCCGCAACACCGCAGGATGGCTTCAGGCCCTAATCTGGTTCCGGCACGGCACGCTGAGCCTTTGGTTAATTACTCTTCCTGGTGGGAAATGAGAGTTAAATTTGCCCGTCCAGACACCTCCAGCTAGTCTCTCATTGGTTCTCGCTATTCCTGTTCATCTTCCGCAGAAATTGCAAACTGGGCCAAACAGGAGGTTAAAGGGACTGACTCTCCAAGTCGGGAGGGTGTTAGTAAAGCGTCTGGAATGTTGCACCCGAGTACCAGGGTACGAAAACTGAGACATATTTGAACACGTCTCCCGATCACATGGTTGATCATACTCTAGGTTCCACATGCATGTTTTAGCTGAAGGAAGAATACCTTAAACCTGGGTAGTTGAAACCCGTGGAATGGGTACCATGCAATATGACTTCAAAGGGTCTTCATTTGCTCACCGAACCTCTCCAATCCTATCACTGCTGCGTTTATGCCCCTGTACACATGCTTGATTCTCTTTCGGAGACATAGCAATCCATAGGTTTTAAGATACTTACTAGTCAGGTACATTCTTAGGCATTTAATATGCGGTGTTGAGTCCATTTCGTTGAGCAAGGAGTAGCTCTTGTCTATTCCATATTTGGCTTAAGGAACTTTATCTGTGCTCATTTCAATCTCTGGTTTTATGCAGCACCCCAACTCACCTTTCCCCTTAAGCAAGCATAAGTTGGTTTTCTAAATTTGAGACCCTGTTCTGTTCTGTAATTCAGTTCCTGTGTAGCCAAGTTTACATTCCGTGTATTACTGATATCTTATGATGTTTCTTTTTCTGTGTGACTTATTTCAGTTAGAATCATCATACCTGAATCCACTCATTGTGCTGCTAAGGGCCTGATGACATAGATTTCATTGCTGAGTGATATTGCTTTGTAAGTAAATACCACAACTTCTTTATCCATTTTTCACTTTCTGCGATGTTGAACTTGTACTGTAAACGAGGTTCTTGTAAACAGAGGCGTCCCAAACTTTGGGGTGGCTGTGTCTTTTTGATTTTAATTTCCCTAAGCTATAGGACCATAAGTGGAAGTGCCCTAGGCTCTGTTGCTTTGTTTTTTAGATGTTTCAGGAAACACCATACACTTCTCCCGAGTGTCTGTTGGCAATTTACATCCCGCCCATCAGCATAACAAGGCTCCCAGTTCTCCATGGCCTGTCCTGCCTTTCTGGATTTTACACTTTTTTCAGATGGCCCTTTTGACCGGGGGGAAGTGAGACTTCATTGTAGTGCAGATTTCCTTTGCAAGCTTGCTTGGTTGGCCAAAAAGGGCGTATGCGTTTTTTCCTGAATATATTCAGGAAAAAACGCATACGCCCTTTTTGGCCAAGTGCATCATTGTGGACGTTCTGCCTCTTTTCCTATGCTTTCAATGCAATTCCAGTCTGCCTCCTGAAATCGGTTTCCTGCAATTCTGCCCCGCTTTCAAGTCCTCTTGGCAGCCTTACTTCAGTATATTTTTGGACGATAGCTGTCATTTATAACTCTGCAGGTTTGTGAATTACAGTGCCCCTGAGCTCCTTTCTTCAACTCGCTTTCTTTTGAGCTGGCCGCAACACCGCAGGATGGCTTCAGGCCCTAATCTGGTTCCGGCACGGCACGCTGAGCCTTTGGTTAATTCCTCTTCCTGGTGGGAAATGAGAGTTAAATTTGCCCGTCCAGACACCTCCAGCTAGTCTCTCATTGGTTCTCGCTATTCCTGTTCATCTTCCGCAGAAATTGCAAACTGGGCCAAACAGGAGGTTAAAGGGACTGACTCTCCAAGTCGGGAGGGTGTTAGTAAAGCGTCTGGAATGTTGCACCCGAGTACCAGGGTACGAAAACTGAGACATATTTGAACACGTCTCCCGATCACATGGTTGATCATACTCTAGGTTCCACATGCATGTTTTAGCTGAAGGAAGAATACCTTAAACCTGGGTAGTTGAAACCCGTGGAATGGGTACCATGCAATATGACTTCAAAGGGTCTTCATTTGCTCACCGAACCTCTCCAATCCTATCACTGCTGCGTTTATGCCCCTGTACACATGCTTGATTCTCTTTCGGAGACATAGCAATCCATAGGTTTTAAGATACTTACTAGTCAGGTACATTCTTAGGCATTTAATATGCGGTGTTGAGTCCATTTCGTTGAGCAAGGAGTAGCTCTTGTCTATTCCATATTTGGCTTAAGGAACTTTATCTGTGCTCATTTCAATCTCTGGTTTTATGCAGCACCCCAACTCACCTTTCCCCTTAAGCAAGCATAAGTTGGTTTTCTAAATTTGAGACCCTGTTCTGTTCTGTAATTCAGTTCCTGTGTAGCCAAGTTTACATTCCGTGTATTACTGATATCTTATGATGTTTCTTTTTCTGTGTGACTTATTTCAGTTAGAATCATCATACCTGAATCCACTCATTGTGCTGCTAAGGGCCTGATGACATAGATTTCATTGCTGAGTGATATTGCTTTGTAAGTAAATACCACAACTTCTTTATCCATTTTTCACTTTCTGCGATGTTGAACTTGTACTGTAAACGAGGTTCTTGTAAACAGAGGCGTCCCAAACTTTGGGGTGGCTGTGTCTTTTTGATTTTAATTTCCCTAAGCTATAGGACCATAAGTGGAAGTGCCCTAGGCTCTGTTGCTTTGTTTTTTAGATGTTTCAGGAAACACCATACACTTCTCCCGAGTGTCTGTTGGCAATTTACATCCCGCCCATCAGCATAACAAGGCTCCCAGTTCTCCATGGCCTGTCCTGCCTTTCTGGATTTTACACTTTTTTCAGATGGCCCTTTTGACCGGGGGGAAGTGAGACTTCATTGTAGTGCAGATTTCCTTTGCAAGCTTGCTTGGTTGGCCAAAAAGGGCGTATGCGTTTTTTCCTGAATATATTCAGGAAAAAACGCATACGCCCTTTTTGGCCAAGTGCATCATTGTGGACGTTCTGCCTCTTTTCCTATGCTTTCAATGCAATTCCAGTCTGCCTCCTGAAATCGGTTTCCTGCAATTCTGCCCCGCTTTCAAGTCCTCTTGGCAGCCTTACTTCAGTATATTTTTGGACGATAGCTGTCATTTATAACTCTGCAGGTTTGTGAATTACAGTGCCCCTGAGCTCCTTTCTTCAACTCGCTTTCTTTTGAGCTGGCCGCAACACCGCAGGATGGCTTCAGGCCCTAATCTGGTTCCGGCACGGCACGCTGAGCCTTTGGTTAATTCCTCTTCCTGGTGGGAAATGAGAGTTAAATTTGCCCGTCCAGACACCTCCAGCTAGTCTCTCATTGGTTCTCGCTATTCCTGTTCATCTTCCGCAGAAATTGCAAACTGGGCCAAACAGGAGGTTAAAGGGACTGACTCTCCAAGTCGGGAGGGTGTTAGTAAAGCGTCTGGAATGTTGCACCCGAGTACCAGGGTACGAAAACTGAGACATATTTGAACACGTCTCCCGATCACATGGTTGATCATACTCTAGGTTCCACATGCATGTTTTAGCTGAAGGAAGAATACCTTAAACCTGGGTAGTTGAAACCCGTGGAATGGGTACCATGCAATATGACTTCAAAGGGTCTTCATTTGCTCACCGAACCTCTCCAATCCTATCACTGCTGCGTTTATGCCCCTGTACACATGCTTGATTCTCTTTCGGAGACATAGCAATCCATAGGTTTTAAGATACTTACTAGTCAGGTACATTCTTAGGCATTTAATATGCGGTGTTGAGTCCATTTCGTTGAGCAAGGAGTAGCTCTTGTCTATTCCATATTTGGCTTAAGGAACTTTATCTGTGCTCATTTCAATCTCTGGTTTTATGCAGCACCCCAACTCACCTTTCCCCTTAAGCAAGCATAAGTTGGTTTTCTAAATTTGAGACCCTGTTCTGTTCTGTAATTCAGTTCCTGTGTAGCCAAGTTTACATTCCGTGTATTACTGATATCTTATGATGTTTCTTTTTCTGTGTGACTTATTTCAGTTAGAATCATCATACCTGAATCCACTCATTGTGCTGCTAAGGGCCTGATGACATAGATTTCATTGCTGAGTGATATTGCTTTGTAAGTAAATACCACAACTTCTTTATCCATTTTTCACTTTCTGCGATGTTGAACTTGTACGGTAAACGAGGTTCTTGTAAACAGAGGCGTCCCAAACTTTGGGGTGGCTGTGTCTTTTTGATTTTAATTTCCCTAAGCTATAGGACCATAAGTGGAAGTGCCCTAGGCTCTGTTGCTTTGTTTTTTAGATGTTTCAGGAAACACCATACACTTCTCCCGAGTGTCTGTTGGCAATTTACATCCCGCCCATCAGCATAACAAGGCTCCCAGTTCTCCATGGCCTGTCCTGTCTTTCTGGATTTTACACTTTTTTCAGATGGCCCTTTTGACCGGGGGGAAGTGAGACTTCATTGTAGTGCAGATTTCCTTTGCAAGCTTGCTTGGTTGGCCAAAAAGGGCGTATGCGTTTTTTCCTGAATATATTCAGGAAAAAACGCATACGCCCTTTTTGGCCAAGTGCATCATTGTGGACGTTCTGCCTCTTTTCCTATGCTTTCAATGCAATTCCAGTCTACCTCCTGAAATCGGTTTCCTGCAATTCTGCCCCGCTTTCAAGTCCTCTTGGCAGCCTTACTTCAGTATATTTTTGGACGATAGCTGTCATTTATAACTCTGCAGGTTTGTGAATTACAGTGCCCCTGAGCTCCTTTCTTCAACTCGCTTTCTTTTGAGCTGGCCGCAACACCGCAGGATGGCTTCAGGCCCTAATCTGGTTCCGGCACGGCACGCTGAGCCTTTGGTTAATTCCTCTTCCTGGTGGGAAATGAGAGTTAAATTTGCCCGTCCAGACACCTCCAGCTAGTCTCTCATTGGTTCTCGCTATTCCTGTTCATCTTCCGCAGAAATTGCAAACTGGGCCAAACAGGAGGTTAAAGGGACTGACTCTCCAAGTCGGGAGGGTGTTAGTAAAGCGTCTGGAATGTTGCACCCGAGTACCAGGGTACGAAAACTGAGACATATTTGAACACGTCTCCCGATCACATGGTTGATCATACTCTAGGTTCCACATGCATGTTTTAGCTGAAGGAAGAATACCTTAAACCTGGGTAGTTGAAACCCGTGGAATGGGTACCATGCAATATGACTTCAAAGGGTCTTCATTTGCTCACCGAACCTCTCCAATCCTATCACTGCTGCGTTTATGCCCCTGTACACATGCTTGATTCTCTTTCGGAGACATAGCAATCCATAGGTTTTAAGATAGTTACTAGTCAGGTACATTCTTAGGCATTTAATATGCGGTGTTGAGTCCATTTCGTTGAGCAAGGAGTAGCTCTTGTCTATTCCATATTTGGCTTAAGGAACTTTATCTGTGCTCATTTCAATCTCTGGTTTTATGCAGCACCCCAACTCACCTTTCCCCTTAAGCAAGCATAAGTTGGTTTTCTAAATTTGAGACCCTGTTCTGTTCTGTAATTCAGTTCCTGTGTAGCCAAGTTTACATTCCGTGTATTACTGATATCTTATGATGTTTCTTTTTCTGTGTGACTTATTTCAGTTAGAATCATCATACCTGAATCCACTCATTGTGCTGCTAAGGGCCTGATGACATAGATTTCATTGCTGAGTGATATTGCTTTGTAAGTAAATACCACAACTTCTTTATCCATTTTTCACTTTCTGCGATGTTGAACTTGTACGGTAAACGAGGTTCTTGTAAACAGAGGCGTCCCAAACTTTGGGGTGGCTGTGTCTTTTTGATTTTAATTTCCCTAAGCTATAGGACCATAAGTGGAAGTGCCCTAGGCTCTGTTGCTTTGTTTTTTAGATGTTTCAGGAAACACCATACACTTCTCCCGAGTGTCTGTTGGCAATTTACATCCCGCCCATCAGCATAACAAGGCTCCCAGTTCTCCATGGCCTGTCCTGCCTTTCTGGATTTTACACTTTTTTCAGATGGCCCTTTTGACCGGGGGGAAGTGAGACTTCATTGTAGTGTAGATTTCCTTTGCAAGCTTGCTTGGTTGGCCAAAAAGGGCGTATGCGTTTTTTCCTGAATATATTCAGGAAAAAACGCATACGCCCTTTTTGGCCAAGTGCATCATTGTGGACGTTCTGCCTCTTTTCCTATGCTTTCAATGCAATTCCAGTCTACCTCCTGAAATCGGTTTCCTGCAATTCTGCCCCGCTTTCAAGTCCTCTTGGCAGCCTTACTTCAGTATATTTTTGGACGATAGCTGTCATTTATAACTCTGCAGGTTTGTGAATTACAGTGCCCCTGAGCTCCTTTCTTCAACTCGCTTTCTTTTGAGCTGGCCGCAACACCGCAGGATGGCTTCAGGCCCTAATCTGGTTCCGGCACGGCACGCTGAGCCTTTGGTTAATTACTCTTCCTGGTGGGAAATGAGAGTTAAATTTGCCCGTCCAGACACCTCCAGCTAGTCTCTCATTGGTTCTCGCTATTCCTGTTCATCTTCCGCAGAAATTGCAAACTGGGCCAAACAGGAGGTTAAAGGGACTGACTCTCCAAGTCGGGAGGGTGTTAGTAAAGCGTCTGGAATGTTGCACCCGAGTACCAGGGTACGAAAACTGAGACATATTTGAACACGTCTCCCGATCACATGGTTGATCATACTCTAGGTTCCACATGCATGTTTTAGCTGAAGGAAGAATACCTTAAACCTGGGTAGTTGAAACCCGTGGAATGGGTACCATGCAATATGACTTCAAAGGGTCTTCATTTGCTCACCGAACCTCTCCAATCCTATCACTGCTGCGTTTATGCCCCTGTACACATGCTTGATTCTCTTTCGGAGACATAGCAATCCATAGGTTTTAAGATACTTACTAGTCAGGTACATTCTTAGGCATTTAATATGCGGTGTTGAGTCCATTTCGTTGAGCAAGGAGTAGCTCTTGTCTATTCCATATTTGGCTTAAGGAACTCTATCTGTGCTCATTTCAATCTCTGGTTTTATGCAGCACCCCAACTCACCTTTCCCCTTAAGCAAGCATAAGTTGGTTTTCTAAATTTGAGACCCTGTTCTGTTCTGTAATTCAGTTCCTGTGTAGCCAAGTTTACATTCCGTGTATTACTGATATCTTATGATGTTTCTTTTTCTGTGTGACTTATTTCAGTTAGAATCATCATACCTGAATCCACTCATTGTGCTGCTAAGGGCCTGATGACATAGATTTCATTGCTGAGTGATATTGCTTTGTAAGTAAATACCACAACTTCTTTATCCATTTTTCACTTTCTGCGATGTTGAACTTGTACGGTAAACGAGGTTCTTGTAAACAGAGGCGTCCCAAACTTTGGGGTGGCTGTGTCTTTTTGATTTTAATTTCCCTAAGCTATAGGACCATAAGTGGAAGTGCCCTAGGCTCTGTTGCTTTGTTTTTTAGATGTTTCAGGAAACACCATACACTTCTCCCGAGTGTCTGTTGGCAATTTACATCCCGCCCATCAGCATAACAAGGCTCCCAGTTCTCCATGGCCTGTCCTGCCTTTCTGGATTTTACACTTTTTTCAGATGGCCCTTTTGACCGGGGGGAAGTGAGACTTCATTGTAGTGCAGATTTCCTTTGCAAGCTTGCTTGGTTGGCCAAAAAGGGCGTATGCGTTTTTTCCTGAATATATTCAGGAAAAAACGCATACGCCCTTTTTGGCCAAGTGCATCATTGTGGACGTTCTGCCTCTTTTCCTATGCTTTCAATGCAATTCCAGTCTGCCTCCTGAAATCGGTTTCCTGCAATTCTGCCCCGCTTTCAAGTCCTCTTGGCAGCCTTACTTCAGTATATTTTTGGACGATAGCTGTCATTTATAACTCTGCAGGTTTGTGAATTACAGTGCCCCTGAGCTCCTTTCTTCAACTCGCTTTCTTTTGAGCTGGCCGCAACACCGCAGGATGGCTTCAGGCCCTAATCTGGTTCCGGCGCGGCACGCTGAGACTTTGGTTAATTCCTCTTCCTGGTGGGAAATGAGAGTTAAATTTGCCCGTCCAGACACCTCCAGCTAGTCTCTCATTGGTTCTCGCTATTCCTGTTCATCTTCCGCAGAAATTGCAAACTGGGCCAAACAGGAGGTTAAAGGGACTGACTCTCCAAGTCGGGAGGGTGTTAGTAAAGCGTCTGGAATGTTGCACCTGAGTACCAGGGTACGAAAACTGAGACATATTTGAACACGTCTCCCGATCACATGGTTGATCATACTCTAGGTTCCACATGCATGTTTTAGCTGAAGGAAGAATACCTTAAACCTGGGTAGTTGAAACCCGTGGAATGGGTACCATGCAATATGACTTCAAAGGGTCTTCATTTGCTCACCGAACCTCTCCAATCCTATCACTGCTGCGTTTATGCCCCTGTACACATGCTTGATTCTCTTTCGGAGACATAGCAATCCATAGGTTTTAAGATACTTACTAGTCAGGTACATTCTTAGGCATTTAATATGCGGTGTTGAGTCCATTTCGTTGAGCAAGGAGTAGCTCTTGTCTATTCCATATTTGGCTTAAGGAACTTTATCTGTGCTCATTTCAATCTCTGGTTTTATGCAGCACCCCAACTCACCTTTCCCCTTAAGCAAGCATAAGTTGGTTTTCTAAATTTGAGACCCTGTTCTGTTCTGTAATTCAGTTCCTGTGTAGCCAAGTTTACATTCCGTGTATTACTGATATCTTATGATGTTTCTTTTTCTGTGTGACTTATTTCAGTTAGAATCATCATACCTGAATCCACTCATTGTGCTGCTAAGGGCCTGATGACATAGATTTCATTGCTGAGTGATATTGCTTTGTAAGTAAATACCACAACTTCTTTATCCATTTTTCACTTTCTGCGATGTTGAACTTGTACTGTAAACGAGGTTCTTGTAAACAGAGGCGTCCCAAACTTTGGGGTGGCTGTGTCTTTTTGATTTTAATTTCCCTAAGCTATAGGACCATAAGTGGAAGTGCCCTAGGCTCTGTTGCTTTGTTTTTTAGATGTTTCAGGAAACACCATACACTTCTCCCGAGTGTCTGTTGGCAATTTACATCCCGCCCATCAGCATAACAAGGCTCCCAGTTCTCCATGGCCTGTCCTGCCTTTCTGGATTTTACACTTTTTTCAGATGGCCCTTTTGACCGGGGGGAAGTGAGACTTCATTGTAGTGTAGATTTCCTTTGCAAGCTTGCTTGGTTGGCCAAAAAGGGCGTATGCGTTTTTTCCTGAATATATTCAGGAAAAAACGCATACGCCCTTTTTGGCCAAGTGCATCATTGTGGACGTTCTGCCTCTTTTCCTATGCTTTCAATGCAATTCCAGTCTACCTCCTGAAATCGGTTTCCTGCAATTCTGCCCCGCTTTCAAGTCCTCTTGGCAGCCTTACTTCAGTATATTTTTGGACGATAGCTGTCATTTATAACTCTGCAGGTTTGTGAATTACAGTGCCCCTGAGCTCCTTTCTTCAACTCGCTTTCTTTTGAGCTGGCCGCAACACCGCAGGATGGCTTCAGGCCCTAATCTGGTTCCGGCACGGCACGCTGAGCCTTTGGTTAATTCCTCTTCCTGGTGGGAAATGAGAGTTAAATTTGCCCGTCCAGACACCTCCAGCTAGTCTCTCATTGGTTCTCGCTATTCCTGTTCATCTTCCGCAGAAATTGCAAACTGGGCCAAACAGGAGGTTAAAGGGACTGACTCTCCAAGTCGGGAGGGTGTTAGTAAAGCGTCTGGAATGTTGCACCCGAGTACCAGGGTACGAAAACTGAGACATATTTGAACACGTCTCCCGATCACATGGTTGATCATACTCTAGGTTCCACATGCATGTTTTAGCTGAAGGAAGAATACCTTAAACCTGGGTAGTTGAAACCCGTGGAATGGGTACCATGCAATATGACTTCAAAGGGTCTTCATTTGCTCACCGAACCTCTCCAATCCTATCACTGCTGCGTTTATGCCCCTGTACACATGCTTGATTCTCTTTCGGAGACATAGCAATCCATAGGTTTTAAGATACTTACTAGTCAGGTACATTCTTAGGCATTTAATATGCGGTGTTGAGTCCATTTCGTTGAGCAAGGAGTAGCTCTTGTCTATTCCATATTTGGCTTAAGGAACTTTATCTGTGCTCATTTCAATCTCTGGTTTTATGCAGCACCCCAACTCACCTTTCCCCTTAAGCAAGCATAAGTTGGTTTTCTAAATTTGAGACCCTGTTCTGTTCTGTAATTCAGTTCCTGTGTAGCCAAGTTTACATTCCGTGTATTACTGATATCTTATGATGTTTCTTTTTCTGTGTGACTTATTTCAGTTAGAATCATCATACCTGAATCCACTCATTGTGCTGCTAAGGGCCTGATGACATAGATTTCATTGCTGAGTGATATTGCTTTGTAAGTAAATACCACAACTTCTTTATCCATTTTTCACTTTCTGCGATGTTGAACTTGTACTGTAAACGAGGTTCTTGTAAACAGAGGCGTCCCAAACTTTGGGGTGGCTGTGTCTTTTTGATTTTAATTTCCCTAAGCTATAGGACCATAAGTGGAAGTGCCCTAGGCTCTGTTGCTTTGTTTTTTAGATGTTTCAGGAAACACCATACACTTCTCCCGAGTGTCTGTTGGCAATTTACATCCCGCCCATCAGCATAACAAGGCTCCCAGTTCTCCATGGCCTGTCCTGCCTTTCTGGATTTTACACTTTTTTCAGATGGCCCTTTTGACCGGGGGGAAGTGAGACTTCATTGTAGTGCAGATTTCCTTTGCAAGCTTGCTTGGTTGGCCAAAAAGGGCGTATGCGTTTTTTCCTGAATATATTCAGGAAAAAACGCATACGCCCTTTTTGGCCAAGTGCATCATTGTGGACGTTCTGCCTCTTTTCCTATGCTTTCAATGCAATTCCAGTCTGCCTCCTGAAATCGGTTTCCTGCAATTCTGCCCCGCTTTCAAGTCCTCTTGGCAGCCTTACTTCAGTATATTTTTGGACGATAGCTGTCATTTATAACTCTGCAGGTTTGTGAATTACAGTGCCCCTGAGCTCCTTTCTTCAACTCGCTTTCTTTTGAGCTGGCCGCAACACCGCAGGATGGCTTCAGGCCCTAATCTGGTTCCGGCACGGCACGCTGAGCCTTTGGTTAATTCCTCTTCCTGGTGGGAAATGAGAGTTAAATTTGCCCGTCCAGACACCTCCAGCTAGTCTCTCATTGGTTCTCGCTATTCCTGTTCATCTTCCGCAGAAATTGCAAACTGGGCCAAACAGGAGGTTAAAGGGACTGACTCTCCAAGTCGGGAGGGTGTTAGTAAAGCGTCTGGAATGTTGCACCCGAGTACCAGGGTACGAAAACTGAGACATATTTGAACACGTCTCCCGATCACATGGTTGATCATACTCTAGGTTCCACATGCATGTTTTAGCTGAAGGAAGAATACCTTAAACCTGGGTAGTTGAAACCCGTGGAATGGGTACCATGCAATATGACTTCAAAGGGTCTTCATTTGCTCACCGAACCTCTCCAATCCTATCACTGCTGCGTTTATGCCCCTGTACACATGCTTGATTCTCTTTCGGAGACATAGCAATCCATAGGTTTTAAGATACTTACTAGTCAGGTACATTCTTAGGCATTTAATATGCGGTGTTGAGTCCATTTCGTTGAGCAAGGAGTAGCTCTTGTCTATTCCATATTTGGCTTAAGGAACTTTATCTGTGCTCATTTCAATCTCTGGTTTTATGCAGCACCCCAACTCACCTTTCCCCTTAAGCAAGCATAAGTTGGTTTTCTAAATTTGAGACCCTGTTCTGTTCTGTAATTCAGTTCCTGTGTAGCCAAGTTTACATTCCGTGTATTACTGATATCTTATGATGTTTCTTTTTCTGTGTGACTTATTTCAGTTAGAATCATCATACCTGAATCCACTCATTGTGCTGCTAAGGGCCTGATGACATAGATTTCATTGCTGAGTGATATTGCTTTGTAAGTAAATACCACAACTTCTTTATCCATTTTTCACTTTCTGCGATGTTGAACTTGTACGGTAAACGAGGTTCTTGTAAACAGAGGCGTCCCAAACTTTGGGGTGGCTGTGTCTTTTTGATTTTAATTTCCCTAAGCTATAGGACCATAAGTGGAAGTGCCCTAGGCTCTGTTGCTTTGTTTTTTAGATGTTTCAGGAAACACCATACACTTCTCCCGAGTGTCTGTTGGCAATTTACATCCCGCCCATCAGCATAACAAGGCTCCCAGTTCTCCATGGCCTGTCCTGTCTTTCTGGATTTTACACTTTTTTCAGATGGCCCTTTTGACCGGGGGGAAGTGAGACTTCACTGTAGTGCAGATTTCCTTTGCAAGCTTGCTTGGTTGGCCAAAAAGGGCGTATGCGTTTTTTCCTGAATATATTCAGGAAAAAACGCATACGCCCTTTTTGGCCAAGTGCATCATTGTGGACGTTCTGCCTCTTTTCCTATGCTTTCAATGCAATTCCAGTCTACCTCCTGAAATCGGTTTCCTGCAATTCTGCCCCGCTTTCAAGTCCTCTTGGCAGCCTTACTTCAGTATATTTTTGGACGATAGCTGTCATTTATAACTCTGCAGGTTTGTGAATTACAGTGCCCCTGAGCTCCTTTCTTCAACTCGCTTTCTTTTGAGCTGGCCGCAACACCGCAGGATGGCTTCAGGCCCTAATCTGGTTCCGGCACGGCACGCTGAGCCTTTGGTTAATTCCTCTTCCTGGTGGGAAATGAGAGTTAAATTTGCCCGTCCAGACACCTCCAGCTAGTCTCTCATTGGTTCTCGCTATTCCTGTTCATCTTCCGCAGAAATTGCAAACTGGGCCAAACAGGAGGTTAAAGGGACTGACTCTCCAAGTCGGGAGGGTGTTAGTAAAGCGTCTGGAATGTTGCACCCGAGTACCAGGGTACGAAAACTGAGACATATTTGAACACGTCTCCCGATCACATGGTTGATCATACTCTAGGTTCCACATGCATGTTTTAGCTGAAGGAAGAATACCTTAAACCTGGGTAGTTGAAACCCGTGGAATGGGTACCATGCAATATGACTTCAAAGGGTCTTCATTTGCTCACCGAACCTCTCCAATCCTATCACTGCTGCGTTTATGCCCCTGTACACATGCTTGATTCTCTTTCGGAGACATAGCAATCCATAGGTTTTAAGATAGTTACTAGTCAGGTACATTCTTAGGCATTTAATATGCGGTGTTGAGTCCATTTCGTTGAGCAAGGAGTAGCTCTTGTCTATTCCATATTTGGCTTAAGGAACTTTATCTGTGCTCATTTCAATCTCTGGTTTTATGCAGCACCCCAACTCACCTTTCCCCTTAAGCAAGCATAAGTTGGTTTTCTAAATTTGAGACCCTGTTCTGTTCTGTAATTCAGTTCCTGTGTAGCCAAGTTTACATTCCGTGTATTACTGATATCTTATGATGTTTCTTTTTCTGTGTGACTTATTTCAGTTAGAATCATCATACCTGAATCCACTCATTGTGCTGCTAAGGGCCTGATGACATAGATTTCATTGCTGAGTGATATTGCTTTGTAAGTAAATACCACAACTTCTTTATCCATTTTTCACTTTCTGCGATGTTGAACTTGTACGGTAAACGAGGTTCTTGTAAACAGAGGCGTCCCAAACTTTGGGGTGGCTGTGTCTTTTTGATTTTAATTTCCCTAAGCTATAGGACCATAAGTGGAAGTGCCCTAGGCTCTGTTGCTTTGTTTTGTAGATGTTTCAGGAAACACCATACACTTCTCCCGAGTGTCTGTTGGCAATTTACATCCCGCCCATCAGCATAACAAGGCTCCCAGTTCTCCATGGCCTGTCCTGCCTTTCTGGATTTTACACTTTTTTCAGATGGCCCTTTTGACCGGGGGGAAGTGAGACTTCATTGTAGTGTAGATTTCCTTTGCAAGCTTGCTTGGTTGGCCAAAAAGGGCGTATGCGTTTTTTCCTGAATATATTCAGGAAAAAACACATACGCCCTATTTGGCCAAGTGCATCATTGTGGACGTTCTGCCTCTTTTCCTATGCTTTCAATGCAATTCCAGTCTGCCTCCTGAAATCGGTTTCCTGCAATTCTGCCCCGCTTTCAAGTCCTCTTGGCAGCCTTACTTCAGTATATTTTTGGACGATAGCTGTCATTTATAACTCTGCAGGTTTGTGAATTACAGTGCCCCTGAGCTCCTTTCTTCAACTCGCTTTCTTTTGAGCTGGCCGCAACACCGCAGGATGGCTTCAGGCCCTAATCTGGTTCCGGCACGGCACGCTGAGCCTTTGGTTAATTCCTCTTCCTGGTGGGAAATGAGAGTTAAATTTGCCCGTCCAGACACCTCCAGCTAGTCTCTCATTGGTTCTCGCTATTCCTGTTCATCTTCCGCAGAAATTGCAAACTGGGCCAAACAGGAGGTTAAAGGGACTGACTCTCCAAGTCGGGAGGGTGTTAGTAAAGCGTCTGGAATGTTGCACCCGAGTACCAGGGTACGAAAACTGAGACATATTTGAACACGTCTCCCGATCACATGGTTGATCATACTCTAGGTTCCACATGCATGTTTTAGCTGAAGGAAGAATACCTTAAACCTGGGTAGTTGAAACCCGTGGAATGGGTACCATGCAATATGACTTCAAAGGGTCTTCATTTGCTCACCGAACCTCTCCAATCCTATCACTGCTGCGTTTATGCCCCTGTACACTTGCTTGATTCTCTTTCGGAGACATAGCAATCCATAGGTTTTAAGATACTTACTAGTCAGGTACATTCTTAGGCATTTAATATGCGGTGTTGAGTCCATTTCGTTGAGCAAGGAGTAGCTCTTGTCTATTCCATATTTGGCTTAAGGAACTTTATCTGTGCTCATTTCAATCTCTGGTTTTATGCAGCACCCCAACTCACCTTTCCCCTTAAGCAAGCATAAGTTGGTTTTCTAAATTTGAGACCCTGTTCTGTTCTGTAATTCAGTTCCTGTGTAGCCAAGTTTACATTCCGTGTATTACTGATATCTTATGATGTTTCTTTTTCTGTGTGACTTATTTCAGTTAGAATCATCATACCTGAATCCACTCATTGTGCTGCTAAGGGCCTGATGACATAGATTTCATTGCTGAGTGATATTGCTTTGTAAGTAAATACCACAACTTCTTTATCCATTTTTCACTTTCTGCGATGTTGAACTTGTACGGTAAACGAGGTTCTTGTAAACAGAGGCGTCCCAAACTTTGGGGTGGCTGTGTCTTTTTGATTTTAATTTCCCTAAGCTATAGGACCATAAGTGGAAGTGCCCTAGGCTCTGTTGCTTTGTTTTTTAGATGTTTCAGGAAACACCATACACTTCTCCCGAGTGTCTGTTGGCAATTTACATCCCGCCCATCAGCATAACAAGGCTCCCAGTTCTCCATGGCCTGTCCTGCCTTTCTGGATTTTACACTTTTTTCAGATGGCCCTTTTGACCGGGGGGAAGTGAGACTTCATTGTAGTGCAGATTTCCTTTGCAAGCTTGCTTGGTTGGCCAAAAAGGGCGTATGCGTTTTTTCCTGAATATATTCAGGAAAAAACGCATACGCCCTTTTTGGCCAAGTGCATCATTGTGGACGTTCTGCCTCTTTTCCTATGCTTTCAATGCAATTCCAGTCTGCCTCCTGAAATCGGTTTCCTGCAATTCTGCCCCGCTTTCAAGTCCTCTTGGCAGCCTTACTTCAGTATATTTTTGGACGATAGCTGTCATTTATAACTCTGCAGGTTTGTGAATTACAGTGCCCCTGAGCTCCTTTCTTCAACTCGCTTTCTTTTGAGCTGGCCGCAACACCGCAGGATGGCTTCAGGCCCTAATCTGGTTCCGGCACGGCACGCTGAGCCTTTGGTTAATTCCTCTTCCTGGTGGGAAATGAGAGTTAAATTTGCCCGTCCAGACACCTCCAGCTAGTCTCTCATTGGTTCTCGCTATTCCTGTTCATCTTCCGCAGAAATTGCAAACTGGGCCAAACAGGAGGTTAAAGGGACTGACTCTCCAAGTCGGGAGGGTGTTAGTAAAGCGTCTGGAATGTTGCACCCGAGTACCAGGGTACGAAAACTGAGACATATTTGAACACGTCTCCCGATCACATGGTTGATCATACTCTAGGTTCCACATGCATGTTTTAGCTGAAGGAAGAATACCTTAAACCTGGGTAGTTGAAACCCGTGGAATGGGTACCATGCAATATGACTTCAAAGGGTCTTCATTTGCTCACCGAACCTCTCCAATCCTATCACTGCTGCGTTTATGCCCCTGTACACTTGCTTGATTCTCTTTCGGAGACATAGCAATCCATAGGTTTTAAGATACTTACTAGTCAGGTACATTCTTAGGCATTTAATATGCGGTGTTGAGTCCATTTCGTTGAGCAAGGAGTAGCTCTTGTCTATTCCATATTTGGCTTAAGGAACTTTATCTGTGCTCATTTCAATCTCTGGTTTTATGCAGCACCCCAACTCACCTTTCCCCTTAAGCAAGCATAAGTTGGTTTTCTAAATTTGAGACCCTGTTCTGTTCTGTAATTCAGTTCCTGTGTAGCCAAGTTTACATTCCGTGTATTACTGATATCTTATGATGTTTCTTTTTCTGTGTGACTTATTTCAGTTAGAATCATCATACCTGAATCCACTCATTGTGCTGCTAAGGGCCTGATGACATAGATTTCATTGCTGAGTGATATTGCTTTGTAAGTAAATACCACAACTTCTTTATCCATTTTTCACTTTCTGCGATGTTGAACTTGTACTGTAAACGAGGTTCTTGTAAACAGAGGCGTCCCAAACTTTGGGGTGGCTGTGTCTTTTTGATTTTAATTTCCCTAAGCTATAGGACCATAAGTGGAAGTGCCCTAGGCTCTGTTGCTTTGTTTTTTAGATGTTTCAGGAAACACCATACACTTCTCCCGAGTGTCTGTTGGCAATTTACATCCCGCCCATCAGCATAACAAGGCTCCCAGTTCTCCATGGCCTGTCCTGCCTTTCTGGATTTTACACTTTTTTCAGATGGCCCTTTTGACCGGGGGGAAGTGAGACTTCATTGTAGTGCAGATTTCCTTTGCAAGCTTGCTTGGTTGGCCAAAAAGGGCGTATGCGTTTTTTCCTGAATATATTCAGGAAAAAACGCATACGCCCTTTTTGGCCAAGTGCATCATTGTGGACGTTCTGCCTCTTTTCCTATGCTTTCAATGCAATTCCAGTCTGCCTCCTGAAATCGGTTTCCTGCAATTCTGCCCCACTTTCAAGTCCTCTTGGCAGCCTTACTTCAGTATATTTTTGGACGATAGCTGTCATTTATAACTCTGCAGGTTTGTGAATTACAGTGCCCCTGAGCTCCTTTCTTCAACTCGCTTTCTTTTGAGCTGGCCGCAACACCGCAGGATGGCTTCAGGCCCTAATCTGGTTCCGGCACGGCACGCTGAGCCTTTGGTTAATTCCTCTTCCTGGTGGGAAATGAGAGTTAAATTTGCCCGTCCAGACACCTTCCAGCTAGTCTCTCATTGGTTCTCGCTATTCCTGTTCATCTTCCGCAGAAATTGCAAACTGGGCCAAACAGGAGGTTAAAGGGACTGACTCTCCAAGTCGGGAGGGTGTTAGTAAAGCGTCTGGAATGTTGCACCCGAGTACCAGGGTACGAAAACTGAGACATATTTGAACACGTCTCCCGATCACATGGTTGATCATACTCTAGGTTCCACATGCATGTTTTAGCTGAAGGAAGAATACCTTAAACCTGGGTAGTTGAAACCCGTGGAATGGGTACCATGCAATATGACTTCAAAGGGTCTTCATTTGCTCACCGAACCTCTCCAATCCTATCACTGCTGCGTTTATGCCCCTGTACACATGCTTGATTCTCTTTCGGAGACATAGCAATCCATAGGTTTTAAGATACTTACTAGTCAGGTACATTCTTAGGCATTTAATATGCGGTGTTGAGTCCATTTCGTTGAGCAAGGAGTAGCTCTTGTCTATTCCATATTTGGCTTAAGGAACTTTATCTGTGCTCATTTCAATCTCTGGTTTTATGCAGCACCCCAACTCACCTTTCCCCTTAAGCAAGCATAAGTTGGTTTTCTAAATTTGAGACCCTGTTCTGTTCTGTAATTCAGTTCCTGTGTAGCCAAGTTTACATTCCGTGTATTACTGATATCTTATGATGTTTCTTTTTCTGTGTGACTTATTTCAGTTAGAATCATCATACCTGAATCCACTCATTGTGCTGCTAAGGGCCTGATGACATAGATTTCATTGCTGAGTGATATTGCTTTGTAAGTAAATACCACAACTTCTTTATCCATTTTTCACTTTCTGCGATGTTGAACTTGTACTGTAAACGAGGTTCTTGTAAACAGAGGCGTCCCAAACTTTGGGGTGGCTGTGTCTTTTTGATTTTAATTTCCCTAAGCTATAGGACCATAAGTGGAAGTGCCCTAGGCTCTGTTGCTTTGTTTTTTAGATGTTTCAGGAAACACCATACACTTCTCCCGAGTGTCTGTTGGCAATTTACATCCCGCCCATCAGCATAACAAGGCTCCCAGTTCTCCATGGCCTGTCCTGCCTTTCTGGATTTTACACTTTTTTCAGATGGCCCTTTTGACCGGGGGGAAGTGAGACTTCATTGTAGTGCAGATTTCCTTTGCAAGCTTGCTTGGTTGGCCAAAAAGGGCGTATGCGTTTTTTCCTGAATATATTCAGGAAAAAACGCATACGCCCTTTTTGGCCAAGTGCATCATTGTGGACGTTCTGCCTCTTTTCCTATGCTTTCAATGCAATTCCAGTCTACCTCCTGAAATCGGTTTCCTGCAATTCTGCCCCGCTTTCAAGTCCTCTTGGCAGCCTTACTTCAGTATATTTTTGGACGATAGCTGTCATTTATAACTCTGCAGGTTTGTGAATTACAGTGCCCCTGAGCTCCTTTCTTCAACTCGCTTTCTTTTGAGCTGGCCGCAACACCGCAGGATGGCTTCAGGCCCTAATCTGGTTCCGGCACGGCACGCTGAGCCTTTGGTTAATTCCTCTTCCTGGTGGGAAATGAGAGTTAAATTTGCCCGTCCAGACACCTCCAGCTAGTCTCTCATTGGTTCTCGCTATTCCTGTTCATCTTCCGCAGAAATTGCAAACTGGGCCAAACAGGAGGTTAAAGGGACTGACTCTCCAAGTCGGGAGGGTGTTAGTAAAGCGTCTGGAATGTTGCACCCGAGTACCAGGGTACGAAAACTGAGACATATTTGAACACGTCTCCCGATCACATGGTTGATCATACTCTAGGTTCCACATGCATGTTTTAGCTGAAGGAAGAATACCTTAAACCTGGGTAGTTGAAACCCGTGGAATGGGTACCATGCAATATGACTTCAAAGGGTCTTCATTTGCTCACCGAACCTCTCCAATCCTATCACTGCTGCGTTTATGCCCCTGTACACATGCTTGATTCTCTTTCGGAGACATAGCAATCCATAGGTTTTAAGATACTTACTAGTCAGGTACATTCTTAGGCATTTAATATGCGGTGTTGAGTCCATTTCGTTGAGCAAGGAGTAGCTCTTGTCTATTCCATATTTGGCTTAAGGAACTTTATCTGTGCTCATTTCAATCTCTGGTTTTATGCAGCACCCCAACTCACCTTTCCCCTTAAGCAAGCATAAGTTGGTTTTCTAAATTTGAGACCCTGTTCTGTTCTGTAATTCAGTTCCTGTGTAGCCAAGTTTACATTCCGTGTATTACTGATATCTTATGATGTTTCTTTTTCTGTGTGACTTATTTCAGTTAGAATCATCATACCTGAATCCACTCATTGTGCTGCTAAGGGCCTGATGACATAGATTTCATTGCTGAGTGATATTGCTTTGTAAGTAAATACCACAACTTCTTTATCCATTTTTCACTTTCTGCGATGTTGAACTTGTACTGTAAACGAGGTTCTTGTAAACAGAGGCGTCCCAAACTTTGGGGTGGCTGTGTCTTTTTGATTTTAATTTCCCTAAGCTATAGGACCATAAGTGGAAGTGCCCTAGGCTCTGTTGCTTTGTTTTTTAGATGTTTCAGGAAACACCATACACTTCTCCCGAGTGTCTGTTGGCAATTTACATCCCGCCCATCAGCATAACAAGGCTCCCAGTTCTCCATGGCCTGTCCTGCCTTTCTGGATTTTACACTTTTTTCAGATGGCCCTTTTGACCGGGGGGAAGTGAGACTTCATTGTAGTGCAGATTTCCTTTGCAAGCTTGCTTGGTTGGCCAAAAAGGGCGTATGCGTTTTTTCCTGAATATATTCAGGAAAAAACGCATACGCCCTTTTTGGCCAAGTGCATCATTGTGGACGTTCTGCCTCTTTTCCTATGCTTTCAATGCAATTCCAGTCTACCTCCTGAAATCGGTTTCCTGCAATTCTGCCCCGCTTTCAAGTCCTCTTGGCAGCCTTACTTCAGTATATTTTTGGACGATAGCTGTCATTTATAACTCTGCAGGTTTGTGAATTACAGTGCCCCTGAGCTCCTTTCTTCAACTCGTTTCTTGTGACCTGGCCGCAACACCGCAGGATGGCTTCAGGCCCTAATCTGGTTCCGGCACGGCACGCTGAGCCTTTGGTTAATTCCTCTTCCTGGTGGGAAATGAGAGTTAAATTTGCCCGTCCAGACACCTCCAGCTAGTCTCTCATTGGTTCTCGCTATTCCTGTTCATCTTCCGCAGAAATTGCAAACTGGGCCAAACAGGAGGTTAAAGGGACTGACTCTCCAAGTCGGGAGGGTGTTAGTAAAGCGTCTGGAATGTTGCACCCGAGCACCAGGGTACGAAAACTGAGACATATTTGAACACGTCTCCCGATCACATGGTTGATCATACTCTAGGTTCCACATGCATGTTTTAGCTGAAGGAAGAATACCTTAAACCTGGGTAGTTGAAACCCGTGGAATGGGTACCATGCAATATGACTTCAAAGGGTCTTCATTTGCTCACCAAACCTCTCCAATCCTATCACTGCTGCGTTTATGCCCCTGTACACATGCTTGATTCTCTTTCGGAGACATAGCAATCCATAGGTTTTAAGATACTTACTAGTCAGGTACATTCTTAGGCATTTAATATGCGGTGTTGAGTCTATTTCGTTGAGCAAGGAGTAGCTCTTGTCTATTCCATATTTGGCTTAAGGAACTTTATCTGTGTTCATTTCAATCTCTGGTTTTATGCAGCACCCCAACTCACCTTTACCCTTAAGCAAGCATAAGTTGGTTTTCTAAATTTGAGACCCTGTTCTGTTCTGTAATTCAGTTCCTGTGTAGCCAAGTTTACATTCCGTGTATTACTGATATCTTATGATGTTTCTTTTTCTGTGTGACTTATTTCAGTTAGAATCATCATACCTGAATCCACTCATTGTGCTGCTAAGGGCCTGATGACATAGATTTCATTGCTGAGTGATATTGCTTTGTAAGTAAATACCACAACTTCTTTATCCATTTTTCACTTTCTGCGATGTTGAACTTGTACTGTAAACGAGGTTCTTGTAAACAGAGGCGTCCCAAACTTTGGGGTGGCTGTGTCTTTTTGATTTTAATTTCCCTAAGCTATAGGACCATAAGTGGAAGTGCCCTAGGCTCTGTTGCTTTGTTTTTTAGATGTTTCAGGAAACACCATACACTTCTCCCGAGTGTCTGTTGGCAATTTACATCCCGCCCATCAGCATAACAAGGCTCCCAGTTCTCCATGGCCTGTCCTGCCTTTCTGGATTTTACACTTTTTTCAGATGGCCCTTTTGACCGGGGGGAAGTGAGACTTCATTGTAGTGCAGATTTCCTTTGCAAGCTTGCTTGGTTGGCCAAAAAGGGCGTATGCGTTTTTTCCTGAATATATTCAGGAAAAAACGCATACGCCCTTTTTGGCCAAGTGCATCATTGTGGACGTTCTGCCTCTTTTCCTATGCTTTCAATGCAATTCCAGTCTGCCTCCTGAAATCGGTTTCCTGCAATTCTGCCCCGCTTTCAAGTCCTCTTGGCAGCCTTACTTCAGTATATTTTTGGACGATAGCTGTCATTTATAACTCTGCAGGTTTGTGAATTACAGTGCCCCTGAGCTCCTTTCTTCAACTCGCTTTCTTTTGAGCTGGCCGCAACACCGCAGGATGGCTTCAGGCCCTAATCTGGTTCCGGCACGGCACGCTGAGCCTTTGGTTAATTCCTCTTCCTGGTGGGAAATGAGAGTTAAATTTGCCCGTCCAGACACCTTCCAGCTAGTCTCTCATTGGTTCTCGCTATTCCTGTTCATCTTCCGCAGAAATTGCAAACTGGGCCAAACAGGAGGTTAAAGGGACTGACTCTCCAAGTCGGGAGGGTGTTAGTAAAGCGTCTGGAATGTTGCACCCGAGTACCAGGGTACGAAAACTGAGACATATTTGAACACGTCTCCCGATCACATGGTTGATCATACTCTAGGTTCCACATGCATGTTTTAGCTGAAGGAAGAATACCTTAAACCTGGGTAGTTGAAACCCGTGGAATGGGTACCATGCAATATGACTTCAAAGGGTCTTCATTTGCTCACCGAACCTCTCCAATCCTATCACTGCTGCGTTTATGCCCCTGTACACATGCTTGATTCTCTTTCGGAGACATAGCAATCCATAGGTTTTAAGATACTTACTAGTCAGGTACATTCTTAGGCATTTAATATGCGGTGTTGAGTCCATTTCGTTGAGCAAGGAGTAGCTCTTGTCTATTCCATATTTGGCTTAAGGAACTTTATCTGTGCTCATTTCAATCTCTGGTTTTATGCAGCACCCCAACTCACCTTTCCCCTTAAGCAAGCATAAGTTGGTTTTCTAAATTTGAGACCCTGTTCTGTTCTGTAATTCAGTTCCTGTGTAGCCAAGTTTACATTCCATGTATTACTGATATCTTATGATGTTTCTTTTTCTGTGTGACTTATTTCAGTTAGAATCATCATACCTGAATCCACTCATTGTGCTGCTAAGGGCCTGATGACATAGATTTCATTGCTGAGTGATATTGTTTTGTAAGTAAATACCACAACTTCTTTATCCATTTTTCACTTTCTGCGATGTTGAACTTGTACGGTAAACGAGGTTCTTGTAAACAGAGGCGTCCCAAACTTTGGGGTGGCTGTGTCTTTTTGATTTTAATTTCCCTAAGCTATAGGACCATAAGTGGAAGTGCCCTAGGCTCTGTTGCTTTGTTTTTTAGATGTTTCAGGAAACACCATACACTTCTCCCGAGTGTCTGTTGGCAATTTACATCCCGCCCATCAGCATAACAAGGCTCCCAGTTCTCCATGGCCTGTCCTGCCTTTCTGGATTTTACACTTTTTTCAGATGGCCCTTTTGACCGGGGGGAAGTGAGACTTCATTGTAGTGCAGATTTCCTTTGCAAGCTTGCTTGGTTGGCCAAAAAGGGCGTATGCGTTTTTTCCTGAATATATTCAGGAAAAAACGCATACGCCCTTTTTGGCCAAGTGCATCATTGTGGACGTTCTGCCTCTTTTCCTATGCTTTCAATGCAATTCCAGTCTGCCTCCTGAAATCGGTTTCCTGCAATTCTGCCCCGCTTTCAAGTCCTCTTGGCAGCCTTACTTCAGTATATTTTTGGACGATAGCTGTCATTTATAACTCTGCAGGTTTGTGAATTACAGTGCCCCTGAGCTCCTTTCTTCAACTCGCTTTCTTTTGAGCTGGCCGCAACACCGCAGGATGGCTTCAGGCCCTAATCTGGTTCCGGCACGGCACGCTGAGCCTTTGGTTAATTCCTCTTCCTGGTGGGAAATGAGAGTTAAATTTGCCCGTCCAGACACCTCCAGCTAGTCTCTCATTGGTTCTCGCTATTCCTGTTCATCTTCCGCAGAAATTGCAAACTGGGCCAAACAGGAGGTTAAAGGGACTGACTCTCCAAGTCGGGAGGGTGTTAGTAAAGCGTCTGGAATGTTGCACCCGAGTACCAGGGTACGAAAACTGAGACATATTTGAACACGTCTCCCGATCACATGGTTGATCATACTCTAGGTTCCACATGCATGTTTTAGCTGAAGGAAGAATACCTTAAACCTGGGTAGTTGAAACCCGTGGAATGGGTACCATGCAATATGACTTCAAAGGGTCTTCATTTGCTCACCGAACCTCTCCAATCCTATCACTGCTGCGTTTATGCCCCTGTACACATGCTTGATTCTCTTTCGGAGACATAGCAATCCATAGGTTTTAAGATACTTACTAGTCAGGTACATTCTTAGGCATTTAATATGCGGTGTTGAGTCCATTTCGTTGAGCAAGGAGTAGCTCTTGTCTATTCCATATTTGGCTTAAGGAACTTTATCTGTGCTCATTTCAATCTCTGGTTTTATGCAGCACCCCAACTCACCTTTCCCCTTAAGCAAGCATAAGTTGGTTTTCTAAATTTGAGACCCTGTTCTGTTCTGTAATTCAGTTCCTGTGTAGCCAAGTTTACATTCCGTGTATTACTGATATCTTATGATGTTTCTTTTTCTGTGTGACTTATTTCAGTTAGAATCATCATACCTGAATCCACTCATTGTGCTGCTAAGGGCCTGATGACATAGATTTCATTGCTGAGTGATATTGCTTTGTAAGTAAATACCACAACTTCTTTATCCATTTTTCACTTTCTGCGATGTTAAACTGGTACGGTAAACGAGGTTCTTGTAAACAGAGGCGTCCCAAACTTTGGGGTGGCTGTGTCTTTTTGATTTTAATTTCCCTAAGCTATAGGACCATAAGTGGAAGTGCCCTAGGCTCTGTTGCTTTGTTTTTTAGATGTTTCAGGAAACACCATACACTTCTCCCGAGTGTCTGTTGGCAATTTACATCCCGCCCATCAGCATAACAAGGCTCCCAGTTCTCCATGGCCTGTCCTGCCTTTCTGGATTTTACACTTTTTTCAGATGGCCCTTTTGACCGGGGGGAAGTGAGACTTCATTGTAGTGCAGATTTCCTTTGCAAGCTTGCTTGGTTGGCCAAAAAGGGCGTATGCGTTTTTTCCTGAATATATTCAGGAAAAAACGCATACGCCCTTTTTGGCCAAGTGCATCATTGTGGACGTTCTGCCTCTTTTCCTATGCTTTCAATGCAATTCCAGTCTGCCTCCTGAAATCGGTTTCCTGCAATTCTGCCCCGCTTTCAAGTCCTCTTGGCAGCCTTACTTCAGTATATTTTTGGACGATAGCTGTCATTTATAACTCTGCAGGTTTGTGAATTACAGTGCCCCTGAGCTCCTTTCTTCAACTCGCTTTCTTTTGAGCTGGCCGCAACACCGCAGGATGGCTTCAGGCCCTAATCTGGTTCCGGCACGGCACGCTGAGCCTTTGGTTAATTCCTCTTCCTGGTGGGAAATGAGAGTTAAATTTGCCCGTCCAGACACCTCCAGCTAGTCTCTCATTGGTTCTCGCTATTCCTGTTCATCTTCCGCAGAAATTGCAAACTGGGCCAAACAGGAGGTTAAAGGGACTGACTCTCCAAGTCGGGAGGGTGTTAGTAAAGCGTCTGGAATGTTGCACCCGAGTACCAGGGTACGAAAACTGAGACATATTTGAACACGTCTCCCGATCACATGGTTGATCATACTCTAGGTTCCACATGCATGTTTTAGCTGAAGGAAGAATACCTTAAACCTGGGTAGTTGAAACCCGTGGAATGGGTACCATGCAATATGACTTCAAAGGGTCTTCATTTGCTCACCGAACCTCTCCAATCCTATCACTGCTGCGTTTATGCCCCTGTACACATGCTTGATTCTCTTTCGGAGACATAGCAATCCATAGGTTTTAAGATACTTACTAGTCAGGTACATTCTTAGGCATTTAATATGCGGTGTTGAGTCCATTTCGTTGAGCAAGGAGTAGCTCTTGTCTATTCCATATTTGGCTTAAGGAACTTTATCTGTGCTCATTTCAATCTCTGGTTTTATGCAGCACCCCAACTCACCTTTCCCCTTAAGCAAGCATAAGTTGGTTTTCTAAATTTGAGACCCTGTTCTGTTCTGTAATTCAGTTCCTGTGTAGCCAAGTTTACATTCCGTGTATTACTGATATCTTATGATGGTTCTTTTTCTGTGTGACTTATTTCAGTTAGAATCATCATACCTGAATCCACTCATTGTGCTGCTAAGGGCCTGATGACATAGATTTCATTGCTGAGTGATATTGCTTTGTAAGTAAATACCACAACTTCTTTATCCATTTTTCACTTTCTGCGATGTTGAACTTGTACTGTAAACGAGGTTCTTGTAAACAGAGGCGTCCCAAACTTTGGGGTGGCTGTGTCTTTTTGATTTTAATTTCCCTAAGCTATAGGACCATAAGTGGAAGTGCCCTAGGCTCTGTTGCTTTGTTTTTTAGATGTTTCAGGAAACACCATACACTTCTCCCGAGTGTCTGTTGGCAATTTACATCCCGCCCATCAGCATAACAAGGCTCCCAGTTCTCCATGGCCTGTCCTGTCTTTCTGGATTTTACACTTTTTTCAGATGGCCCTTTTGACCGGGGGGAAGTGAGACTTCATTGTAGTGCAGATTTCCTTTGCAAGCTTGCTTGGTTGGCCAAAAAGGGCGTATGCGTTTTTTCCTGAATATATTCAGGAAAAAACGCATACGCCCTTTTTGGCCAAGTGCATCATTGTGGACGTTCTGCCTCTTTTCCTATGCTTTCAATGCAATTCCAGTCTACCTCCTGAAATCGGTTTCCTGCAATTCTGCCCCGCTTTCAAGTCCTCTTGGCAGCCTTACTTCAGTATATTTTTGGACGATAGCTGTCATTTATAACTCTGCAGGTTTGTGAATTACAGTGCCCCTGAGCTCCTTTCTTCAACTCGCTTTCTTTTGAGCTGGCCGCAACACCGCAGGATGGCTTCAGGCCCTAATCTGGTTCCGGCACGGCACGCTGAGCCTTTGGTTAATTCGTCTTCCTGGTGGGAAATGAGAGTTAAATTTGCCCGTCCAGACACCTCCAGCTAGTCTCTCATTGGTTCTCGCTATTCCTGTTCATCTTCCGCAGAAATTGCAAACTGGGCCAAACAGGAGGTTAAAGGGACTGACTCTCCAAGTCGGGAGAGTGTTAGTAAAGCGTCTGGAATGTTGCACCCGAGTACCAGGGTACGAAAACTGAGACATATTTGAACACGTCTCCCGATCACATGGTTGATCATACTCTAGGTTCCACATGCATGTTTTAGCTGAAGGAAGAATACCTTAAACCTGGGTAGTTGAAACCCGTGGAATGGGTACCATGCAATATGACTTCAAAGGGTCTTCATTTGCTCACCGAACCTCTCCAATCCTATCACTGCTGCGTTTATGCCCCTGTACACATGCTTGATTCTCTTTCGGAGACATAGCAATCCATAGGTTTTAAGATACTTACTAGTCAGGTACATTCTTAGGCATTTAATATGCGGTGTTGAGTCCATTTCGTTGAGCAAGGAGTAGCTCTTGTCTATTCCATATTTGGCTTAAGGAACTTTATCTGTGCTCATTTCAATCTCTGGTTTTATGCAGCACCCCAACTCACCTTTCCCCTTAAGCAAGCATAAGTTGGTTTTCTAAATTTGAGACCCTGTTCTGTTCTGTAATTCAGTTCCTGTGTAGCCAAGTTTACATTCCGTGTATTACTGATATCTTATGATGTTTCTTTTTCTGTGTGACTTATTTCAGTTAGAATCATCATACCTGAATCCACTCATTGTGCTGCTAAGGGCCTGATGACATAGATTTCATTGCTGAGTGATATTGCTTTGTAAGTAAATACCACAACTTCTTTATCCATTTTTCACTTTCTGCGATGTTGAACTTGTACTGTAAACGAGGTTCTTGTAAACAGAGGCGTCCCAAACTTTGGGGTGGCTGTGTCTTTTTGATTTTAATTTCCCTAAGCTATAGGACCATAAGTGGAAGTGCCCTAGGCTCTGTTGCTTTGTTTTTTAGATGTTTCAGGAAACACCATACACTTCTCCCGAGTGTCTGTTGGCAATTTACATCCCGCCCATCAGCATAACAAGGCTCCCAGTTCTCCATGGCCTGTCCTGCCTTTCTGGATTTTACACTTTTTTCAGATGGCCCTTTTGACCGGGGGGAAGTGAGACTTCATTGTAGTGCAGATTTCCTTTGCAAGCTTGCTTGGTTGGCCAAAAAGGGCGTATGCGTTTTTTCCTGAATATATTCAGGAAAAAACGCATACGCCCTTTTTGGCCAAGTGCATCATTGTGGACGTTCTGCCTCTTTTCCTATGCTTTCAATGCAATTCCAGTCTACCTCCTGAAATCGGTTTCCTGCAATTCTGCCCCGCTTTCAAGTCCTCTTGGCAGCCTTACTTCAGTATATTTTTGGACGATAGCTGTCATTTATAACTCTGCAGGTTTGTGAATTACAGTGCCCCTGAGCTCCTTTCTTCAACTCGCTTTCTTTTGAGCTGGCCGCAACACCGCAGGATGGCTTCAGGCCCTAATCTGGTTCCGGCATGGCACGCTGAGCCTTTGGTTAATTCCTCTTCCTGGTGGGAAATGAGAGTTAAATTTGCCCGTCCAGACACCTCCAGCTAGTCTCTCATTGGTTCTCGCTATTCCTGTTCATCTTCCGCAGAAATTGCAAACTGGGCCAAACAGGAGGTTAAAGGGACTGACTCTCCAAGTCGGGAGGGTGTTAGTAAAGCGTCTGGAATGTTGCACCCGAGTACCAGGGTACGAAAACTGAGACATATTTGAACACGTCTCCCGATCACATGGTTGATCATACTCTAGGTTCCACATGCATGTTTTAGCTGAAGGAAGAATACCTTAAACCTGGGTAGTTGAAACCCGTGGAATGGGTACCATGCAATATGACTTCAAAGGGTCTTCATTTGCTCACCGAACCTCTCCAATCCTATCACTGCTGCGTTTATGCCCCTGTACACATGCTTGATTCTCTTTCGGAGACATAGCAATCCATAGGTTTTAAGATACTTACTAGTCAGGTACATTCTTAGGCATTTAATATGCGGTGTTGAGTCCATTTCGTTGAACAAGAGGTAGCTCTTGTCTATTCCATATTTGGCTTAAGGAACTTTATCTGTGCTCATTTCAATCTCTGGTTTTATGCAGCACCCCAACTCACCTTTCCCCTTAAGCAAGCATAAGTTGGTTTTCTAAATTTGAGACCCTGTTCTGTTCTGTAATTCAGTTCCTGTGTAGCCAAGTTTACATTCCGTGTATTACTGATATCTTATGATGTTTCTTTTTCTGTGTGACTTATTTCAGTTAGAATCATCATACCTGAATCCACTCATTGTGCTGCTAAGGGCCTGATGACATAGATTTCATTGCTGAGTGATATTGCTTTGTAAGTAAATACCACAACTTCTTTATCCATTTTTCACTTTCTGCGATGTTGAACTTGTACTGTAAACGAGGTTCTTGTAAACAGAGGCGTCCCAATGTTTGGGGTGGCTGTGTCTTTTTGATTTTAATTTCCCTAAGCTATAGGACCATAAGTGGAAGTGCCCTAGGCTCTGTTGCTTTGTTTTTTAGATGTTTCAGGAAACACCATACACTTCTCCCGAGTGTCTGTTGGCAATTTACATCCCGCCCATCAGCATAACAAGGCTCCCAGTTCTCCATGGCCTGTCCTGCCTTTCTGGATTTTACACTTTTTTCAGATGGCCCTTTTGACCGGGGGGAAGTGAGACTTCATTGTAGTGCAGATTTCCTTTGCAAGCTTGCTTGGTTGGCCAAAAAGGGCATATGCGTTTTTTCCTGAATATATTCAGGAAAAAACGCATACGCCCTTTTTGGCCAAGTGCATCATTGTGGACGTTCTGCCTCTTTTCCTATGCTTTCAATGCAATTCCAGTCTGCCTCCTGAAATCGGTTTCCTGCAATTCTGCCCCGCTTTCAAGTCCTCTTGGCAGCCTTACTTCAGTATATTTTTGGACGATAGCTGTCATTTATAACTCTGCAGGTTTGTGAATTACAGTGCCCCTGAGCTCCTTTCTTCAACTCGCTTTCTTTTGAGCTGGCCGCAACACCGCAGGATGGCTTCAGGCCCTAATCTGGTTCCGGCACGGCACGCTGAGCCTTTGGTTAATTCCTCTTCCTGGTGGGAAATGAGAGTTAAATTTGCCCGTCCAGACACCTTCCAGCTAGTCTCTCATTGGTTCTCGCTATTCCTGTTCATCTTCCGCAGAAATTGCAAACTGGGCCAAACAGGAGGTTAAAGGGACTGACTCTCCAAGTCGGGAGGGTGTTAGTAAAGCGTCTGGAATGTTGCACCCGAGTACCAGGGTACGAAAACTGAGACATATTTGAACACGTCTCCCGATCACATGGTTGATCATACTCTAGGTTCCACATGCATGTTTTAGCTGAAGGAAGAATACCTTAAACCTGGGTAGTTGAAACCCGTGGAATGGGTACCATGCAATATGACTTCAAAGGGTCTTCATTTGCTCACCGAACCTCTCCAATCCTATCACTGCTGCGTTTATGCCCCTGTACACATGCTTGATTCTCTTTCGGAGACATAGCAATCCATAGGTTTTAAGATACTTACTAGTCAGGTACATTCTTAGGCATTTAATATGCGGTGTTGAGTCCAGTTCGTTGAGCAAGGAGTAGCTCTTGTCTATTCCATATTTGGCTTAAGGAACTTTATCTGTGTTCATTTCAATCTCTGGTTTTATGCAGCACCCCAACTCACCTTTCCCCTTAAGCAAGCATAAGTTAGTTTTCTAAATTTGAGACCCTGTTCTGTTCTGTAATTCAGTTCCTGTGTAGCCAAGTTTACATTCCGTGTATTACTGATATCTTATGATGGTTCTTTTTCTGTGTGACTTATTTCAGTTAGAATCATCATACCTGAATCCACTCATTGTGCTGCTAAGGGCCTGATGACATAGATTTCATTGCTGAGTGATATTGCTTTGTAAGTAAATACCACAACTTCTTTATCCATTTTTCACTTTCTGCGATGTTGAACTTGTACGGTAAACGAGGTTCTTGTAAACAGAGGCGTCCCAAACTTTGGGGTGGCTGTGTCTTTTTGATTTTAATTTCCCTAAGCTATAGGACCATAAGTGGAAGTGCCCTAGGCTCTGTTGCTTTGTTTTTTAGATGTTTCAGGAAACACCATACACTTCTCCCGAGTGTCTGTTGGCAATTTACATCCCGCCCATCAGCATAACAAGGCTCCCAGTTCTCCATGGCCTGTCCTGCCTTTCTGGATTTTACACTTTTTTCAGATGGCCCTTTTGACCGGGGGGAAGTGAGACTTCATTGTAGTGCAGATTTCCTTTGCAAGCTTGCTTGGTTGGCCAAAAAGGGCGTATGCGTTTTTTCCTGAATATATTCAGGAAAAAACGCATACGCCCTTTTTGGCCAAGTGCATCATTGTGGACGTTCTGCCTCTTTTCCTATGCTTTCAATGCAATTCCAGTCTGCCTCCTGAAATCGGTTTCCTGCAATTCTGCCCCGCTTTCAAGTCCTCTTGGCAGCCTTACTTCAGTATATTTTTGGACGATAGCTGTCATTTATAACTCTGCAGGTTTGTGAATTACAGTGCCCCTGAGCTCCTTTCTTCAACTCGCTTTCTTTTGAGCTGGCCGCAACACCGCAGGATGGCTTCAGGCCCTAATCTGGTTCCGGCACGGCACGCTGAGCCTTTGGTTAATTCCTCTTCCTGGTGGGAAATGAGAGTTAAATTTGCCCGTCCAGACACCTTCCAGCTAGTCTCTCATTGGTTCTCGCTATTCCTGTTCATCTTCCGCAGAAATTGCAAACTGGGCCAAACAGGAGGTTAAAGGGACTGACTCTCCAAGTCGGGAGGGTGTTAGTAAAGCGTCTGGAATGTTGCACCCGAGTACCAGGGTACGAAAACTGAGACATATTTGAACACGTCTCCCGATCACATGGTTGATCATACTCTAGGTTCCACATGCATGTTTTAGCTGAAGGAAGAATACCTTAAACCTGGGTAGTTGAAACCCGTGGAATGGGTACCATGCAATATGACTTCAAAGGGTCTTCATTTGCTCACCGAACCTCTCCAATCCTATCACTGCTGCGTTTATGCCCCTGTACACATGCTTGATTCTCTTTCGGAGACATAGCAATCCATAGGTTTTAAGATACTTACTAGTCAGGTACATTCTTAGGCATTTAATATGCGGTGTTGAGTCCATTTCGTTGAGCAAGGAGTAGCTCTTGTCTATTCCATATTTGGCTTAAGGAACTTTATCTGTGTTCATTTCAATCTCTGGTTTTATGCAGCACCCCAACTCACCTTTCCCCTTAAGCAAGCATAAGTTAGTTTTCTAAATTTGAGACCCTGTTCTGTTCTGTAATTCAGTTCCTGTGTAGCCAAGTTTACATTCCGTGTATTACTGATATCTTATGATGGTTCTTTTTCTGTGTGACTTATTTCAGTTAGAATCATCATACCTGAATCCACTCATTGTGCTGCTAAGGGCCTGATGACATAGATTTCATTGCTGAGTGATATTGCTTTGTAAGTAAATACCACAACTTCTTTATCCATTTTTCACTTTCTGCGATGTTGAACTTGTACTGTAAACGAGGTTCTTGTAAACAGAGGCGTCCCAAACTTTGGGGTGGCTGTGTCTTTTTGATTTTAATTTCCCTAAGCTATAGGACCATAAGTGGAAGTGCCCTAGGCTCTGTTGCTTTGTTTTTTAGATGTTTCAGGAAACACCATACACTTCTCCCGAGTGTCTGTTGGCAATTTACATCCCGCCCATCAGCATAACAAGGCTCCCAGTTCTCCATGGCCTGTCCTGCCTTTCTGGATTTTACACTTTTTTCAGATGGCCCTTTTGACCGGGGGGAAGTGAGACTTCATTGTAGTGCAGATTTCCTTTGCAAGCTTGCTTGGTTGGCCAAAAAGGGCGTATGCGTTTTTTCCTGAATATATTCAGGAAAAAACGCATACGCACTTTTTGGCCAAGTGCATCATTGTGGACGTTCTGCCTCTTTTCCTATGCTTTCAATGCAATTCCAGTCTGCCTCCTGAAATCGGTTTCCTGCAATTCTGCCCCGCTTTCAAGTCCTCTTGGCAGCCTTACTTCAGTATATTTTTGGACGATAGCTGTCATTTATAACTCTGCAGGTTTGTGAATTACAGTGCCCCTGAGCTCCTTTCTTCAACTCGCTTTCTTTTGAGCTGGCCGCAACACCGCAGGATGGCTTCAGGCCCTAATCTGGTTCCGGCACGGCACGCTGAGCCTTTGGTTAATTCCTCTTCCTGGTGGGAAATGAGAGTTAAATTTGCCCGTCCAGACACCTCCAGCTAGTCTCTCATTGGTTCTCGCTATTCCTGTTCATCTTCCGCAGAAATTGCAAACTGGGCCAAACAGGAGGTTAAAGGGACTGACTCTCCAAGTCGGGAGAGTGTTAGTAAAGCGTCTGGAATGTTGCACCCGAGTACCAGGGTACGAAAACTGAGACATATTTGAACACGTCTCCCGATCACATGGTTGATCATACTCTAGGTTCCACATGCATGTTTTAGCTGAAGGAAGAATACCTTAAACCTGGGTAGTTGAAACCCGTGGAATGGGTACCATGCAATATGACTTCAAAGGGTCTTCATTTGCTCACCGAACCTCTCCAATCCTATCACTGCTGCGTTTATGCCCCTGTACACATGCTTGATTCTCTTTCGGAGACATAGCAATCCATAGGTTTTAAGATACTTACTAGTCAGGTACATTCTTAGGCATTTAATATGCGGTGTTGAGTCCATTTCGTTGAGCAAGGAGTAGCTCTTGTCTATTCCATATTTGGCTTAAGGAACTTTATCTGTGCTCATTTCAATCTCTGGTTTTATGCAGCACCCCAACTCACCTTTCCCCTTAAGCAAGCATAAGTTGGTTTTCTAAATTTGAGACCCTGTTCTGTTCTGTAATTCAGTTCCTGTGTAGCCAAGTTTACATTCCGTGTATTACTGATATCTTATGATGTTTCTTTTTCTGTGTGACTTATTTCAGTTAGAATCATCATACCTGAATCCACTCATTGTGCTGCTAAGGGCCTGATGACATAGATTTCATTGCTGAGTGATATTGCTTTGTAAGTAAATACCACAACTTCTTTATCCATTTTTCACTTTCTGCGATGTTGAACTTGTACTGTAAACGAGGTTCTTGTAAACAGAGGCGTCCCAAACTTTGGGGTGGCTGTGTCTTTTTGATTTTAATTTCCCTAAGCTATAGGACCATAAGTGGAAGTGCCCTAGGCTCTGTTGCTTTGTTTTTTAGATGTTTCAGGAAACACCATACACTTCTCCCGAGTGTCTGTTGGCAATTTACATCCCGCCCATCAGCATAACAAGGCTCCCAGTTCTCCATGGCCTGTCCTGCCTTTCTGGATTTTACACTTTTTTCAGATGGCCCTTTTGACCGGGGGGAAGTGAGACTTCATTGTAGTGCAGATTTCCTTTGCAAGCTTGCTTGGTTGGCCAAAAAGGGCGTATGCGTTTTTTCCTGAATATATTCAGGAAAAAACGCATACGCCCTTTTTGGCCAAGTGCATCATTGTGGACGTTCTGCCTCTTTTCCTATGCTTTCAATGCAATTCCAGTCTACCTCCTGAAATCGGTTTCCTGCAATTCTGCCCCGCTTTCAAGTCCTCTTGGCAGCCTTACTTCAGTATATTTTTGGACGATAGCTGTCATTTATAACTCTGCAGGTTTGTGAATTACAGTGCCCCTGAGCTCCTTTCTTCAACTCGCTTTCTTTTGAGCTGGCCGCAACACCGCAGGATGGCTTCAGGCCCTAATCTGGTTCCGGCATGGCACGCTGAGCCTTTGGTTAATTCCTCTTCCTGGTGGGAAATGAGAGTTAAATTTGCCCGTCCAGACACCTCCAGCTAGTCTCTCATTGGTTCTCGCTATTCCTGTTCATCTTCCGCAGAAATTGCAAACTGGGCCAAACAGGAGGTTAAAGGGACTGACTCTCCAAGTCGGGAGGGTGTTAGTAAAGCGTCTGGAATGTTGCACCCGAGTACCAGGGTACGAAAACTGAGACATATTTGAACACGTCTCCCGATCACATGGTTGATCATACTCTAGGTTCCACATGCATGTTTTAGCTGAAGGAAGAATACCTTAAACCTGGGTAGTTGAAACCCGTGGAATGGGTACCATGCAATATGACTTCAAAGGGTCTTCATTTGCTCACCGAACCTCTCCAATCCTATCACTGCTGCGTTTATGCCCCTGTACACATGCTTGATTCTCTTTCGGAGACATAGCAATCCATAGGTTTTAAGATACTTACTAGTCAGGTACATTCTTAGGCATTTAATATGCGGTGTTGAGTCCATTTCGTTGAACAAGAGGTAGCTCTTGTCTATTCCATATTTGGCTTAAGGAACTTTATCTGTGCTCATTTCAATCTCTGGTTTTATGCAGCACCCCAACTCACCTTTCCCCTTAAGCAAGCATAAGTTGGTTTTCTAAATTTGAGACCCTGTTCTGTTCTGTAATTCAGTTCCTGTGTAGCCAAGTTTACATTCCGTGTATTACTGATATCTTATGATGTTTCTTTTTCTGTGTGACTTATTTCAGTTAGAATCATCATACCTGAATCCACTCATTGTGCTGCTAAGGGCCTGATGACATAGATTTCATTGCTGAGTGATATTGCTTTGTAAGTAAATACCACAACTTCTTTATCCATTTTTCACTTTCTGCGATGTTGAACTTGTACTGTAAACGAGGTTCTTGTAAACAGAGGCGTCCCAATGTTTGGGGTGGCTGTGTCTTTTTGATTTTAATTTCCCTAAGCTATAGGACCATAAGTGGAAGTGCCCTAGGCTCTGTTGCTTTGTTTTTTAGATGTTTCAGGAAACACCATACACTTCTCCCGAGTGTCTGTTGGCAATTTACATCCCGCCCATCAGCATAACAAGGCTCCCAGTTCTCCATGGCCTGTCCTGCCTTTCTGGATTTTACACTTTTTTCAGATGGCCCTTTTGACCGGGGGGAAGTGAGACTTCATTGTAGTGCAGATTTCCTTTGCAAGCTTGCTTGGTTGGCCAAAAAGGGCGTATGCGTTTTTTCCTGAATATATTCAGGAAAAAACGCATACGCCCTTTTTGGCCAAGTGCATCATTGTGGACGTTCTGCCTCTTTTCCTATGCTTTCAATGCAATTCCAGTCTGCCTCCTGAAATCGGTTTCCTGCAATTCTGCCCCGCTTTCAAGTCCTCTTGGCAGCCTTACTTCAGTATATTTTTGGACGATAGCTGTCATTTATAACTCTGCAGGTTTGTGAATTACAGTGCCCCTGAGCTCCTTTCTTCAACTCGCTTTCTTTTGAGCTGGCCGCAACACCGCAGGATGGCTTCAGGCCCTAATCTGGTTCCGGCACGGCACGCTGAGCCTTTGGTTAATTCCTCTTCCTGGTGGGAAATGAGAGTTAAATTTGCCCGTCCAGACACCTTCCAGCTAGTCTCTCATTGGTTCTCGCTATTCCTGTTCATCTTCCGCAGAAATTGCAAACTGGGCCAAACAGGAGGTTAAAGGGACTGACTCTCCAAGTCGGGAGGGTGTTAGTAAAGCGTCTGGAATGTTGCACCCGAGTACCAGGGTACGAAAACTGAGACATATTTGAACACGTCTCCCGATCACATGGTTGATCATACTCTAGGTTCCACATGCATGTTTTAGCTGAAGGAAGAATACCTTAAACCTGGGTAGTTGAAACCCGTGGAATGGGTACCATGCAATATGACTTCAAAGGGTCTTCATTTGCTCACCGAACCTCTCCAATCCTATCACTGCTGCGTTTATGCCCCTGTACACATGCTTGATTCTCTTTCGGAGACATAGCAATCCATAGGTTTTAAGATACTTACTAGTCAGGTACATTCTTAGGCATTTAATATGCGGTGTTGAGTCCAGTTCGTTGAGCAAGGAGTAGCTCTTGTCTATTCCATATTTGGCTTAAGGAACTTTATCTGTGTTCATTTCAATCTCTGGTTTTATGCAGCACCCCAACTCACCTTTCCCCTTAAGCAAGCATAAGTTAGTTTTCTAAATTTGAGACCCTGTTCTGTTCTGTAATTCAGTTCCTGTGTAGCCAAGTTTACATTCCGTGTATTACTGATATCTTATGATGGTTCTTTTTCTGTGTGACTTATTTCAGTTAGAATCATCATACCTGAATCCACTCATTGTGCTGCTAAGGGCCTGATGACATAGATTTCATTGCTGAGTGATATTGCTTTGTAAGTAAATACCACAACTTCTTTATCCATTTTTCACTTTCTGCGATGTTGAACTTGTACGGTAAACGAGGTTCTTGTAAACAGAGGCGTCCCAAACTTTGGGGTGGCTGTGTCTTTTTGATTTTAATTTCCCTAAGCTATAGGACCATAAGTGGAAGTGCCCTAGGCTCTGTTGCTTTGTTTTTTAGATGTTTCAGGAAACACCATACACTTCTCCCGAGTGTCTGTTGGCAATTTACATCCCGCCCATCAGCATAACAAGGCTCCCAGTTCTCCATGGCCTGTCCTGCCTTTCTGGATTTTACACTTTTTTCAGATGGCCCTTTTGACCGGGGGGAAGTGAGACTTCATTGTAGTGCAGATTTCCTTTGCAAGCTTGCTTGGTTGGCCAAAAAGGGCGTATGCGTTTTTTCCTGAATATATTCAGGAAAAAACGCATACGCCCTTTTTGGCCAAGTGCATCATTGTGGACGTTCTGCCTCTTTTCCTATGCTTTCAATGCAATTCCAGTCTGCCTCCTGAAATCGGTTTCCTGCAATTCTGCCCCGCTTTCAAGTCCTCTTGGCAGCCTTACTTCAGTATATTTTTGGACGATAGCTGTCATTTATAACTCTGCAGGTTTGTGAATTACAGTGCCCCTGAGCTCCTTTCTTCAACTCGCTTTCTTTTGAGCTGGCCGCAACACCGCAGGATGGCTTCAGGCCCTAATCTGGTTCCGGCACGGCACGCTGAGCCTTTGGTTAATTCCTCTTCCTGGTGGGAAATGAGAGTTAAATTTGCCCGTCCAGACACCTTCCAGCTAGTCTCTCATTGGTTCTCGCTATTCCTGTTCATCTTCCGCAGAAATTGCAAACTGGGCCAAACAGGAGGTTAAAGGGACTGACTCTCCAAGTCGGGAGGGTGTTAGTAAAGCGTCTGGAATGTTGCACCCGAGTACCAGGGTACGAAAACTGAGACATATTTGAACACGTCTCCCGATCACATGGTTGATCATACTCTAGGTTCCACATGCATGTTTTAGCTGAAGGAAGAATACCTTAAACCTGGGTAGTTGAAACCCGTGGAATGGGTACCATGCAATATGACTTCAAAGGGTCTTCATTTGCTCACCGAACCTCTCCAATCCTATCACTGCTGCGTTTATGCCCCTGTACACATGCTTGATTCTCTTTCGGAGACATAGCAATCCATAGGTTTTAAGATACTTACTAGTCAGGTACATTCTTAGGCATTTAATATGCGGTGTTGAGTCCATTTCGTTGAGCAAGGAGTAGCTCTTGTCTATTCCATATTTGGCTTAAGGAACTTTATCTGTGCTCATTTCAATCTCTGGTTTTATGCAGCACCCCAACTCACCTTTCCCCTTAAGCAAGCATAAGTTAGTTTTCTAAATTTGAGACCCTGTTCTGTTCTGTAATTCAGTTCCTGTGTAGCCAAGTTTACATTCCGTGTATTACTGATATCTTATGATGGTTCTTTTTCTGTGTGACTTATTTCAGTTAGAATCATCATACCTGAATCCACTCATTGTGCTGCTAAGGGCCTGATGACATAGATTTCATTGCTGAGTGATATTGCTTTGTAAGTAAATACCACAACTTCTTTATCCATTTTTCACTTTCTGCGATGTTGAACTTGTACTGTAAACGAGGTTCTTGTAAACAGAGGCGTCCCAAACTTTGGGGTGGCTGTGTCTTTTTGATTTTAATTTCCCTAAGCTATAGGACCATAAGTGGAAGTGCCCTAGGCTCTGTTGCTTTGTTTTTTAGATGTTTCAGGAAACACCATACACTTCTCCCGAGTGTCTGTTGGCAATTTACATCCCGCCCATCAGCATAACAAGGCTCCCAGTTCTCCATGGCCTGTCCTGCCTTTCTGGATTTTACACTTTTTTCAGATGGCCCTTTTGACCGGGGGGAAGTGAGACTTCATTGTAGTGCAGATTTCCTTTGCAAGCTTGCTTGGTTGGCCAAAAAGGGCGTATGCGTTTTTTCCTGAATATATTCAGGAAAAAACGCATACGCACTTTTTGGCCAAGTGCATCATTGTGGACGTTCTGCCTCTTTTCCTATGCTTTCAATGCAATTCCAGTCTGCCTCCTGAAATCGGTTTCCTGCAATTCTGCCCCGCTTTCAAGTCCTCTTGGCAGCCTTACTTCAGTATATTTTTGGACGATAGCTGTCATTTATAACTCTGCAGGTTTGTGAATTACAGTGCCCCTGAGCTCCTTTCTTCAACTCGCTTTCTTGTGACCTGGCCGCAACACCGCAGGATGGCTTCAGGCCCTAATCTGGTTCCGGCACGGCACGCTGAGCCTTTGGTTAATTCCTCTTCCTGGTGGGAAATGAGAGTTAAATTTGCCCGTCCAGACACCTTCCAGCTAGTCTCTCATTGGTTCTCGCTATTCCTGTTCATCTTCCGCAGAAATTGCAAACTGGGCCAAACAGGAGGTTAAAGGGACTGACTCTCCAAGTCGGGAGGGTGTTAGTAAAGCGTCTGGAATGTTGCACCCGAGTACCAGGGTACGAAAACTGAGACATATTTGAACACGTCTCCCGATCACATGGTTGATCAGACTCTAGGTTCCACATGCATGTTTTAGCTGAAGGAAGAGTACCTTAAACCTGGGTAGTTGAAACCCGTGGAATGGGTACCATGCAATATGACTTCAAAGGGTCTTCATTTGCTCACCGAACCTCTCCAATCCTATCACTGCTGCGTTTATGCCCCTGTACACATGCTTGATTCTCTTTCGGAGACATAGCAATCCATAGGTTTTAAGATACTTACTAGTCAGGTACATTCTTAGGCATTTAATATGCGGTGTTGAGTCCATTTCGTTGAGCAAGGAGTAGCTCTTGTCTATTCCATATTTGGCTTAAGGAACTTTATCTGTGTTCATTTCAATCTCTGGTTTTATGCAGCACCCCAACTCACCTTTCCCCTTAAGCAAGCATAAGTTGGTTTTCTAAATTTGAGACCCTGTTCTGTTCTGTAATTCAGTTCCTGTGTAGCCAAGTTTACATTCCGTGTATTACTGATATCTTATGATGGTTCTTTTTCTGTGTGACTTATTTCAGTTAGAATCATCATACCTGAATCCACTCATTGTGCTGCTAAGGGCCTGATGACATAGATTTCATTGCTGAGTGATATTGCTTTGTAAGTAAATACCACAACTTCTTTATCCATTTTTCACTTTCTGCGATGTTGAACTTGTACTGTAAATGAGGTTCTTGTAAACAGAGGCGTCCCAAACTTTGGGGTGGCTGTGTCTTTTTGATTTTAATTTCCCTAAGCTATAGGACCATAAGTGGAAGTGCCCTAGGCTCTGTTGCTTTGTTTTTTAGATGTTTCAGGAAACACCATACACTTCTCCCGAGTGTCTGTTGGCAATTTACATCCCGCCCATCAGCATAACAAGGCTCCCAGTTCTCCATGGCCTGTCCTGCCTTTCTGGATTTTACACTTTTTTCAGATGGCCCTTTTGACCGGGGGGAAGTGAGACTTCATTGTAGTGCAGATTTCCTTTGCAAGCTTGCTTGGTTGGCCAAAAAGGGCGTATGCGTTTTTTCCTGAATATATTCAGGAAAAAACGCATACGCCCTTTTTGGCCAAGTGCATCATTGTGGACGTTCTGCCTCTTTTCCTATGCTTTCAATGCAATTCCAGTCTGCCTCCTGAAATCGGTTTCCTGCAATTCTGCCCCGCTTTCAAGTCCTCTTGGCAGCCTTACTTCAGTATATTTTTGGACGATAGCTGTCATTTATAACTCTGCAGGTTTGTGAATTACAGTGCCCCTGAGCTCCTTTCTTCAACTCGCTTTCTTTTGAGCTGGCCGCAACACCGCAGGATGGCTTCAGGCCCTAATCTGGTTCCGGCACGGCACGCTGAGCCTTTGGTTAATTCCTCTTCCTGGTGGGAAATGAGAGTTAAATTTGCCCGTCCAGACACCTTCCAGCTAGTCTCTCATTGGTTCTCGCTATTCCTGTTCATCTTCCGCAGAAATTGCAAACTGGGCCAAACAGGAGGTTAAAGGGACTGACTCTCCAAGTCGGGAGGGTGTTAGTAAAGCGTCTGGAATGTTGCACCCGAGTACCAGGGTACGAAAACTGAGACATATTTGAACACGTCTCCCGATCACATGGTTGATCATACTCTAGGTTCCACATGCATGTTTTAGCTGAAGGAAGAATACCTTAAACCTGGGTAGTTGAAACCCGTGGAATGGGTACCATGCAATATGACTTCAAAGGGTCTTCATTTGCTCACCGAACCTCTCCAATCCTATCACTGCTGCGTTTATGCCCCTGTACACATGCTTGATTCTCTTTTGGAGACATAGCAATCCATAGGTTTTAAGATACTTACTAGTCAGGTACATTCTTAGGCATTTAATATGCGGTGTTGAGTCCATTTCGTTGAGCAAGCAGTAGCTCTTGTCTATTCCATATTTGGCTTAAGGAACTTTATCTGTGCTCATTTCAATCTCTGGTTTTATGCAGCACCCCAACTCACCTTTCCCCTTAAGCAAGCATAAGTTGGTTTTCTAAATTTGAGACCCTGTTCTGTTCTGTAATTCAGTTCCTGTGTAGCCAAGTTTACATTCCGTGTATTACTGATATCTTATGATGGTTCTTTTTCTGTGTGACTTATTTCAGTTAGAATCATCATACCTGAATCCACTCATTGTGCTGCTAAGGGCCTGATGACATAGATTTCATTGCTGAGTGATATTGCTTTGTAAGTAAATACCACAACTTCTTTATCCATTTTTCACTTTCTGCGATGTTGAACTTGTACTGTAAACGAGGTTCTTTTAAACAGAGGCGTCCCAAACTTTGGGGTGGCTGTGTCTTTTTGATTTTAATTTCCCTAAGCTATAGGACCATAAGTGGAAGTGCCCTAGGCTCTGTTGCTTTGTTTTTTAGATGTTTCAGGAAACACCATACACTTCTCCCGAGTGTCTGTTGGCAATTTACATCCCGCCCATCAGCATAACAAGGCTCCCAGTTCTCCATGGCCTGTCCTGCCTTTCTGGATTTTACACTTTTTTCAGATGGCCCTTTTGACCGGGGGGAAGTGAGACTTCATTGTAGTGCAGATTTCCTTTGCAAGCTTGCTTGGTTGGCCAAAAAGGGCGTATGCGTTTTTTCCTGAATATATTCAGGAAAAAACGCATACGCCCTTTTTGGCCAAGTGCATCATTGTGGACGTTCTGCCTCTTTTCCTATGCTTTCAATGCAATTCCAGTCTGCCTCCTGAAATCGGTTTCCTGCAATTCTGCCCCGCTTTCAAGTCCTCTTGGCAGCCTTACTTCAGTATATTTTTGGACGATAGCTGTCATTTATAACTCTGCAGGTTTGTGAATTACAGTGCCCCTGAGCTCCTTTCTTCAACTCGCTTTCTTTTGAGCTGGCCGCAACACCGCAGGATGGCTTCAGGCCCTAATCTGGTTCCGGCACGGCACGCTGAGCCTTTGGTTAATTCCTCTTCCTGGTGGGAAATGAGAGTTAAATTTGCCCGTCCAGACACCTTCCAGCTAGTCTCTCATTGGTTCTCGCTATTCCTGTTCATCTTCCGCAGAAATTGCAAACTGGGCCAAACAGGAGGTTAAAGGGACTGACTCTCCAAGTCGGGAGGGTGTTAGTAAAGCGTCTGGAATGTTGCACCCGAGTACCAGGGTACGAAAACTGAGACATATTTGAACACGTCTCCCGATCACATGGTTGATCAGACTCTAGGTTCCACATGCATGTTTTAGCTGAAGGAAGAATACCTTAAACCTGGGTAGTTGAAACCCGTGGAATGGGTACCATGCAATATGACTTCAAAGGGTCTTCATTTGCTCACCGAACCTCTCCAATCCTATCACTGCTGCGTTTATGCCCCTGTACACATGCTTGATTCTCTTTCGGAGACATAGCAATCCATAGGTTTTAAGATACTTACTAGTCAGGTACATTCTTAGGCATTTAATATGCGGTGTTGAGTCCATTTCGTTGAGCAAGCAGTAGCTCTTGTCTATTCCATATTTGGCTTAAGGAACTTTATCTGTGCTCATTTCAATCTCTGGTTTTATGCAGCACCCCAACTCACCTTTCCCCTTAAGCAAGCATAAGTTGGTTTTCTAAATTTGAGACCCTGTTCTGTTCTGTAATTCAGTTCCTGTGTAGCCAAGTTTACATTCCGTGTATTACTGATATCTTATGATGTTTCTTTTTCTGTGTGACTTATTTCAGTTAGAATCATCATACCTGAATCCACTCATTGTGCTGCTAAGGGCCTGATGACATAGATTTCATTGCTGAGTGATATTGCTTTGTAAGTAAATACCACAACTTCTTTATCCATTTTTCACTTTCTGCGATGTTGAACTTGTACGGTAAACGAGGTTCTTGTAAACAGAGGCGTCCCAAACTTTGGGGTGGCTGTGTCTTTTTGATTTTAATTTCCCTAAGCTATAGGACCATAAGTGGAAGTGCCCTAGGCTCTGTTGCTTTGTTTTTTAGATGTTTCAGGAAACACCATACACTTCTCCCGAGTGTCTGTTGGCAATTTACATCCCGCCCATCAGCATAACAAGGCTCCCAGTTCTCCATGGCCTGTCCTGCCTTTCTGGATTTTACACTTTTTTCAGATGGCCCTTTTGACCGGGGGGAAGTGAGACTTCATTGTAGTGCAGATTTCCTTTGCAAGCTTGCTTGGTTGGCCAAAAAGGGCGTATGCGTTTTTTCCTGAATATATTCAGGAAAAAACGCATACGCCCTTTTTGGCCAAGTGCATCATTGTGGACGTTCTGCCTCTTTTCCTATGCTTTCAATGCAATTCCAGTCTGCCTCCTGAAATCGGTTTCCTGCAATTCTGCCCCGCTTTCAAGTCCTCTTGGCAGCCTTACTTCAGTATATTTTTGGACGATAGCTGTCATTTATAACTCTGCAGGTTTGTGAATTACAGTGCCCCTGAGCTCCTTTCTTCAACTCGCTTTCTTTTGAGCTGGCCGCAACACCGCAGGATGGCTTCAGGCCCTAATCTGGTTCCGGCACGGCACGCTGAGCCTTTGGTTAATTCCTCTTCCTGGTGGGAAATGAGAGTTAAATTTGCCCGTCCAGACACCTTCCAGCTAGTCTCTCATTGGTTCTCGCTATTCCTGTTCATCTTCCGCAGAAATTGCAAACTGGGCCAAACAGGAGGTTAAAGGGACTGACTCTCCAAGTCGGGAGGGTGTTAGTAAAGCGTCTGGAATGTTGCACCCGAGTACCAGGGTACGAAAACTGAGACATATTTGAACACGTCTCCCGATCACATGGTTGATCATACTCTAGGTTCCACATGCATGTTTTAGCTGAAGGAAGAATACCTTAAACCTGGGTAGTTGAAACCCGTGGAATGGGTACCATGCAATATGACTTCAAAGGGTCTTCATTTGCTCACCGAACCTCTCCAATCCTATCACTGCTGCATTTATGCCCCTGTACACATGCTTGATTCTCTTTCGGAGACATAGCAATCCATAGGTTTTAAGATACTTACTAGTCAGGTACATTCTTAGGCATTTAATATGCGGTGTTGAGTCCATTTCGTTGAGCAAGGAGTAGCTCTTGTCTATTCCATATTTGGCTTAAGGAACTTTATCTGTGCTCATTTCAATCTCTGGTTTTATGCAGCACCCCAACTCACCTTTCCCCTTAAGCAAGCATAAGTTGGTTTTCTAAATTTGAGACCCTGTTCTGTTCTGTAATTCAGTTCCTGTGTAGCCAAGTTTACATTCCGTGTATTACTGATATCTTATGATGTTTCTTTTTCTGTGTGACTTATTTCAGTTAGAATCATCATACCTGAATCCACTCATTGTGCTGCTAAGGGCCTGATGACATAGATTTCATTGCTGAGTGATATTGCTTTGTAAGTAAATACCACAACTTCTTTATCCATTTTTCACTTTCTGCGATGTTGAACTTGTACGGTAAACGAGGTTCTTGTAAACAGAGGCGTCCCAAACTTTGGGGTGGCTGTGTCTTTTTGATTTTAATTTCCCTAAGCTATAGGACCATAAGTGGAAGTGCCCTAGGCTCTGTTGCTTTGTTTTTTAGATGTTTCAGGAAACACCATACACTTCTCCCGAGTGTCTGTTGGCAATTTACATCCTGCCCATCAGCATAACAAGGCTCCCAGTTCTCCATGGCCTGTCCTGCCTTTCTGGATTTTACACTTTTTTCAGATGGCCCTTTTGACCGGGGGGAAGTGAGACTTCATTGTAGTGCAGATTTCCTTTGCAAGCTTGCTTGGTTGGCCAAAAAGGGCGTATGCGTTTTTTCCTGAATATATTCAGGAAAAAACGCATACGCCCTTTTTGGCCAAGTGCATCATTGTGGACGTTCTGCCTCTTTTCCTATGCTTTCAATGCAATTCCAGTCTGCCTCCTGAAATCGGTTTCCTGCAATTCTGCCCCGCTTTCAAGTCCTCTTGGCAGCCTTACTTCAGTATATTTTTGGACGATAGCTGTCATTTATAACTCTGCAGGTTTGTGAATTACAGTGCCCCTGAGCTCCTTTCTTCAACTCGCTTTCTTTTGAGCTGGCCGCAACACCGCAGGATGGCTTCAGGCCCTAATCTGGTTCCGGCACGGCACGCTGAGCCTTTGGTTAATTCCTCTTCCTGGTGGGAAATGAGAGTTAAATTTGCCCGTCCAGACACCTTCCAGCTAGTCTCTCATTGGTTCTCGCTATTCCTGTTCATCTTCCGCAGAAATTGCAAACTGGGCCAAACAGGAGGTTAAAGGGACTGACTCTCCAAGTCGGGAGGGTGTTAGTAAAGCGTCTGGAATGTTGCACCCGAGTACCAGGGTACGAAAACTGAGACATATTTGAACACGTCTCCCGATCACATGGTTGATCATACTCTAGGTTCCACATGCATGTTTTAGCTGAAGGAAGAATACCTTAAACCTGGGTAGTTGAAACCCGTGGAATGGGTACCATGCAATATGACTTCAAAGGGTCTTCATTTGCTCACCGAACCTCTCCAATCCTATCACTGCTGCGTTTATGCCCCTGTACACATGCTTGATTCTCTTTCGGAGACATAGCAATCCATAGGTTTTAAGATACTTACTAGTCAGGTACATTCTTAGGCATTTAATATGCGGTGTTGAGTCCATTTCGTTGAGCAAGGAGTAGCTCTTGTCTATTCCATATTTGGCTTAAGGAACTTTATCTGTGCTCATTTCAATCTCTGGTTTTATGCAGCACCCCAACTCACCTTTCCCCTTAAGCAAGCATAAGTTGGTTTTCTAAATTTGAGACCCTGTTCTGTTCTGTAATTCAGTTCCTGTGTAGCCAAGTTTACATTCCGTGTATTACTGATATCTTATGATGTTTCTTTTTCTGTGTGACTTATTTCAGTTAGAATCATCATACCTGAATCCACTCATTGTGCTGCTAAGGGCCTGATGACATAGATTTCATTGCTGAGTGATATTGCTTTGTAAGTAAATACCACAACTTCTTTATCCATTTTTCACTTTCTGCGATGTTGAACTTGTACGGTAAACGAGGTTCTTGTAAACAGAGGCGTCCCAAACTTTGGGGTGGCTGTGTCTTTTTGATTTTAATTTCCCTAAGCTATAGGACCATAAGTGGAAGTGCCCTAGGCTCTGTTGCTTTGTTTTTTAGATGTTTCAGGAAACACCATACACTTCTCCCGAGTGTCTGTTGGCAATTTACATCCCGCCCATCAGCATAACAAGGCTCCCAGTTCTCCATGGCCTGTCCTGCCTTTCTGGATTTTACACTTTTTTCAGATGGCCCTTTTGACCGGGGGGAAGTGAGACTTCATTGTAGTGCAGATTTCCTTTGCAAGCTTGCTTGGTTGGCCAAAAAGGGCGTATGCGTTTTTTCCTGAATATATTCAGGAAAAAACGCATACGCCCTTTTTGGCCAAGTGCATCATTGTGGACGTTCTGCCTCTTTTCCTATGCTTTCAATGCAATTCCAGTCTGCCTCCTGAAATCGGTTTCCTGCAATTCTGCCCCGCTTTCAAGTCCTCTTGGCAGCCTTACTTCAGTATATTTTTGGACGATAGCTGTCATTTATAACTCTGCAGGTTTGTGAATTACAGTGCCCCTGAGCTCCTTTCTTCAACTCGCTTTCTTTTGAGCTGGCCGCAACACCGCAGGATGGCTTCAGGCCCTAATCTGGTTCCGGCACGGCACGCTGAGCCTTTGGTTAATTCCTCTTCCTGGTGGGAAATGAGAGTTAAATTTGCCCGTCCAGACACCTTCCAGCTAGTCTCTCATTGGTTCTCGCTATTCCTGTTCATCTTCCGCAGAAATTGCAAACTGGGCCAAACAGGAGGTTAAAGGGACTGACTCTCCAAGTCGGGAGGGTGTTAGTAAAGCGTCTGGAATGTTGCACCCGAGTACCAGGGTACGAAAACTGAGACATATTTGAACACGTCTCCCGATCACATGGTTGATCATACTCTAGGTTCCACATGCATGTTTTAGCTGAAGGAAGAATACCTTAAACCTGGGTAGTTGAAACCCGTGGAATGGGTACCATGCAATATGACTTCAAAGGGTCTTCATTTGCTCACCGAACCTCTCCAATCCTATCACTGCTGCGTTTATGCCCCTGTACACATGCTTGATTCTCTTTCGGAGACATAGCAATCCATAGGTTTTAAGATACTTACTAGTCAGGTACATTCTTAGGCATTTAATATGCGGTGTTGAGTCCATTTCGTTGAGCAAGGAGTAGCTCTTGTCTATTCCATATTTGGCTTAAGGAACTTTATCTGTGCTCATTTCAATCTCTGGTTTTATGCAGCACCCCAACTCACCTTTCCCCTTAAGCAAGCATAAGTTGGTTTTCTAAATTTGAGACCCTGTTCTGTTCTGTAATTCAGTTCCTGTGTAGCCAAGTTTACATTCCGTGTATTACTGATATCTTATGATGTTTCTTTTTCTGTGTGACTTATTTCAGTTAGAATCATCATACCTGAATCCACTCATTGTGCTGCTAAGGGCCTGATGACATAGATTTCATTGCTGAGTGATATTGCTTTGTAAGTAAATACCACAACTTCTTTATCCATTTTTCACTTTCTGCGATGTTGAACTTGTACGGTAAACGAGGTTCTTGTAAACAGAGGCGTCCCAAACTTTGGGGTGGCTGTGTCTTTTTGATTTTAATTTCCCTAAGCTATAGGACCATAAGTGGAAGTGCCCTAGGCTCTGTTGCTTTGTTTTTTAGATGTTTCAGGAAACACCATACACTTCTCCCGAGTGTCTGTTGGCAATTTACATCCCGCCCATCAGCATAACAAGGCTCCCAGTTCTCCATGGCCTGTCCTGCCTTTCTGGATTTTACACTTTTTTCAGATGGCCCTTTTGACCGGGGGGAAGTGAGACTTCATTGTAGTGCAGATTTCCTTTGCAAGCTTGCTTGGTTGGCCAAAAAGGGCGTATGCGTTTTTTCCTGAATATATTCAGGAAAAAACGCATACGCCCTTTTTGGCCAAGTGCATCATTGTGGACGTTCTGCCTCTTTTCCTATGCTTTCAATGCAATTCCAGTCTGCCTCCTGAAATCGGTTTCCTGCAATTCTGCCCCGCTTTCAAGTCCTCTTGGCAGCCTTACTTCAGTATATTTTTGGACGATAGCTGTCATTTATAACTCTGCAGGTTTGTGAATTACAGTGCCCCTGAGCTCCTTTCTTCAACTCGCTTTCTTTTGAGCTGGCCGCAACACCGCAGGATGGCTTCAGGCCCTAATCTGGTTCCGGCACGGCACGCTGAGCCTTTGGTTAATTCCTCTTCCTGGTGGGAAATGAGAGTTAAATTTGCCCGTCCAGACACCTTCCAGCTAGTCTCTCATTGGTTCTCGCTATTCCTGTTCATCTTCCGCAGAAATTGCAAACTGGGCCAAACAGGAGGTTAAAGGGACTGACTCTCCAAGTCGGGAGGGTGTTAGTAAAGCGTCTGGAATGTTGCACCCGAGTACCAGGGTACGAAAACTGAGACATATTTGAACACGTCTCCCGATCACATGGTTGATCATACTCTAGGTTCCACATGCATGTTTTAGCTGAAGGAAGAATACCTTAAACCTGGGTAGTTGAAACCCGTGGAATGGGTACCATGCAATATGACTTCAAAGGGTCTTCATTTGCTCACCGAACCTCTCCAATCCTATCACTGCTGCGTTTATGCCCCTGTACACATGCTTGATTCTCTTTCGGAGACATAGCAATCCATAGGTTTTAAGATACTTACTAGTCAGGTACATTCTTAGGCATTTAATATGCGGTGTTGAGTCCATTTCGTTGAGCAAGGAGTAGCTCTTGTCTATTCCATATTTGGCTTAAGGAACTTTATCTGTGCTCATTTCAATCTCTGGTTTTATGCAGCACCCCAACTCACCTTTCCCCTTAAGCAAGCATAAGTTGGTTTTCTAAATTTGAGACCCTGTTCTGTTCTGTAATTCAGTTCCTGTGTAGCCAAGTTTACATTCCGTGTATTACTGATATCTTATGATGTTTCTTTTTCTGTGTGACTTATTTCAGTTAGAATCATCATACCTGAATCCACTCATTGTGCTGCTAAGGGCCTGATGACATAGATTTCATTGCTGAGTGATATTGCTTTGTAAGTAAATACCACAACTTCTTTATCCATTTTTCACTTTCTGCGATGTTGAACTTGTACGGTAAACGAGGTTCTTGTAAACAGAGGCGTCCCAAACTTTGGGGTGGCTGTGTCTTTTTGATTTTAATTTCCCTAAGCTATAGGACCATAAGTGGAAGTGCCCTAGGCTCTGTTGCTTTGTTTTTTAGATGTTTCAGGAAACACCATACACTTCTCCCGAGTGTCTGTTGGCAATTTACATCCCGCCCATCAGCATAACAAGGCTCCCAGTTCTCCATGGCCTGTCCTGCCTTTCTGGATTTTACACTTTTTTCAGATGGCCCTTTTGACCAGGGGGAAGTGAGACTTCATTGTAGTGCAGATTTCCTTTGCAAGCTTGCTTGGTTGGCCAAAAAGGGCGTATGCGTTTTTTCCTGAATATATTCAGGAAAAAACGCATACGCCCTTTTTGGCCAAGTGCATCATTGTGGACGTTCTGCCTCTTTTCCTATGCTTTCAATGCAATTCCAGTCTGCCTCCTGAAATCGGTTTCCTGCAATTCTGCCCCGCTTTCAAGTCCTCTTGGCAGCCTTACTTCAGTATATTTTTGGACGATAGCTGTCATTTATAACTCTGCAGGTTTGTGAATTACAGTGCCCCTGAGCTCCTTTCTTCAACTCGCTTTCTTTTGAGCTGGCCGCAACACCGCAGGATGGCTTCAGGCCCTAATCTGGTTCCGGCACGGCACGCTGAGCCTTTGGTTAATTCCTCTTCCTGGTGGGAAATGAGAGTTAAATTTGCCCGTCCAGACACCTCCAGCTAGTCTCTCATTGGTTCTCGCTATTCCTGTTCATCTTCCGCAGAAATTGCAAACTGGGCCAAACAGGAGGTTAAAGGGACTGACTCTCCAAGGCGGGAGGGTGTTAGTAAAGCGTCTGGAATGTTGCACCCGAGTACCAGGGTACGAAAACTGAGACATATTTGAACACGTCTCCCGATCACATGGTTGATCATACTCTAGGTTCCACATGCATGTTTTAGCTGAAGGAAGAATACCTTAAACCTGGGTAGTTGAAACCCGTGGAATGGGTACCATGCAATATGACTTCAAAGGGTCTTCATTTGCTCACCGAACCTCTCCAATCCTATCACTGCTGCGTTTATGCCCCTGTACACATGCTTGATTCTCTTTCGGAGACATAGCAATCCATAGGTTTTAAGATACTTACTAGTCAGGTACATTCTTAGGCATTTAATATGCGGTGTTGAGTCCATTTCGTTGAGCAAGGAGTAGCTCTTGTCTATTCCATATTTGGCTTAAGGAACTTTATCTGTGCTCATTTCAATCTCTGGTTTTATGCAGCACCCCAACTCACCTTTCCCCTTAAGCAAGCATAAGTTGGTTTTCTAAATTTGAGACCCTGTTCTGTTCTGTAATTCAGTTCCTGTGTAGCCAAGTTTACATTCCGTGTATTACTGATATCTTATGATGTTTCTTTTTCTGTGTGACTTATTTCAGTTAGAATCATCATACCTGAATCCACTCATTGTGCTGCTAAGGGCCTGATGACATAGATTTCATTGCTGAGTGATATTGCTTTGTAAGTAAATACCACAACTTCTTTATCCATTTTTCACTTTCTGCGATGTTGAACTTGTACGGTAAACGAGGTTCTTGTAAACAGAGGCGTCCCAAACTTTGGGGTGGCTGTGTCTTTTTGATTTTAATTTCCCTAAGCTATAGGACCATAAGTGGAAGTGCCCTAGGCTCTGTTGCTTTGTTTTTTAGATGTTTCAGGAAACACCATACACTTCTCCCGAGTGTCTGTTGGCAATTTACATCCTGCCCATCAGCATAACAAGGCTCCCAGTTCTCCATGGCCTGTCCTGCCTTTCTGGATTTTACACTTTTTTCAGATGGCCCTTTTGACCGGGGGGAAGTGAGACTTCATTGTAGTGCAGATTTCCTTTGCAAGCTTGCTTGGTTGGCCAAAAAGGGCGTATGCGTTTTTTCCTGAATATATTCAGGAAAAAACGCATACGCCCTTTTTGGCCAAGTGCATCATTGTGGACGTTCTGCCTCTTTTCCTATGCTTTCAATGCAATTCCAGTCTGCCTCCTGAAATCGGTTTCCTGCAATTCTGCCCCGCTTTCAAGTCCTCTTGGCAGCCTTACTTCAGTATATTTTTGGACGATAGCTGTCATTTATAACTCTGCAGGTTTGTGAATTACAGTGCCCCTGAGCTCCTTTCTTCAACTCGCTTTCTTTTGAGCTGGCCGCAACACCGCAGGATGGCTTCAGGCCCTAATCTGGTTCCGGCACGGCACGCTGAGCCTTTGGTTAATTCCTCTTCCTGGTGGGAAATGAGAGTTAAATTTGCCCGTCCAGACACCTTCCAGCTAGTCTCTCATTGGTTCTCGCTATTCCTGTTCATCTTCCGCAGAAATTGCAAACTGGGCCAAACAGGAGGTTAAAGGGACTGACTCTCCAAGTCGGGAGGGTGTTAGTAAAGCGTCTGGAATGTTGCACCCGAGTACCAGGGTACGAAAACTGAGACATATTTGAACACGTCTCCCGATCACATGGTTGATCATACTCTAGGTTCCACATGCATGTTTTAGCTGAAGGAAGAATACCTTAAACCTGGGTAGTTGAAACCCGTGGAATGGGTACCATGCAATATGACTTCAAAGGGTCTTCATTTGCTCACCGAACCTCTCCAATCCTATCACTGCTGCGTTTATGCCCCTGTACACATGCTTGATTCTCTTTCGGAGACATAGCAATCCATAGGTTTTAAGATACTTACTAGTCAGGTACATTCTTAGGCATTTAATATGCGGTGTTGAGTCCATTTCGTTGAGCAAGGAGTAGCTCTTGTCTATTCCATATTTGGCTTAAGGAACTTTATCTGTGCTCATTTCAATCTCTGGTTTTATGCAGCACCCCAACTCACCTTTCCCCTTAAGCAAGCATAAGTTGGTTTTCTAAATTTGAGACCCTGTTCTGTTCTGTAATTCAGTTCCTGTGTAGCCAAGTTTACATTCCGTGTATTACTGATATCTTATGATGTTTCTTTTTCTGTGTGACTTATTTCAGTTAGAATCATCATACCTGAATCCACTCATTGTGCTGCTAAGGGCCTGATGACATAGATTTCATTGCTGAGTGATATTGCTTTGTAAGTAAATACCACAACTTCTTTATCCATTTTTCACTTTCTGCGATGTTGAACTTGTACGGTAAACGAGGTTCTTGTAAACAGAGGCGTCCCAAACTTTGGGGTGGCTGTGTCTTTTTGATTTTAATTTCCCTAAGCTATAGGACCATAAGTGGAAGTGCCCTAGGCTCTGTTGCTTTGTTTTTTAGATGTTTCAGGAAACACCATACACTTCTCCCGAGTGTCTGTTGGCAATTTACATCCCGCCCATCAGCATAACAAGGCTCCCAGTTCTCCATGGCCTGTCCTGCCTTTCTGGATTTTACACTTTTTTCAGATGGCCCTTTTGACCGGGGGGAAGTGAGACTTCATTGTAGTGCAGATTTCCTTTGCAAGCTTGCTTGGTTGGCCAAAAAGGGCGTATGCGTTTTTTCCTGAATATATTCAGGAAAAAACGCATACGCCCTTTTTGGCCAAGTGCATCATTGTGGACGTTCTGCCTCTTTTCCTATGCTTTCAATGCAATTCCAGTCTGCCTCCTGAAATCGGTTTCCTGCAATTCTGCCCCGCTTTCAAGTCCTCTTGGCAGCCTTACTTCAGTATATTTTTGGACGATAGCTGTCATTTATAACTCTGCAGGTTTGTGAATTACAGTGCCCCTGAGCTCCTTTCTTCAACTCGCTTTCTTTTGAGCTGGCCGCAACACCGCAGGATGGCTTCAGGCCCTAATCTGGTTCCGGCACGGCACGCTGAGCCTTTGGTTAATTCCTCTTCCTGGTGGGAAATGAGAGTTAAATTTGCCCGTCCAGACACCTTCCAGCTAGTCTCTCATTGGTTCTCGCTATTCCTGTTCATCTTCCGCAGAAATTGCAAACTGGGCCAAACAGGAGGTTAAAGGGACTGACTCTCCAAGTCGGGAGGGTGTTAGTAAAGCGTCTGGAATGTTGCACCCGAGTACCAGGGTACGAAAACTGAGACATATTTGAACACGTCTCCCGATCACATGGTTGATCATACTCTAGGTTCCACATGCATGTTTTAGCTGAAGGAAGAATACCTTAAACCTGGGTAGTTGAAACCCGTGGAATGGGTACCATGCAATATGACTTCAAAGGGTCTTCATTTGCTCACCGAACCTCTCCAATCCTATCACTGCTGCGTTTATGCCCCTGTACACATGCTTGATTCTCTTTCGGAGACATAGCAATCCATAGGTTTTAAGATACTTACTAGTCAGGTACATTCTTAGGCATTTAATATGCGGTGTTGAGTCCATTTCGTTGAGCAAGGAGTAGCTCTTGTCTATTCCATATTTGGCTTAAGGAACTTTATCTGTGCTCATTTCAATCTCTGGTTTTATGCAGCACCCCAACTCACCTTTCCCCTTAAGCAAGCATAAGTTGGTTTTCTAAATTTGAGACCCTGTTCTGTTCTGTAATTCAGTTCCTGTGTAGCCAAGTTTACATTCCGTGTATTACTGATATCTTATGATGTTTCTTTTTCTGTGTGACTTATTTCAGTTAGAATCATCATACCTGAATCCACTCATTGTGCTGCTAAGGGCCTGATGACATAGATTTCATTGCTGAGTGATATTGCTTTGTAAGTAAATACCACAACTTCTTTATCCATTTTTCACTTTCTGCGATGTTGAACTTGTACGGTAAACGAGGTTCTTGTAAACAGAGGCGTCCCAAACTTTGGGGTGGCTGTGTCTTTTTGATTTTAATTTCCCTAAGCTATAGGACCATAAGTGGAAGTGCCCTAGGCTCTGTTGCTTTGTTTTTTAGATGTTTCAGGAAACACCATACACTTCTCCCGAGTGTCTGTTGGCAATTTACATCCCGCCCATCAGCATAACAAGGCTCCCAGTTCTCCATGGCCTGTCCTGCCTTTCTGGATTTTACACTTTTTTCAGATGGCCCTTTTGACCGGGGGGAAGTGAGACTTCATTGTAGTGCAGATTTCCTTTGCAAGCTTGCTTGGTTGGCCAAAAAGGGCGTATGCGTTTTTTCCTGAATATATTCAGGAAAAAACGCATACGCCCTTTTTGGCCAAGTGCATCATTGTGGACGTTCTGCCTCTTTTCCTATGCTTTCAATGCAATTCCAGTCTGCCTCCTGAAATCGGTTTCCTGCAATTCTGCCCCGCTTTCAAGTCCTCTTGGCAGCCTTACTTCAGTATATTTTTGGACGATAGCTGTCATTTATAACTCTGCAGGTTTGTGAATTACAGTGCCCCTGAGCTCCTTTCTTCAACTCGCTTTCTTTTGAGCTGGCCGCAACACCGCAGGATGGCTTCAGGCCCTAATCTGGTTCCGGCACGGCACGCTGAGCCTTTGGTTAATTCCTCTTCCTGGTGGGAAATGAGAGTTAAATTTGCCCGTCCAGACACCTTCCAGCTAGTCTCTCATTGGTTCTCGCTATTCCTGTTCATCTTCCGCAGAAATTGCAAACTGGGCCAAACAGGAGGTTAAAGGGACTGACTCTCCAAGTCGGGAGGGTGTTAGTAAAGCGTCTGGAATGTTGCACCCGAGTACCAGGGTACGAAAACTGAGACATATTTGAACACGTCTCCCGATCACATGGTTGATCATACTCTAGGTTCCACATGCATGTTTTAGCTGAAGGAAGAATACCTTAAACCTGGGTAGTTGAAACCCGTGGAATGGGTACCATGCAATATGACTTCAAAGGGTCTTCATTTGCTCACCGAACCTCTCCAATCCTATCACTGCTGCGTTTATGCCCCTGTACACATGCTTGATTCTCTTTCGGAGACATAGCAATCCATAGGTTTTAAGATACTTACTAGTCAGGTACATTCTTAGGCATTTAATATGCGGTGTTGAGTCCATTTCGTTGAGCAAGGAGTAGCTCTTGTCTATTCCATATTTGGCTTAAGGAACTTTATCTGTGCTCATTTCAATCTCTGGTTTTATGCAGCACCCCAACTCACCTTTCCCCTTAAGCAAGCATAAGTTGGTTTTCTAAATTTGAGACCCTGTTCTGTTCTGTAATTCAGTTCCTGTGTAGCCAAGTTTACATTCCGTGTATTACTGATATCTTATGATGTTTCTTTTTCTGTGTGACTTATTTCAGTTAGAATCATCATACCTGAATCCACTCATTGTGCTGCTAAGGGCCTGATGACATAGATTTCATTGCTGAGTGATATTGCTTTGTAAGTAAATACCACAACTTCTTTATCCATTTTTCACTTTCTGCGATGTTGAACTTGTACGGTAAACGAGGTTCTTGTAAACAGAGGCGTCCCAAACTTTGGGGTGGCTGTGTCTTTTTGATTTTAATTTCCCTAAGCTATAGGACCATAAGTGGAAGTGCCCTAGGCTCTGTTGCTTTGTTTTTTAGATGTTTCAGGAAACACCATACACTTCTCCCGAGTGTCTGTTGGCAATTTACATCCCGCCCATCAGCATAACAAGGCTCCCAGTTCTCCATGGCCTGTCCTGCCTTTCTGGATTTTACACTTTTTTCAGATGGCCCTTTTGACCGGGGGGAAGTGAGACTTCATTGTAGTGCAGATTTCCTTTGCAAGCTTGCTTGGTTGGCCAAAAAGGGCGTATGCGTTTTTTCCTGAATATATTCAGGAAAAAACGCATACGCCCTTTTTGGCCAAGTGCATCATTGTGGACGTTCTGCCTCTTTTCCTATGCTTTCAATGCAATTCCAGTCTGCCTCCTGAAATCGGTTTCCTGCAATTCTGCCCCGCTTTCAAGTCCTCTTGGCAGCCTTACTTCAGTATATTTTTGGACGATAGCTGTCATTTATAACTCTGCAGGTTTGTGAATTACAGTGCCCCTGAGCTCCTTTCTTCAACTCGCTTTCTTTTGAGCTGGCCGCAACACCGCAGGATGGCTTCAGGCCCTAATCTGGTTCCGGCACGGCACGCTGAGCCTTTGGTTAATTCCTCTTCCTGGTGGGAAATGAGAGTTAAATTTGCCCGTCCAGACACCTTCCAGCTAGTCTCTCATTGGTTCTCGCTATTCCTGTTCATCTTCCGCAGAAATTGCAAACTGGGCCAAACAGGAGGTTAAAGGGACTGACTCTCCAAGTCGGGAGGGTGTTAGTAAAGCGTCTGGAATGTTGCACCCGAGTACCAGGGTACGAAAACTGAGACATATTTGAACACGTCTCCCGATCACATGGTTGATCATACTCTAGGTTCCACATGCATGTTTTAGCTGAAGGAAGAATACCTTAAACCTGGGTAGTTGAAACCCGTGGAATGGGTACCATGCAATATGACTTCAAAGGGTCTTCATTTGCTCACCGAACCTCTCCAATCCTATCACTGCTGCGTTTATGCCCCTGTACACATGCTTGATTCTCTTTCGGAGACATAGCAATCCATAGGTTTTAAGATACTTACTAGTCAGGTACATTCTTAGGCATTTAATATGCGGTGTTGAGTCCATTTCGTTGAGCAAGGAGTAGCTCTTGTCTATTCCATATTTGGCTTAAGGAACTTTATCTGTGCTCATTTCAATCTCTGGTTTTATGCAGCACCCCAACTCACCTTTCCCCTTAAGCAAGCATAAGTTGGTTTTCTAAATTTGAGACCCTGTTCTGTTCTGTAATTCAGTTCCTGTGTAGCCAAGTTTACATTCCGTGTATTACTGATATCTTATGATGTTTCTTTTTCTGTGTGACTTATTTCAGTTAGAATCATCATACCTGAATCCACTCATTGTGCTGCTAAGGGCCTGATGACATAGATTTCATTGCTGAGTGATATTGCTTTGTAAGTAAATACCACAACTTCTTTATCCATTTTTCACTTTCTGCGATGTTGAACTTGTACGGTAAACGAGGTTCTTGTAAACAGAGGCGTCCCAAACTTTGGGGTGGCTGTGTCTTTTTGATTTTAATTTCCCTAAGCTATAGGACCATAAGTGGAAGTGCCCTAGGCTCTGTTGCTTTGTTTTTTAGATGTTTCAGGAAACACCATACACTTCTCCCGAGTGTCTGTTGGCAATTTACATCCCGCCCATCAGCATAACAAGGCTCCCAGTTCTCCATGGCCTGTCCTGCCTTTCTGGATTTTACACTTTTTTCAGATGGCCCTTTTGACCAGGGGGAAGTGAGACTTCATTGTAGTGCAGATTTCCTTTGCAAGCTTGCTTGGTTGGCCAAAAAGGGCGTATGCGTTTTTTCCTGAATATATTCAGGAAAAAACGCATACGCCCTTTTTGGCCAAGTGCATCATTGTGGACGTTCTGCCTCTTTTCCTATGCTTTCAATGCAATTCCAGTCTGCCTCCTGAAATCGGTTTCCTGCAATTCTGCCCCGCTTTCAAGTCCTCTTGGCAGCCTTACTTCAGTATATTTTTGGACGATAGCTGTCATTTATAACTCTGCAGGTTTGTGAATTACAGTGCCCCTGAGCTCCTTTCTTCAACTCGCTTTCTTTTGAGCTGGCCGCAACACCGCAGGATGGCTTCAGGCCCTAATCTGGTTCCGGCACGGCACGCTGAGCCTTTGGTTAATTCCTCTTCCTGGTGGGAAATGAGAGTTAAATTTGCCCGTCCAGACACCTCCAGCTAGTCTCTCATTGGTTCTCGCTATTCCTGTTCATCTTCCGCAGAAATTGCAAACTGGGCCAAACAGGAGGTTAAAGGGACTGACTCTCCAAGGCGGGAGGGTGTTAGTAAAGCGTCTGGAATGTTGCACCCGAGTACCAGGGTACGAAAACTGAGACATATTTGAACACGTCTCCCGATCACATGGTTGATCATACTCTAGGTTCCACATGCATGTTTTAGCTGAAGGAAGAATACCTTAAACCTGGGTAGTTGAAACCCGTGGAATGGGTACCATGCAATATGACTTCAAAGGGTCTTCATTTGCTCACCGAACCTCTCCAATCCTATCACTGCTGCGTTTATGCCCCTGTACACATGCTTGATTCTCTTTCGGAGACATAGCAATCCATAGGTTTTAAGATACTTACTAGTCAGGTACATTCTTAGGCATTTAATATGCGGTGTTGAGTCCATTTCGTTGAGCAAGGAGTAGCTCTTGTCTATTCCATATTTGGCTTAAGGAACTTTATCTGTGCTCATTTCAATCTCTGGTTTTATGCAGCACCCCAACTCACCTTTCCCCTTAAGCAAGCATAAGTTGGTTTTCTAAATTTGAGACCCTGTTCTGTTCTGTAATTCAGTTCCTGTGTAGCCAAGTTTACATTCCGTGTATTACTGATATCTTATGATGTTTCTTTTTCTGTGTGACTTATTTCAGTTAGAATCATCATACCTGAATCCACTCATTGTGCTGCTAAGGGCCTGATGACATAGATTTCATTGCTGAGTGATATTGCTTTGTAAGTAAATACCACAACTTCTTTATCCATTTTTCACTTTCTGCGATGTTGAACTTGTACGGTAAACGAGGTTCTTGTAAACAGAGGCGTCCCAAACTTTGGGGTGGCTGTGTCTTTTTGATTTTAATTTCCCTAAGCTATAGGACCATAAGTGGAAGTGCCCTAGGCTCTGTTGCTTTGTTTTTTAGATGTTTCAGGAAACACCATACACTTCTCCCGAGTGTCTGTTGGCAATTTACATCCCGCCCATCAGCATAACAAGGCTCCCAGTTCTCCATGGCCTGTCCTGCCTTTCTGGATTTTACACTTTTTTCAGATGGCCCTTTTGACCGGGGGGAAGTGAGACTTCATTGTAGTGCAGATTTCCTTTGCAAGCTTGCTTGGTTGGCCAAAAAGGGCGTATGCGTTTTTTCCTGAATATATTCAGGAAAAAACGCATACGCCCTTTTTGGCCAAGTGCATCACTGTGGACGTTCTGCCTCTTTTCCTATGCTTTCAATGCAATTCCAGTCTGCCTCCTGAAATCGGTTTCCTGCAATTCTGCCCCGCTTTCAAGTCCTCTTGGCAGCCTTACTTCAGTATATTTTTGGACGATAGCTGTCATTTATAACTCTGCAGGTTTGTGAATTACAGTGCCCCTGAGCTCCTTTCTTCAACTCGCTTTCTTTTGAGCTGGCCGCAACACCGCAGGATGGCTTCAGGCCCTAATCTGGTTCCGGCACGGCACGCTGAGCCTTTGGTTAATTCCTCTTCCTGGTGGGAAATGAGAGTTAAATTTGCCCGTCCAGACACCTCCAGCTAGTCTCTCATTGGTTCTCGCTATTCCTGTTCATCTTCCGCAGAAATTGCAAACTGGGCCAAACAGGAGGTTAAAGGGACTGACTCTCCAAGGCGGGAGGGTGTTAGTAAAGCGTCTGGAATGTTGCACCCGAGTACCAGGGTACGAAAACTGAGACATATTTGAACACGTCTCCCGATCACATGGTTGATCATACTCTAGGTTCCACATGCATGTTTTAGCTGAAGGAAGAATACCTTAAACCTGGGTAGTTGAAACCCGTGGAATGGGTACCATGCAATATGACTTCAAAGGGTCTTCATTTGCTCACCGAACCTCTCCAATCCTATCACTGCTGCGTTTATGCCCCTGTACACATGCTTGATTCTCTTTCGGAGACATAGCAATCCATAGGTTTTAAGATACTTACTAGTCAGGTACATTCTTAGGCATTTAATATGCGGTGTTGAGTCCATTTCGTTGAGCAAGGAGTAGCTCTTGTCTATTCCATATTTGGCTTAAGGAACTTTATCTGTGCTCATTTCAATCTCTGGTTTTATGCAGCACCCCAACTCACCTTTCCCCTTAAGCAAGCATAAGTTGGTTTTCTAAATTTGAGACCCTGTTCTGTTCTGTAATTCAGTTCCTGTGTAGCCAAGTTTACATTCCGTGTATTACTGATATCTTATGATGTTTCTTTTTCTGTGTGACTTATTTCAGTTAGAATCATCATACCTGAATCCACTCATTGTGCTGCTAAGGGCCTGATGACATAGATTTCATTGCTGAGTGATATTGCTTTGTAAGTAAATACCACAACTTCTTTATCCATTTTTCACTTTCTGCGATGTTGAACTTGTACGGTAAACGAGGTTCTTGTAAACAGAGGCGTCCCAAACTTTGGGGTGGCTGTGTCTTTTTGATTTTAATTTCCCTAAGCTATAGGACCATAAGTGGAAGTGCCCTAGGCTCTGTTGCTTTGTTTTTTAGATGTTTCAGGAAACACCATACACTTCTCCCGAGTGTCTGTTGGCAATTTACATCCCGCCCATCAGCATAACAAGGCTCCCAGTTCTCCATGGCCTGTCCTGCCTTTCTGGATTTTACACTTTTTTCAGATGGCCCTTTTGACCGGGGGGAAGTGAGACTTCATTGTAGTGCAGATTTCCTTTGCAAGCTTGCTTGGTTGGCCAAAAAGGGCGTATGCGTTTTTTCCTGAATATATTCAGGAAAAAACGCATACGCCCTTTTTGGCCAAGTGCATCATTGTGGACGTTCTGCCTCTTTTCCTATGCTTTCAATGCAATTCCAGTCTGCCTCCTGAAATCGGTTTCCTGCAATTCTGCCCCGCTTTCAAGTCCTCTTGGCAGCCTTACTTCAGTATATTTTTGGACGATAGCTGTCATTTATAACTCTGCAGGTTTGTGAATTACAGTGCCCCTGAGCTCCTTTCTTCAACTCGCTTTCTTTTGAGCTGGCCGCAACACCGCAGGATGGCTTCAGGCCCTAATCTGGTTCCGGCACGGCACGCTGAGCCTTTGGTTAATTCCTCTTCCTGGTGGGAAATGAGAGTTAAATTTGCCCGTCCAGACACCTTCCAGCTAGTCTCTCATTGGTTCTCGCTATTCCTGTTCATCTTCCGCAGAAATTGCAAACTGGGCCAAACAGGAGGTTAAAGGGACTGACTCTCCAAGTCGGGAGGGTGTTAGTAAAGCGTCTGGAATGTTGCACCCGAGTACCAGGGTACGAAAACTGAGACATATTTGAACACGTCTCCCGATCACATGGTTGATCATACTCTAGGTTCCACATGCATGTTTTAGCTGAAGGAAGAATACCTTAAACCTGGGTAGTTGAAACCCGTGGAATGGGTACCATGCAATATGACTTCAAAGGGTCTTCATTTGCTCACCGAACCTCTCCAATCCTATCACTGCTGCGTTTATGCCCCTGTACACATGCTTGATTCTCTTTCGGAGACATAGCAATCCATAGGTTTTAAGATACTTACTAGTCAGGTACATTCTTAGGCATTTAATATGCGGTGTTGAGTCCATTTCGTTGAGCAAGGAGTAGCTCTTGTCTATTCCATATTTGGCTTAAGGAACTTTATCTGTGCTCATTTCAATCTCTGGTTTTATGCAGCACCCCAACTCACCTTTCCCCTTAAGCAAGCATAAGTTGGTTTTCTAAATTTGAGACCCTGTTCTGTTCTGTAATTCAGTTCCTGTGTAGCCAAGTTTACATTCCGTGTATTACTGATATCTTATGATGTTTCTTTTTCTGTGTGACTTATTTCAGTTAGAATCATCATACCTGAATCCACTCATTGTGCTGCTAAGGGCCTGATGACATAGATTTCATTGCTGAGTGATATTGCTTTGTAAGTAAATACCACAACTTCTTTATCCATTTTTCACTTTCTGCGATGTTGAACTTGTACGGTAAACGAGGTTCTTGTAAACAGAGGCGTCCCAAACTTTGGGGTGGCTGTGTCTTTTTGATTTTAATTTCCCTAAGCTATAGGACCATAAGTGGAAGTGCCCTAGGCTCTGTTGCTTTGTTTTTTAGATGTTTCAGGAAACACCATACACTTCTCCCGAGTGTCTGTTGGCAATTTACATCCCGCCCATCAGCATAACAAGGCTCCCAGTTCTCCATGGCCTGTCCTGCCTTTCTGGATTTTACACTTTTTTCAGATGGCCCTTTTGACCGGGGGGAAGTGAGACTTCATTGTAGTGCAGATTTCCTTTGCAAGCTTGCTTGGTTGGCCAAAAAGGGCGTATGCGTTTTTTCCTGAATATATTCAGGAAAAAACGCATACGCCCTTTTTGGCCAAGTGCATCATTGTGGACGTTCTGCCTCTTTTCCTATGCTTTCAATGCAATTCCAGTCTGCCTCCTGAAATCGGTTTCCTGCAATTCTGCCCCGCTTTCAAGTCCTCTTGGCAGCCTTACTTCAGTATATTTTTGGACGATAGCTGTCATTTATAACTCTGCAGGTTTGTGAATTACAGTGCCCCTGAGCTCCTTTCTTCAACTCGCTTTCTTTTGAGCTGGCCGCAACACCGCAGGATGGCTTCAGGCCCTAATCTGGTTCCGGCACGGCACGCTGAGCCTTTGGTTAATTCCTCTTCCTGGTGGGAAATGAGAGTTAAATTTGCCCGTCCAGACACCTTCCAGCTAGTCTCTCATTGGTTCTCGCTATTCCTGTTCATCTTCCGCAGAAATTGCAAACTGGGCCAAACAGGAGGTTAAAGGGACTGACTCTCCAAGTCGGGAGGGTGTTAGTAAAGCGTCTGGAATGTTGCACCCGAGTACCAGGGTACGAAAACTGAGACATATTTGAACACGTCTCCCGATCACATGGTTGATCATACTCTAGGTTCCACATGCATGTTTTAGCTGAAGGAAGAATACCTTAAACCTGGGTAGTTGAAACCCGTGGAATGGGTACCATGCAATATGACTTCAAAGGGTCTTCATTTGCTCACCGAACCTCTCCAATCCTATCACTGCTGCGTTTATGCCCCTGTACACATGCTTGATTCTCTTTCGGAGACATAGCAATCCATAGGTTTTAAGATACTTACTAGTCAGGTACATTCTTAGGCATTTAATATGCGGTGTTGAGTCCATTTCGTTGAGCAAGGAGTAGCTCTTGTCTATTCCATATTTGGCTTAAGGAACTTTATCTGTGCTCATTTCAATCTCTGGTTTTATGCAGCACCCCAACTCACCTTTCCCCTTAAGCAAGCATAAGTTGGTTTTCTAAATTTGAGACCCTGTTCTGTTCTGTAATTCAGTTCCTGTGTAGCCAAGTTTACATTCCGTGTATTACTGATATCTTATGATGTTTCTTTTTCTGTGTGACTTATTTCAGTTAGAATCATCATACCTGAATCCACTCATTGTGCTGCTAAGGGCCTGATGACATAGATTTCATTGCTGAGTGATATTGCTTTGTAAGTAAATACCACAACTTCTTTATCCATTTTTCACTTTCTGCGATGTTGAACTTGTACGGTAAACGAGGTTCTTGTAAACAGAGGCGTCCCAAACTTTGGGGTGGCTGTGTCTTTTTGATTTTAATTTCCCTAAGCTATAGGACCATAAGTGGAAGTGCCCTAGGCTCTGTTGCTTTGTTTTTTAGATGTTTCAGGAAACACCATACACTTCTCCCGAGTGTCTGTTGGCAATTTACATCCCGCCCATCAGCATAACAAGGCTCCCAGTTCTCCATGGCCTGTCCTGCCTTTCTGGATTTTACACTTTTTTCAGATGGCCCTTTTGACCAGGGGGAAGTGAGACTTCATTGTAGTGCAGATTTCCTTTGCAAGCTTGCTTGGTTGGCCAAAAAGGGCGTATGCGTTTTTTCCTGAATATATTCAGGAAAAAACGCATACGCCCTTTTTGGCCAAGTGCATCATTGTGGACGTTCTGCCTCTTTTCCTATGCTTTCAATGCAATTCCAGTCTGCCTCCTGAAATCGGTTTCCTGCAATTCTGCCCCGCTTTCAAGTCCTCTTGGCAGCCTTACTTCAGTATATTTTTGGACGATAGCTGTCATTTATAACTCTGCAGGTTTGTGAATTACAGTGCCCCTGAGCTCCTTTCTTCAACTCGCTTTCTTTTGAGCTGGCCGCAACACCGCAGGATGGCTTCAGGCCCTAATCTGGTTCCGGCACGGCACGCTGAGCCTTTGGTTAATTCCTCTTCCTGGTGGGAAATGAGAGTTAAATTTGCCCGTCCAGACACCTCCAGCTAGTCTCTCATTGGTTCTCGCTATTCCTGTTCATCTTCCGCAGAAATTGCAAACTGGGCCAAACAGGAGGTTAAAGGGACTGACTCTCCAAGGCGGGAGGGTGTTAGTAAAGCGTCTGGAATGTTGCACCCGAGTACCAGGGTACGAAAACTGAGACATATTTGAACACGTCTCCCGATCACATGGTTGATCATACTCTAGGTTCCACATGCATGTTTTAGCTGAAGGAAGAATACCTTAAACCTGGGTAGTTGAAACCCGTGGAATGGGTACCATGCAATATGACTTCAAAGGGTCTTCATTTGCTCACCGAACCTCTCCAATCCTATCACTGCTGCGTTTATGCCCCTGTACACATGCTTGATTCTCTTTCGGAGACATAGCAATCCATAGGTTTTAAGATACTTACTAGTCAGGTACATTCTTAGGCATTTAATATGCGGTGTTGAGTCCATTTCGTTGAGCAAGGAGTAGCTCTTGTCTATTCCATATTTGGCTTAAGGAACTTTATCTGTGCTCATTTCAATCTCTGGTTTTATGCAGCACCCCAACTCACCTTTCCCCTTAAGCAAGCATAAGTTGGTTTTCTAAATTTGAGACCCTGTTCTGTTCTGTAATTCAGTTCCTGTGTAGCCAAGTTTACATTCCGTGTATTACTGATATCTTATGATGTTTCTTTTTCTGTGTGACTTATTTCAGTTAGAATCATCATACCTGAATCCACTCATTGTGCTGCTAAGGGCCTGATGACATAGATTTCATTGCTGAGTGATATTGCTTTGTAAGTAAATACCACAACTTCTTTATCCATTTTTCACTTTCTGCGATGTTGAACTTGTACGGTAAACGAGGTTCTTGTAAACAGAGGCGTCCCAAACTTTGGGGTGGCTGTGTCTTTTTGATTTTAATTTCCCTAAGCTATAGGACCATAAGTGGAAGTGCCCTAGGCTCTGTTGCTTTGTTTTTTAGATGTTTCAGGAAACACCATACACTTCTCCCGAGTGTCTGTTGGCAATTTACATCCCGCCCATCAGCATAACAAGGCTCCCAGTTCTCCATGGCCTGTCCTGCCTTTCTGGATTTTACACTTTTTTCAGATGGCCCTTTTGACCGGGGGGAAGTGAGACTTCATTGTAGTGCAGATTTCCTTTGCAAGCTTGCTTGGTTGGCCAAAAAGGGCGTATGCGTTTTTTCCTGAATATATTCAGGAAAAAACGCATACGCCCTTTTTGGCCAAGTGCATCATTGTGGACGTTCTGCCTCTTTTCCTATGCTTTCAATGCAATTCCAGTCTGCCTCCTGAAATCGGTTTCCTGCAATTCTGCCCCGCTTTCAAGTCCTCTTGGCAGCCTTACTTCAGTATATTTTTGGACGATAGCTGTCATTTATAACTCTGCAGGTTTGTGAATTACAGTGCCCCTGAGCTCCTTTCTTCAACTCGCTTTCTTTTGAGCTGGCCGCAACACCGCAGGATGGCTTCAGGCCCTAATCTGGTTCCGGCACGGCACGCTGAGCCTTTGGTTAATTCCTCTTCCTGGTGGGAAATGAGAGTTAAATTTGCCCGTCCAGACACCTTCCAGCTAGTCTCTCATTGGTTCTCGCTATTCCTGTTCATCTTCCGCAGAAATTGCAAACTGGGCCAAACAGGAGGTTAAAGGGACTGACTCTCCAAGTCGGGAGGGTGTTAGTAAAGCGTCTGGAATGTTGCACCCGAGTACCAGGGTACGAAAACTGAGACATATTTGAACACGTCTCCCGATCACATGGTTGATCATACTCTAGGTTCCACATGCATGTTTTAGCTGAAGGAAGAATACCTTAAACCTGGGTAGTTGAAACCCGTGGAATGGGTACCATGCAATATGACTTCAAAGGGTCTTCATTTGCTCACCGAACCTCTCCAATCCTATCACTGCTGCGTTTATGCCCCTGTACACATGCTTGATTCTCTTTCGGAGACATAGCAATCCATAGGTTTTAAGATACTTACTAGTCAGGTACATTCTTAGGCATTTAATATGCGGTGTTGAGTCCATTTCGTTGAGCAAGGAGTAGCTCTTGTCTATTCCATATTTGGCTTAAGGAACTTTATCTGTGCTCATTTCAATCTCTGGTTTTATGCAGCACCCCAACTCACCTTTCCCCTTAAGCAAGCATAAGTTGGTTTTCTAAATTTGAGACCCTGTTCTGTTCTGTAATTCAGTTCCTGTGTAGCCAAGTTTACATTCCGTGTATTACTGATATCTTATGATGTTTCTTTTTCTGTGTGACTTATTTCAGTTAGAATCATCATACCTGAATCCACTCATTGTGCTGCTAAGGGCCTGATGACATAGATTTCATTGCTGAGTGATATTGCTTTGTAAGTAAATACCACAACTTCTTTATCCATTTTTCACTTTCTGCGATGTTGAACTTGTACGGTAAACGAGGTTCTTGTAAACAGAGGCGTCCCAAACTTTGGGGTGGCTGTGTCTTTTTGATTTTAATTTCCCTAAGCTATAGGACCATAAGTGGAAGTGCCCTAGGCTCTGTTGCTTTGTTTTTTAGATGTTTCAGGAAACACCATACACTTCTCCCGAGTGTCTGTTGGCAATTTACATCCCGCCCATCAGCATAACAAGGCTCCCAGTTCTCCATGGCCTGTCCTGCCTTTCTGGATTTTACACTTTTTTCAGATGGCCCTTTTGACCAGGGGGAAGTGAGACTTCATTGTAGTGCAGATTTCCTTTGCAAGCTTGCTTGGTTGGCCAAAAAGGGCGTATGCGTTTTTTCCTGAATATATTCAGGAAAAAACGCATACGCCCTTTTTGGCCAAGTGCATCATTGTGGACGTTCTGCCTCTTTTCCTATGCTTTCAATGCAATTCCAGTCTGCCTCCTGAAATCGGTTTCCTGCAATTCTGCCCCGCTTTCAAGTCCTCTTGGCAGCCTTACTTCAGTATATTTTTGGACGATAGCTGTCATTTATAACTCTGCAGGTTTGTGAATTACAGTGCCCCTGAGCTCCTTTCTTCAACTCGCTTTCTTTTGAGCTGGCCGCAACACCGCAGGATGGCTTCAGGCCCTAATCTGGTTCCGGCACGGCACGCTGAGCCTTTGGTTAATTCCTCTTCCTGGTGGGAAATGAGAGTTAAATTTGCCCGTCCAGACACCTCCAGCTAGTCTCTCATTGGTTCTCGCTATTCCTGTTCATCTTCCGCAGAAATTGCAAACTGGGCCAAACAGGAGGTTAAAGGGACTGACTCTCCAAGGCGGGAGGGTGTTAGTAAAGCGTCTGGAATGTTGCACCCGAGTACCAGGGTACGAAAACTGAGACATATTTGAACACGTCTCCCGATCACATGGTTGATCATACTCTAGGTTCCACATGCATGTTTTAGCTGAAGGAAGAATACCTTAAACCTGGGTAGTTGAAACCCGTGGAATGGGTACCATGCAATATGACTTCAAAGGGTCTTCATTTGCTCACCGAACCTCTCCAATCCTATCACTGCTGCGTTTATGCCCCTGTACACATGCTTGATTCTCTTTCGGAGACATAGCAATCCATAGGTTTTAAGATACTTACTAGTCAGGTACATTCTTAGGCATTTAATATGCGGTGTTGAGTCCATTTCGTTGAGCAAGGAGTAGCTCTTGTCTATTCCATATTTGGCTTAAGGAACTTTATCTGTGCTCATTTCAATCTCTGGTTTTATGCAGCACCCCAACTCACCTTTCCCCTTAAGCAAGCATAAGTTGGTTTTCTAAATTTGAGACCCTGTTCTGTTCTGTAATTCAGTTCCTGTGTAGCCAAGTTTACATTCCGTGTATTACTGATATCTTATGATGTTTCTTTTTCTGTGTGACTTATTTCAGTTAGAATCATCATACCTGAATCCACTCATTGTGCTGCTAAGGGCCTGATGACATAGATTTCATTGCTGAGTGATATTGCTTTGTAAGTAAATACCACAACTTCTTTATCCATTTTTCACTTTCTGCGATGTTGAACTTGTACGGTAAACGAGGTTCTTGTAAACAGAGGCGTCCCAAACTTTGGGGTGGCTGTGTCTTTTTTATTTTAATTTCCCTAAGCTATAGGACCATAAGTGGAAGTGCCCTAGGCTCTGTTGCTTTGTTTTTTAGATGTTTCAGGAAACACCATACACTTCTCCCGAGTGTCTGTTGGCAATTTACATCCCGCCCATCAGCATAACAAGGCTCCCAGTTCTCCATGGCCTGTCCTGCCTTTCTGGATTTTACACTTTTTTCAGATGGCCCTTTTGACCGGGGGGAAGTGAGACTTCATTGTAGTGCAGATTTCCTTTGCAAGCTTGCTTGGTTGGCCAAAAAGGGCGTATGCGTTTTTTCCTGAATATATTCAGGAAAAAACGCATACGCCCTTTTTGGCCAAGTGCATCATTGTGGACGTTCTGCCTCTTTTCCTATGCTTTCAATGCAATTCCAGTCTGCCTCCTGAAATCGGTTTCCTGCAATTCTGCCCCGCTTTCAAGTCCTCTTGGCAGCCTTACTTCAGTATATTTTTGGACGATAGCTGTCATTTATAACTCTGCAGGTTTGTGAATTACAGTGCCCCTGAGCTCCTTTCTTCAACTCGCTTTCTTTTGAGCTGGCCGCAACACCGCAGGATGGCTTCAGGCCCTAATCTGGTTCCGGCACGGCACGCTGAGCCTTTGGTTAATTCCTCTTCCTGGTGGGAAATGAGAGTTAAATTTGCCCGTCCAGACACCTTCCAGCTAGTCTCTCATTGGTTCTCGCTATTCCTGTTCATCTTCCGCAGAAATTGCAAACTGGGCCAAACAGGAGGTTAAAGGGACTGACTCTCCAAGTCGGGAGGGTGTTAGTAAAGCGTCTGGAATGTTGCACCCGAGTACCAGGGTACGAAAACTGAGACATATTTGAACACGTCTCCCGATCACATGGTTGATCATACTCTAGGTTCCACATGCATGTTTTAGCTGAAGGAAGAATACCTTAAACCTGGGTAGTTGAAACCCGTGGAATGGGTACCATGCAATATGACTTCAAAGGGTCTTCATTTGCTCACCGAACCTCTCCAATCCTATCACTGCTGCGTTTATGCCCCTGTACACATGCTTGATTCTCTTTCGGAGACATAGCAATCCATAGGTTTTAAGATACTTACTAGTCAGGTACATTCTTAGGCATTTAATATGCGGTGTTGAGTCCATTTCGTTGAGCAAGGAGTAGCTCTTGTCTATTCCATATTTGGCTTAAGGAACTTTATCTGTGCTCATTTCAATCTCTGGTTTTATGCAGCACCCCAACTCACCTTTCCCCTTAAGCAAGCATAAGTTGGTTTTCTAAATTTGAGACCCTGTTCTGTTCTGTAATTCAGTTCCTGTGTAGCCAAGTTTACATTCCGTGTATTACTGATATGTTATGATGTTTCTTTTTCTGTGTGACTTATTTCAGTTAGAATCATCATACCTGAATCCACTCATTGTGCTGCTAAGGGCCTGATGACATAGATTTCATTGCTGAGTGATATTGCTTTGTAAGTAAATACCACAACTTCTTTATCCATTTTTCACTTTCTGCGATGTTGAACTTGTACGGTAAACGAGGTTCTTGTAAACAGAGGCGTCCCAAACTTTGGGGTGGCTGTGTCTTTTTGATTTTAATTTCCCTAAGCTATAGGACCATAAGTGGAAGTGCCCTAGGCTCTGTTGCTTTGTTTTTTAGATGTTTCAGGAAACACCATACACTTCTCCCGAGTGTCTGTTGGCAATTTACATCCCGCCCATCAGCATAACAAGGCTCCCAGTTCTCCATGGCCTGTCCTGCCTTTCTGGATTTTACACTTTTTTCAGATGGCCCTTTTGACCAGGGGGAAGTGAGACTTCATTGTAGTGCAGATTTCCTTTGCAAGCTTGCTTGGTTGGCCAAAAAGGGCGTATGCGTTTTTTCCTGAATATATTCAGGAAAAAACGCATACGCCCTTTTTGGCCAAGTGCATCATTGTGGACGTTCTGCCTCTTTTCCTATGCTTTCAATGCAATTCCAGTCTGCCTCCTGAAATCGGTTTCCTGCAATTCTGCCCCGCTTTCAAGTCCTCTTGGCAGCCTTACTTCAGTATATTTTTGGACGATAGCTGTCATTTATAACTCTGCAGGTTTGTGAATTACAGTGCCCCTGAGCTCCTTTCTTCAACTCGCTTTCTTTTGAGCTGGCCGCAACACCGCAGGATGGCTTCAGGCCCTAATCTGGTTCCGGCACGGCACGCTGAGCCTTTGGTTAATTCCTCTTCCTGGTGGGAAATGAGAGTTAAATTTGCCCGTCCAGACACCTCCAGCTAGTCTCTCATTGGTTCTCGCTATTCCTGTTCATCTTCCGCAGAAATTGCAAACTGGGCCAAACAGGAGGTTAAAGGGACTGACTCTCCAAGTCGGGAGGGTGTTAGTAAAGCGTCTGGAATGTTGCACCCGAGTACCAGGGTACGAAAACTGAGACATATTTGAACACGTCTCCCGATCACATGGTTGATCATACTCTAGGTTCCACATGCATGTTTTAGCTGAAGGAAGAATACCTTAAACCTGGGTAGTTGAAACCCGTGGAATGGGTACCATGCAATATGACTTCAAAGGGTCTTCATTTGCTCACCGAACCTCTCCAATCCTATCACTGCTGCGTTTATGCCCCTGTACACATGCTTGATTCTCTTTCGGAGACATAGCAATCCATAGGTTTTAAGATACTTACTAGTCAGGTACATTCTTAGGCATTTAATATGCGGTGTTGAGTCCATTTCGTTGAGCAAGGAGTAGCTCTTGTCTATTCCATATTTGGCTTAAGGAACTTTATCTGTGCTCATTTCAATCTCTGGTTTTATGCAGCACCCCAACTCACCTTTCCCCTTAAGCAAGCATAAGTTGGTTTTCTAAATTTGAGACCCTGTTCTGTTCTGTAATTCAGTTCCTGTGTAGCCAAGTTTACATTCCGTGTATTACTGATATCTTATGATGTTTCTTTTTCTGTGTGACTTATTTCAGTTAGAATCATCATACCTGAATCCACTCATTGTGCTGCTAAGGGCCTGATGACATAGATTTCATTGCTGAGTGATATTGCTTTGTAAGTAAATACCACAACTTCTTTATCCATTTTTCACTTTCTGCGATGTTGAACTTGTACGGTAAACGAGGTTCTTGTAAACAGAGGCGTCCCAAACTTTGGGGTGGCTGTGTCTTTTTGATTTTAATTTCCCTAAGCTATAGGACCATAAGTGGAAGTGCCCTAGGCTCTGTTGCTTTGTTTTTTAGATGTTTCAGGAAACACCATACACTTCTCCCGAGTGTCTGTTGGCAATTTACATCCCGCCCATCAGCATAACAAGGCTCCCAGTTCTCCATGGCCTGTCCTGCCTTTCTGGATTTTACACTTTTTTCAGATGGCCCTTTTGACCGGGGGGAAGTGAGACTTCATTGTAGTGCAGATTTCCTTTGCAAGCTTGCTTGGTTGGCCAAAAAGGGCGTATGCGTTTTTTCCTGAATATATTCAGGAAAAAACGCATACGCCCTTTTTGGCCAAGTGCATCATTGTGGACGTTCTGCCTCTTTTCCTATGCTTTCAATGCAATTCCAGTCTGCCTCCTGAAATCGGTTTCCTGCAATTCTGCCCCGCTTTCAAGTCCTCTTGGCAGCCTTACTTCAGTATATTTTTGGACGATAGCTGTCATTTATAACTCTGCAGGTTTGTGAATTACAGTGCCCCTGAGCTCCTTTCTTCAACTCGCTTTCTTTTGAGCTGGCCGCAACACCGCAGGATGGCTTCAGGCCCTAATCTGGTTCCGGCACGGCACGCTGAGCCTTTGGTTAATTCCTCTTCCTGGTGGGAAATGAGAGTTAAATTTGCCCGTCCAGACACCTTCCAGCTAGTCTCTCATTGGTTCTCGCTATTCCTGTTCATCTTCCGCAGAAATTGCAAACTGGGCCAAACAGGAGGTTAAAGGGACTGACTCTCCAAGTCGGGAGGGTGTTAGTAAAGCGTCTGGAATGTTGCACCCGAGTACCAGGGTACGAAAACTGAGACATATTTGAACACGTCTCCCGATCACATGGTTGATCATACTCTAGGTTCCACATGCATGTTTTAGCTGAAGGAAGAATACCTTAAACCTGGGTAGTTGAAACCCGTGGAATGGGTACCATGCAATATGACTTCAAAGGGTCTTCATTTGCTCACCGAACCTCTCCAATCCTATCACTGCTGCGTTTATGCCCCTGTACACATGCTTGATTCTCTTTCGGAGACATAGCAATCCATAGGTTTTAAGATACTTACTAGTCAGGTACATTCTTAGGCATTTAATATGCGGTGTTGAGTCCATTTCGTTGAGCAAGCAGTAGCTCTTGTCTATTCCATATTTGGCTTAAGGAACTTTATCTGTGCTCATTTCAATCTCTGGTTTTATGCAGCACCCCAACTCACCTTTCCCCTTAAGCAAGCATAAGTTGGTTTTCTAAATTTGAGACCCTGTTCTGTTCTGTAATTCAGTTCCTGTGTAGCCAAGTTTACATTCCGTGTATTACTGATATCTTATGATGTTTCTTTTTCTGTGTGACTTATTTCAGTTAGAATCATCATACCTGAATCCACTCATTGTGCTGCTAAGGGCCTGATGACATAGATTTCATTGCTGAGTGATATTGCTTTGTAAGTAAATACCACAACTTCTTTATCCATTTTTCACTTTCTGCGATGTTGAACTTGTACGGTAAACGAGGTTCTTGTAAACAGAGGCGTCCCAAACTTTGGGGTGGCTGTGTCTTTTTGATTTTAATTTCCCTAAGCTATAGGACCATAAGTGGAAGTGCCCTAGGCTCTGTTGCTTTGTTTTTTAGATGTTTCAGGAAACACCATACACTTCTCCCGAGTGTCTGTTGGCAATTTACATCCCGCCCATCAGCATAACAAGGCTCCCAGTTCTCCATGGCCTGTCCTGCCTTTCTGGATTTTACACTTTTTTCAGATGGCCCTTTTGACCGGGGGGAAGTGAGACTTCATTGTAGTGCAGATTTCCTTTGCAAGCTTGCTTGGTTGGCCAAAAAGGGCGTATGCGTTTTTTCCTGAATATATTCAGGAAAAAACGCATACGCCCTTTTTGGCCAAGTGCATCATTGTGGACGTTCTGCCTCTTTTCCTATGCTTTCAATGCAATTCCAGTCTGCCTCCTGAAATCGGTTTCCTGCAATTCTGCCCCGCTTTCAAGTCCTCTTGGCAGCCTTACTTCAGTATATTTTTGGACGATAGCTGTCATTTATAACTCTGCAGGTTTGTGAATTACAGTGCCCCTGAGCTCCTTTCTTCAACTCGCTTTCTTTTGAGCTGGCCGCAACACCGCAGGATGGCTTCAGGCCCTAATCTGGTTCCGGCACGGCACGCTGAGCCTTTGGTTAATTCCTCTTCCTGGTGGGAAATGAGAGTTAAATTTGCCCGTCCAGACACCTTCCAGCTAGTCTCTCATTGGTTCTCGCTATTCCTGTTCATCTTCCGCAGAAATTGCAAACTGGGCCAAACAGGAGGTTAAAGGGACTGACTCTCCAAGTCGGGAGGGTGTTAGTAAAGCGTCTGGAATGTTGCACCCGAGTACCAGGGTACGAAAACTGAGACATATTTGAACACGTCTCCCGATCACATGGTTGATCATACTCTAGGTTCCACATGCATGTTTTAGCTGAAGGAAGAATACCTTAAACCTGGGTAGTTGAAACCCGTGGAATGGGTACCATGCAATATGACTTCAAAGGGTCTTCATTTGCTCACCGAACCTCTCCAATCCTATCACTGCTGCGTTTATGCCCCTGTACACATGCTTGATTCTCTTTCGGAGACATAGCAATCCATAGGTTTTAAGATACTTACTAGTCAGGTACATTCTTAGGCATTTAATATGCGGTGTTGAGTCCATTTCGTTGAGCAAGGAGTAGCTCTTGTCTATTCCATATTTGGCTTAAGGAACTTTATCTGTGCTCATTTCAATCTCTGGTTTTATGCAGCACCCCAACTCACCTTTCCCCTTAAGCAAGCATAAGTTGGTTTTCTAAATTTGAGACCCTGTTCTGTTCTGTAATTCAGTTCCTGTGTAGCCAAGTTTACATTCCGTGTATTACTGATATCTTATGATGTTTCTTTTTCTGTGTGACTTATTTCAGTTAGAATCATCATACCTGAATCCACTCATTGTGCTGCTAAGGGCCTGATGACATAGATTTCATTGCTGAGTGATATTGCTTTGTAAGTAAATACCACAACTTCTTTATCCATTTTTCACTTTCTGCGATGTTGAACTTGTACGGTAAACGAGGTTCTTGTAAACAGAGGCGTCCCAAACTTTGGGGTGGCTGTGTCTTTTTGATTTTAATTTCCCTAAGCTATAGGACCATAAGTGGAAGTGCCCTAGGCTCTGTTGCTTTGTTTTTTAGATGTTTCAGGAAACACCATACACTTCTCCCGAGTGTCTGTTGGCAATTTACATCCCGCCCATCAGCATAACAAGGCTCCCAGTTCTCCATGGCCTGTCCTGCCTTTCTGGATTTTACACTTTTTTCAGATGGCCCTTTTGACCGGGGGGAAGTGAGACTTCATTGTAGTGCAGATTTCCTTTGCAAGCTTGCTTGGTTGGCCAAAAAGGGCGTATGCGTTTTTTCCTGAATATATTCAGGAAAAAACGCATACGCCCTTTTTGGCCAAGTGCATCATTGTGGACGTTCTGCCTCTTTTCCTATGCTTTCAATGCAATTCCAGTCTGCCTCCTGAAATCGGTTTCCTGCAATTCTGCCCCGCTTTCAAGTCCTCTTGGCAGCCTTACTTCAGTATATTTTTGGACGATAGCTGTCATTTATAACTCTGCAGGTTTGTGAATTACAGTGCCCCTGAGCTCCTTTCTTCAACTCGCATTCTTTTGAGCTGGCCGCAACACCGCAGGATGGCTTCAGGCCCTAATCTGGTTCCGGCACGGCACGCTGAGCCTTTGGTTAATTCCTCTTCCTGGTGGGAAATGAGAGTTAAATTTGCCCGTCCAGACACCTTCCAGCTAGTCTCTCATTGGTTCTCGCTATTCCTGTTCATCTTCCGCAGAAATTGCAAACTGGGCCAAACAGGAGGTTAAAGGGACTGACTCTCCAAGGCGGGAGGGTGTTAGTAAAGCGTCTGGAATGTTGCACCCGAGTACCAGGGTACGAAAACTGAGACATATTTGAACACGTCTCCCGATCACATGGTTGATCATACTCTAGGTTCCACATGCATGTTTTAGCTGAAGGAAGAATACCTTAAACCTGGGTAGTTGAAACCCGTGGAATGGGTACCATGCAATATGACTTCAAAGGGTCTTCATTTGCTCACCGAACCTCTCCAATCCTATCACTGCTGCGTTTATGCCCCTGTACACATGCTTGATTCTCTTTCGGAGACATAGCAATCCATAGGTTTTAAGATACTTACTAGTCAGGTACATTCTTAGGCATTTAATATGCGGTGTTGAGTCCATTTCGTTGAGCAAGGAGTAGCTCTTGTCTATTCCATATTTGGCTTAAGGAACTTTATCTGTGCTCATTTCAATCTCTGGTTTTATGCAGCACCCCAACTCACCTTTCCCCTTAAGCAAGCATAAGTTGGTTTTCTAAATTTGAGACCCTGTTCTGTTCTGTAATTCAGTTCCTGTGTAGCCAAGTTTACATTCCGTGTATTACTGATATCTTATGATGTTTCTTTTTCTGTGTGACTTATTTCAGTTAGAATCATCATACCTGAATCCACTCATTGTGCTGCTAAGGGCCTGATGACATAGATTTCATTGCTGAGTGATATTGCTTTGTAAGTAAATACCACAACTTCTTTATCCATTTTTCACTTTCTGCGATGTTGAACTTGTACGGTAAACGAGGTTCTTGTAAACAGAGGCGTCCCAAACTTTGGGGTGGCTGTGTCTTTTTGATTTTAATTTCCCTAAGCTATAGGACCATAAGTGGAAGTGCCCTAGGCTCTGTTGCTTTGTTTTTTAGATGTTTCAGGAAACACCATACACTTCTCCCGAGTGTCTGTTGGCAATTTACATCCCGCCCATCAGCATAACAAGGCTCCCAGTTCTCCATGGCCTGTCCTGCCTTTCTGGATTTTACACTTTTTTCAGATGGCCCTTTTGACCGGGGGGAAGTGAGACTTCATTGTAGTGCAGATTTCCTTTGCAAGCTTGCTTGGTTGGCCAAAAAGGGCGTATGCGTTTTTTCCTGAATATATTCAGGAAAAAACGCATACGCCCTTTTTGGCCAAGTGCATCATTGTGGACGTTCTGCCTCTTTTCCTATGCTTTCAATGCAATTCCAGTCTGCCTCCTGAAATCGGTTTCCTGCAATTCTGCCCCGCTTTCAAGTCCTCTTGGCAGCCTTACTTCAGTATATTTTTGGACGATAGCTGTCATTTATAACTCTGCAGGTTTGTGAATTACAGTGCCCCTGAGCTCCTTTCTTCAACTCGCTTTCTTTTGAGCTGGCCGCAACACCGCAGGATGGCTTCAGGCCCTAATCTGGTTCCGGCACGGCACGCTGAGCCTTTGGTTAATTCCTCTTCCTGGTGGGAAATGAGAGTTAAATTTGCCCGTCCAGACACCTTCCAGCTAGTCTCTCATTGGTTCTCGCTATTCCTGTTCATCTTCCGCAGAAATTGCAAACTGGGCCAAACAGGAGGTTAAAGGGACTGACTCTCCAAGGCGGGAGGGTGTTAGTAAAGCGTCTGGAATGTTGCACCCGAGTACCAGGGTACGAAAACTGAGACATATTTGAACACGTCTCCCGATCACATGGTTGATCATACTCTAGGTTCCACATGCATGTTTTAGCTGAAGGAAGAATACCTTAAACCTGGGTAGTTGAAACCCGTGGAATGGGTACCATGCAATATGACTTCAAAGGGTCTTCATTTGCTCACCGAACCTCTCCAATCCTATCACTGCTGCGTTTATGCCCCTGTACACATGCTTGATTCTCTTTCGGAGACATAGCAATCCATAGGTTTTAAGATACTTACTAGTCAGGTACATTCTTAGGCATTTAATATGCGGTGTTGAGTCCATTTCGTTGAGCAAGGAGTAGCTCTTGTCTATTCCATATTTGGCTTAAGGAACTTTATCTGTGCTCATTTCAATCTCTGGTTTTATGCAGCACCCCAACTCACCTTTCCCCTTAAGCAAGCATAAGTTGGTTTTCTAAATTTGAGACCCTGTTCTGTTCTGTAATTCAGTTCCTGTGTAGCCAAGTTTACATTCCGTGTATTACTGATATCTTATGATGTTTCTTTTTCTGTGTGACTTATTTCAGTTAGAATCATCATACCTGAATCCACTCATTGTGCTGCTAAGGGCCTGATGACATAGATTTCATTGCTGAGTGATATTGCTTTGTAAGTAAATACCACAACTTCTTTATCCATTTTTCACTTTCTGCGATGTTGAACTTGTACGGTAAACGAGGTTCTTGTAAACAGAGGCGTCCCAAACTTTGGGGTGGCTGTGTCTTTTTGATTTTAATTTCCCTAAGCTATAGGACCATAAGTGGAAGTGCCCTAGGCTCTGTTGCTTTGTTTTTTAGATGTTTCAGGAAACACCATACACTTCTCCCGAGTGTCTGTTGGCAATTTACATCCCGCCCATCAGCATAACAAGGCTCCCAGTTCTCCATGGCCTGTCCTGCCTTTCTGGATTTTACACTTTTTTCAGATGGCCCTTTTGACCGGGGGGAAGTGAGACTTCATTGTAGTGCAGATTTCCTTTGCAAGCTTGCTTGGTTGGCCAAAAAGGGCGTATGCGTTTTTTCCTGAATATATTCAGGAAAAAACGCATACGCCCTTTTTGGCCAAGTGCATCATTGTGGACGTTCTGCCTCTTTTCCTATGCTTTCAATGCAATTCCAGTCTGCCTCCTGAAATCGGTTTCCTGCAATTCTGCCCCGCTTTCAAGTCCTCTTGGCAGCCTTACTTCAGTATATTTTTGGACGATAGCTGTCATTTATAACTCTGCAGGTTTGTGAATTACAGTGCCCCTGAGCTCCTTTCTTCAACTCGCTTTCTTTTGAGCTGGCCGCAACACCGCAGGATGGCTTCAGGCCCTAATCTGGTTCCGGCACGGCACGCTGAGCCTTTGGTTAATTCCTCTTCCTGGTGGGAAATGAGAGTTAAATTTGCCCGTCCAGACACCTCCAGCTAGTCTCTCATTGGTTCTCGCTATTCCTGTTCATCTTCCTCAGAAATTGCAAACTGGGCCAAACAGGAGGTTAAAGGGACTGACTCTCCAAGGCGGGAGGGTGTTAGTAAAGCGTCTGGAATGTTGCACCCGAGTACCAGGGTACGAAAACTGAGACATATTTGAACACGTCTCCCGATCACATGGTTGATCATACTCTAGGTTCCACATGCATGTTTTAGCTGAAGGAAGAATACCTTAAACCTGGGTAGTTGAAACCCGTGGAATGGGTACCATGCTATATGACTTCAAAGGGTCTTCATTTGCTCACCGAACCTCTCCAATCCTATCACTGCTGCGTTTATGCCCCTGTACACATGCTTGATTCTCTTTCGGAGACATAGCAATCCATAGGTTTTAAGATACTTACTAGTCAGGTACATTCTTAGGCATTTAATATGCGGTGTTGAGTCCATTTCGTTGAGCAAGGAGTAGCTCTTGTCTATTCCATATTTGGCTTAAGGAACTTTATCTGTGCTCATTTCAATCTCTGGTTTTATGCAGCACCCCAACTCACCTTTCCCCTTAAGCAAGCATAAGTTGGTTTTCTAAATTTGAGACCCTGTTCTGTTCTGTAATTCAGTTCCTGTGTAGCCAAGTTTACATTCCGTGTATTACTGATATCTTATGATGTTTCTTTTTCTGTGTGACTTATTTCAGTTAGAATCATCATACCTGAATCCACTCATTGTGCTGCTAAGGGCCTGATGACATAGATTTCATTGCTGAGTGATATTGCTTTGTAAGTAAATACCACAACTTCTTTATCCATTTTTCACTTTCTGCGATGTTGAACTTGTACGGTAAATGAAGTTCTTGTAAACAGAGGCGTCCCAAACTTTGGGGTGGCTGTGTCTTTTTGATTTTAATTTCCCTAAGCTATAGGACCATAAGTGGAAGTGCCCTAGGCTCTGTTGCTTTGTTTTTTAGATGTTTCAGGAAACACCATACACTTCTCCCGAGTGTCTGTTGGCAATTTACATCCCGCCCATCAGCATAACAAGGCTCCCAGTTCTCCATGGCCTGTCCTGCCTTTCTGGATTTTACACTTTTTTCAGATGGCCCTTTTGACCGGGGGGAAGTGAGACTTCATTGTAGTGCAGATTTCCTTTGCAAGCTTGCTTGGTTGGCCAAAAAGGGCGTATGCGTTTTTTCCTGAATATATTCAGGAAAAAACGCATACGCCCTTTTTGGCCAAGTGCATCATTGTGGACGTTCTGCCTCTTTTCCTATGCTTTCAATGCAATTCCAGTCTACCTCCTGAAATCGGTTTCCTGCAATTCTGCCCCGCTTTCAAGTCCTCTTGGCAGCCTTACTTCAGTATATTTTTGGACGATAGCTGTCATTTATAACTCTGCAGGTTTGTGAATTACAGTGCCCCTGAGCTCCTTTCTTCAACTCGCTTTCTTTTGAGCTGGCCACAACACCGCAGGATGGCTTCAGGCCCTAATCTGGTTCCGGCACGGCACGCTGAGCCTTTGGTTAATTCCTCTTCCTGGTGGGAAATGAGAGTTAAATTTGCCCGTCCAGACACCTCCAGCTAGTCTCTCATTGGTTCTCGCTATTCCTGTTCATCTTCCGCAGAAATTGCAAACTGGGCCAAACAGGAGGTTAAAGGGACTGACTCTCCAAGTCGGGAGGGTGTTAGTAAAGCGTCTGGAATGTTGCACCCGAGTACCAGGGTACGAAAACTGAGACATATTTGAACACGTCTCCCGATCACATGGTTGATCATACTCTAGGTTCCACATGCATGTTTTAGCTGAAGGAAGAATACCTTAAACCTGGGTAGTTGAAACCCGTGGAATGGGTACCATGCAATATGACTTCAAAGGGTCTTCATTTGCTCACCGAACCTCTCCAATCCTATCACTGCTGCGTTTATGCCCCTGTACACATGCTTGATTCTCTTTCGGAGACATAGCAATCCATAGGTTTTAAGATACTTACTAGTCAGGTACATTCTTAGGCATTTAATATGCGGTGTTGAGTCCATTTCGTTGAGCAAGGAGTAGCTCTTGTCTATTCCATATTTGGCTTAAGGAACTTTATCTGTGCTCATTTCAATCTCTGGTTTTATGCAGCACCCCAACTCACCTTTCCCCTTAAGCAAGCATAAGTTGGTTTTCTAAATTTGAGACCCTGTTCTGTTCTGTAATTCAGTTCCTGTGTAGCCAAGTTTACATTCCGTGTATTACTGATATCTTATGATGTTTCTTTTTCTGTGTGACTTATTTCAGTTAGAATCATCATACCTGAATCCACTCATTGTGCTGCTAAGGGCCTGATGACATAGATTTCATTGCTGAGTGATATTGCTTTGTAAGTAAATACCACAAATTCTTTATCCATTTTTCACTTTCTGCAATGTTGAACTTGTACTGTAAACGAGGTTCTTGTAAACAGAGGCGTCCCAAACTTTGGGGTGGCTGTGTCTTTTTGATTTTAATTTCCCTAAGCTATAGGACCATAAGTGGAAGTGCCCTAGGCTCTGTTGCTTTGTTTTTTAGATGTTTCAGGAAACACCATACACTTCTCCCGAGTGTCTGTTGGCAATTTACATCCCGCCCATCAGCATAACAAGGCTCCCAGTTCTCCATGGCCTGTCCTGCCTTTCTGGATTTTACACTTTTTTCAGATGGCCCTTTTGACCGGGGGGAAGTGAGACTTCATTGTAGTGCAGATTTCCTTTGCAAGCTTGCTTGGTTGGCCAAAAAGGGCGTATGCGTTTTTTCCTGAATATATTCAGGAAAAAACACATACGCCCTTTTTGGCCAAGTGCATCATTGTGGACGTTCTGCCTCTTTTCCTATGCTTTCAATGCAATTCCAGTCTACCTCCTGAAATCGGTTTCCTGCAATTCTGCCCCGCTTTCAACTCCTCTTGGCAGCCTTACTTCAGTATATTTTTGGACGATAGCTGTCATTTATAACTCTGCAGGTTTGTGAATTACAGTGCCCCTGAGCTCCTTTCTTCAACTCGCTTTCTTTTGAGCTGGCCGCAACACCGCAGGATGGCTTCAGGCCCTAATCTGGTTCCGGCACGGCACGCTGAGCCTTTGGTTAATTCCTCTTCCTGGTGGGAAATGAGAGTTAAATTTGCCCGTCCAGACACCTCCAGCTAGTCTCTCATTGGTTCTCGCTATTCCTGTTCATCTTCCGCAGAAATTGCAAACTGGGCCAAACAGGAGGTTAAAGGGACTGACTCTCCAAGTCGGGAGGGTGTTAGTAAAGCGTCTGGAATGTTGCACCCGAGTACCAGGGTACGAAAACTGAGACATATTTGAACACGTCTCCCGATCACATGGTTGATCATACTCTAGGTTCCACATGCATGTTTTAGCTGAAGGAAGAATACCTTAAACCTGGGTAGTTGAAACCCGTGGAATGGGTACCATGCAATATGACTTCAAAGGGTCTTCATTTGCTCACCGAACCTCTCCAATCCTATCACTGCTGCGTTTATGCCCCTGTACACATGCTTGATTCTCTTTCGGAGACATAGCAATCCATAGGTTTTAAGATACTTACTAGTCAGGTACATTCTTAGGCATTTAATATGCGGTGTTGAGTCCATTTCGTTGAGCAAGGAGTAGCTCTTGTCTATTCCATATTTGGCTTAAGGAACTTTATCTGTGCTCATTTCAATCTCTGGTTTTATGCAGCACCCCAACTCACCTTTCCCCTTAAGCAAGCATAAGTTGGTTTTCTAAATTTGAGACCCTGTTCTGTTCTGTAATTCAGTTCCTGTGTAGCCAAGTTTACATTCCGTGTATTACTGATATCTTATGATGTTTCTTTTTCTGTGTGACTTATTTCAGTTAGAATCATCATACCTGAATCCACTCATTGTGCTGCTAAGGGCCTGATGACATAGATTTCATTGCTGAGTGATATTGCTTTGTAAGTAAATACCACAAATTCTTTATCCATTTTTCACTTTCTGCAATGTTGAACTTGTACTGTAAACGAGGTTCTTGTAAACAGAGGCGTCCCAAACTTTGGGGTGGCTGTGTCTTTTTGATTTTAATTTCCCTAAGCTATAGGACCATAAGTGGAAGTGCCCTAGGCTCTGTTGCTTTGTTTTTTAGATGTTTCAGGAAACACCATACACTTCTCCCGAGTGTCTGTTGGCAATTTACATCCCGCCCATCAGCATAACAAGGCTCCCAGTTCTCCATGGCCTGTCCTGCCTTTCTGGATTTTACACTTTTTTCAGATGGCCCTTTTGACCGGGGGGAAGTGAGACTTCATTGTAGTGCAGATTTCCTTTGCAAGCTTGCTTGGTTGGCCAAAAAGGGCGTATGCGTTTTTTCCTGAATATATTCAGGAAAAAACACATACGCCCTTTTTGGCCAAGTGCATCATTGTGGACGTTCTGCCTCTTTTCCTATGCTTTCAATGCAATTCCAGTCTACCTCCTGAAATCGGTTTCCTGCAATTCTGCCCCGCTTTCAACTCCTCTTGGCAGCCTTACTTCAGTATATTTTTGGACGATAGCTGTCATTTATAACTCTGCAGGTTTGTGAATTACAGTGCCCCTGAGCTCCTTTCTTCAACTCGCTTTCTTTTGAGCTGGCCGCAACACCGCAGGATGGCTTCAGGCCCTAATCTGGTTCCGGCACGGCACGCTGAGCCTTTGGTTAATTCCTCTTCCTGGTGGGAAATGAGAGTTAAATTTGCCCGTCCAGACACCTCCAGCTAGTCTCTCATTGGTTCTCGCTATTCCTGTTCATCTTCCGCAGAAATTGCAAACTGGGCCAAACAGGAGGTTAAAGGGACTGACTCTCCAAGTCGGGAGGGTGTTAGTAAAGCGTCTGGAATGTTGCACCCGAGTACCAGGGTACGAAAACTGAGACATATTTGAACACGTCTCCCGATCACATGGTTGATCATACTCTAGGTTCCACATGCATGTTTTAGCTGAAGGAAGAATACCTTAAACCTGGGTAGTTGAAACCCGTGGAATGGGTACCATGCAATATGACTTCAAAGGGTCTTCATTTGCTCACCGAACCTCTCCAATCCTATCACTGCTGCGTTTATGCCCCTGTACACATGCTTGATTCTCTTTCGGAGACATAGCAATCCATAGGTTTTAAGATACTTACTAGTCAGGTACATTCTTAGGCATTTAATATGCGGTGTTGAGTCCATTTCGTTGAGCAAGGAGTAGCTCTTGTCTATTCCATATTTGGCTTAAGGAACTTTATCTGTGCTCATTTCAATCTCTGGTTTTATGCAGCACCCCAACTCACCTTTCCCCTTAAGCAAGCATAAGTTGGTTTTCTAAATTTGAGACCCTGTTCTGTTCTGTAATTCAGTTCCTGTGTAGCCAAGTTTACATTCCGTGTATTACTGATATCTTATGATGGTTCTTTTTCTGTGTGACTTATTTCAGTTAGAATCATCATACCTGAATCCACTCATTGTGCTGCTAAGGGCCTGATGACATAGATTTCATTGCTGAGTGATATTGCTTTGTAAGTAAATACCACAACTTCTTTATCCATTTTTCACTTTCTGCGATGTTGAACTTGTACTGTAAACGAGGTTCTTGTAAACAGAGGCGTCCCAAACTTTGGGGTGGCTGTGTCTTTTTGATTTTAATTTCCCTAAGCTATAGGACCATAAGTGGAAGTGCCCTAGGCTCTGTTGCTTTGTTTTTTAGATGTTTCAGGAAACACCATACACATCTCCCGAGTGTCTGTTGGCAATTTACATCCCGCCCATCAGCATAACAAGGCTCCCAGTTCTCCATGGCCTGTCCTGTCTTTCTGGATTTTACACTTTTTTCAGATGGCCCTTTTGACCGGGGGGAAGTGAGACTTCATTGTAGTGCAGATTTCCTTTGCAAGCTTGCTTGGTTGGCCAAAAAGGGCGTATGCGTTTTTTCCTGAATATATTCAGGAAAAAACGCATACGCCCTTTTTGGCCAAGTGCATCATTGTGGACGTTCTGCCTCTTTTCCTATGCTTTCAATGCAATTCCAGTCTACCTCCTGAAATCGGTTTCCTGCAATTCTGCCCCGCTTTCAAGTCCTCTTGGCAGCCTTACTTCAGTATATTTTTGGACGATAGCTGTCATTTATAACTCTGCAGGTTTGTGAATTACAGTGCCCCTGAGCTCCTTTCTTCAACTCGCTTTCTTTTGAGCTGGCCGCAACACCGCAGGATGGCTTCAGGCCCTAATCTGGTTCCGGCACGGCACGCTGAGCCTTTGGTTAATTCCTCTTCCTGGTGGGAAATGAGAGTTAAATTTGCCCGTCCAGACACCTCCAGCTAGTCTCTCATTGGTTCTCGCTATTCCTGTTCATCTTCCGCAGAAATTGCAAACTGGGCCAAACAGGAGGTTAAAGGGACTGACTCTCCAAGTCGGGAGGGTGTTAGTAAAGCGTCTGGAATGTTGCACCCGAGTACCAGGGTACGAAAACTGAGACATATTTGAACACGTCTCCCGATCACATGGTTGATCATACTCTAGGTTCCACATGCATGTTTTAGCTGAAGGAAGAATACCTTAAACCTGGGTAGTTGAAACCCGTGGAATGGGTACCATGCAATATGACTTCAAAGGGTCTTCATTTGCTCACCGAACCTCTCCAATCCTATCACTGCTGCGTTTATGCCCCTGTACACATGCTTGATTCTCTTTCGGAGACATAGCAATCCATAGGTTTTAAGATACTTACTAGTCAGGTACATTCTTAGGCATTTAATATGCGGTGTTGAGTCCATTTCGTTGAGCAAGGAGTAGCTCTTGTCTATTCCATATTTGGCTTAAGGAACTTTATCTGTGCTCATTTCAATCTCTGGTTTTATGCAGCACCCCAACTCACCTTTCCCCTTAAGCAAGCATAAGTTGGTTTTCTAAATTTGAGACCCTGTTCTGTTCTGTAATTCAGTTCCTGTGTAGCCAAGTTTACATTCCGTGTATTACTGATATCTTATGATGTTTCTTTTTCTGTGTGACTTATTTCAGTTAGAATCATCATACCTGAATCCACTCATTGTGCTGCTAAGGGCCTGATGACATAGATTTCATTGCTGAGTGATATTGCTTTGTAAGTAAATACCACAACTTCTTTATCCATTTTTCACTTTCTGCGATGTTGAACTTGTACGGTAAATGAGGTTCTTGTAAACACAGGCGTCCCAAACTTTGGGGTGGCTGTGTCTTTTTGATTTTAATTTCCCTAAGCTATAGGACCATAAGTGGAAGTGCCCTAGGCTCTGTTGCTTTGTTTTTTAGATGTTTCAGGAAACACCATACACTTCTCCCGAGTGTCTGTTGGCAATTTACATCCCGCCCATCAGCATAACAAGGCTCCCAGTTCTCCATGGCCTGTCCTGCCTTTCTGGATTTTACACTTTTTTCAGATGGCCCTTTTGACCGGGGGGAAGTGAGACTTCATTGTAGTGCAGATTTCCTTTGCAAGCTTGCTTGGTTGGCCAAAAAGGGCGTATGCGTTTTTTCCTGAATATATTCAGGAAAAAACGCATACGCCCTTTTTGGCCAAGTGCATCATTGTGGACGTTCTGCCTCTTTTCCTATGCTTTCAATGCAATTCCAGTCTGCCTCCTGAAATCGGTTTCCTGCAATTCTGCCCCGCTTTCAAGTCCTCTTGGCAGCCTTACTTCAGTATATTTTTGGACGATAGCTGTCATTTATAACTCTGCAGGTTTGTGAATTACAGTGCCCCTGAGCTCCTTTGTTCAACTCGCTTTCTTTTGAGCTGGCCGCAACACCGCAGGATGGCTTCAGGCCCTAATCTGGTTCCGGCACGGCATGCTGAGCCTTTGGTTAATTCCTCTTCCTGGTGGGAAATGAGAGTTAAATTTGCCCGTCCAGACACCTTCCAGCTAGTCTCTCATTGGTTCTCGCTATTCCTGTTCATCTTCCGCAGAAATTGCAAACTGGGCCAAACAGGAGGTTAAAGGGACTGACTCTCCAAGTCGGGAGGGTGTTAGTAAAGCGTCTGGAATGTTGCACCCGAGTACCAGGGTACGAAAACTGAGACATATTTGAACACGTCTCCCGATCACATGGTTGATCATACTCTAGGTTCCACATGCATGTTTTAGCTGAAGGAAGAATACCTTAAACCTGGGTAGTTGAAACCCGTGGAATGGGTACCATGCAATATGACTTCAAAGGGTCTTCATTTGCTCACCGAACCTCTCCAATCCTATCACTGCTGCGTTTATGCCCCTGTACACATGCTTGATTCTCTTTCGGAGACATAGCAATCCATAGGTTTTAAGATACTTACTAGTCAGGTACATTCTTAGGCATTTAATATGCGGTGTTGAGTCCATTTCGTTGAGCAAGGAGTAGCTCTTGTCTATTCCATATTTGGCTTAAGGAACTTTATCTGTGCTCATTTCAATCTCTGGTTTTATGCAGCACCCCAACTCACCTTTCCCCTTAAGCAAGCATAAGTTGGTTTTCTAAATTTGAGACCCTGTTCTGTTCTGTAATTCAGTTCCTGTGTAGCCAAGTTTACATTCCGTGTATTACTGATATCTTATGATGTTTCTTTTTCTGTGTGACTTATTTCAGTTAGAATCGTCATACCTGAATCCACTCATTGTGCTGCTAAGGGCCTGATGACATAGATTTCATTGCTGAGTGATATTGCTTTGTAAGTAAATACCACAACTTCTTTATCCATTTTTCACTTTCTGCGATGTTGAACTTGTACGGAAAACGAGGTTCTTGTAAACAGAGGCGTCCCAAACTTTGGGGTGGCTGTGTCTTTTTGATTTTAATTTCCCTAAGCTATAGGACCATAAGTGGAAGTGCCCTAGGCTCTGTTGCTTTGTTTTTTAGATGTTTCAGGAAACACCATACACTTCTCCCGAGTGTCTGTTGGCAATTTACATCCCGCCCATCAGCATAACAAGGCTCCCAGTTCTCCATGGCCTGTCCTGCCTTTCTGGATTTTACACTTTTTTCAGATGGCCCTTTTGACCGGGGGGAAGTGAGACTTCATTGTAGTGCAGATTTCCTTTGCAAGCTTGCTTGGTTGGCCAAAAAGGGCGTATGCGTTTTTTCCTGAATATATTCAGGAAAAAACGCATACGCCCTTTTTGGCCAAGTGCATCATTGTGGACGTTCTGCCTCTTTTCCTATGCTTTCAATGCAATTCCAGTCTACCTCCTGAAATCGGTTTCCTGCAATTCTGCCCCGCTTTCAAGTCCTCTTGGCAGCCTTACTTCAGTATATTTTTGGACGATAGCTGTCATTTATAACTCTGCAGGTTTGTGAATTACAGTGCCCCTGAGCTCCTTTCTTCAACTCGCTTTCTTTTGAGCTGGCCGCAACACCGCAGGATGGCTTCAGGCCCTAATCTGGTTCCGGCACGGCACGCTGAGCCTTTGGTTAATTCCTCTTCCTGGTGGGAAATGAGAGTTAAATTTGCCCGTCCAGACACCTCCAGCTAGTCTCTCATTGGTTCTCGCTATTCCTGTTCATCTTCCGCAGAAATTGCAAACTGGGCCAAACAGGAGGTTAAAGGGACTGACTCTCCAAGTCGGGAGGGTGTTAGTAAAGCGTCTGGAATGTTGCACCCGAGTACCAGGGTACGAAAACTGAGACATATTTGAACACGTCTCCCGATCACATGGTTGATCATACTCTAGGTTCCACATGCATGTTTTAGCTGAAGGAAGAATACCTTAAACCTGGGTAGTTGAAACCCGTGGAATGGGTACCATGCAATATGACTTCAAAGGGTCTTCATTTGCTCACCGAACCTCTCCAATCCTATCACTGCTGCGTTTATGCCCCTGTACACATGCTTGATTCTCTTTCGGAGACATAGCAATCCATAGGTTTTAAGATACTTACTAGTCAGGTACATTCTTAGGCATTTAATATGCGGTGTTGAGTCCATTTCGTTGAGCAAGGAGTAGCTCTTGTCTATTCCATATTTGGCTTAAGGAACTTTATCTGTGCTCATTTCAATCTCTGGTTTTATGCAGCACCCCAACTCACCTTTCCCCTTAAGCAAGCATAAGTTGGTTTTCTAAATTTGAGACCCTGTTCTGTTCTGTAATTCAGTTCCTGTGTAGCCAAGTTTACATTCCGTGTATTACTGATATCTTATGATGTTTCTTTTTCTGTGTGACTTATTTCAGTTAGAATCATCATACCTGAATCCACTCATTGTGCTGCTAAGGGCCTGATGACATAGATTTCATTGCTGAGTGATATTGCTTTGTAAGTAAATACCACAAATTCTTTATCCATTTTTCACTTTCTGCGATGTTGAACTTGTACTGTAAACGAGGTTCTTGTAAACAGAGGCGTCCCAAACTTTGGGGTGGCTGTGTCTTTTTGATTTTAATTTCCCTAAGCTATAGGACCATAAGTGGAAGTGCCCTAGGCTCTGTTGCTTTGTTTTTTAGATGTTTCAGGAAACACCATACACTTCTCCCGAGTGTCTGTTGGCAATTTACATCCCGCCCATCAGCATAACAAGGCTCCCAGTTCTCCATGGCCTGTCCTGCCTTTCTGGATTTTACACTTTTTTCAGATGGCCCTTTTGACCGGGGGGAAGTGAGACTTCATTGTAGTGCAGATTTCCTTTGCAAGCTTGCTTGGTTGGCCAAAAAGGGCGTATGCGTTTTTTCCTGAATATATTCAGGAAAAAACGCATACGCCCTTTTTGGCCAAGTGCATCATTGTGGACGTTCTGCCTCTTTTCCTATGCTTTCAATGCAATTCCAGTCTACCTCCTGAAATCGGTTTCCTGCAATTCTGCCCCGCTTTCAAGTCCTCTTGGCAGCCTTACTTCAGTATATTTTTGGACGATAGCTGTCATTTATAACTCTGCAGGTTTGTGAATTACAGTGCCCCTGAGCTCCTTTCTTCAACTCGCTTTCTTTTGAGCTGGCCGCAACACCGCAGGATGGCTTCAGGCCCTAATCTGGTTCCGGCACGGCACGCTGAGCCTTTGGTTAATTCCTCTTCCTGGTGGGAAATGAGAGTTAAATTTGCCCGTCCAGACACCTCCAGCTAGTCTCTCATTGGTTCTCGCTATTCCTGTTCATCTTCCGCAGAAATTGCAAACTGGGCCAAACAGGAGGTTAAAAGGACTGACTCTCCAAGTCGGGAGGGTGTTAGTAAAGCGTCTGGAATGTTGCACCCGAGTACCAGGGTACGAAAACTGAGACATATTTGAACACGTCTCCCGATCACATGGTTGATCATACTCTAGGTTCCACATGCATGTTTTAGCTGAAGGAAGAATACCTTAAACCTGGGTAGTTGAAACCCGTGGAATGGGTACCATGCAATATGACTTCAAAGGGTCTTCATTTGCTCACCGAACCTCTCCAATCCTATCACTGCTGCGTTTATGCCCCTGTACACATGCTTGATTCTCTTTCGGAGACATAGCAATCCATAGGTTTTAAGATACTTACTAGTCAGGTACATTCTTAGGCATTTAATATGCGGTGTTGAGTCCATTTCGTTGAGCAAGGAGTAGCTCTTGTCTATTCCATATTTGGCTTAAGGAACTTTATCTGTGTTCATTTCAATCTCTGGTTTTATGCAGCACCCCAACTCACCTTTCCCCTTAAGCAAGCATAAGTTGGTTTTCTAAATTTGAGACCCTGTTCTGTTCTGTAATTCAGTTCCTGTGTAGCCAAGTTTACATTCCGTGTATTACTGATATCTTATGATGTTTCTTTTTCTGTGTGACTTATTTCAGTTAGAATCATCATACCTGAATCCACTCATTGTGCTGCTAAGGGCCTGATGACATAGATTTCATTGCTGAGTGATATTGCTTTGTAAGTAAATACCACAACTTCTTTATCCATTTTTCACTTTCTGCGATGTTGAACTTGTACTGTAAACGAGGTTCTTGTAAACAGAGGCGTCCCAAACTTTGGGGTGGCTGTGTCTTTTTGATTTTAATTTCCCTAAGCTATAGGACCATAAGTGGAAGTGCCCTAGGCTCTGTTGCTTTGTTTTTTAGATGTTTCAGGAAACACCATACACTTCTCCCGAGTGTCTGTTGGCAATTTACATCCCGCCCATCAGCATAACAAGGCTCCCAGTTCTCCATGGCCTGTCCTGCCTTTCTGGATTTTACACTTTTTTCAGATGGCCCTTTTGACCGGGGGGAAGTGAGACTTCATTGTAGTGCAGATTTCCTTTGCAAGCTTGCTTGGTTGGCCAAAAAGGGCGTATGCGTTTTTTCCTGAATATATTCAGGAAAAAACGCATACGCCCTTTTTGGCCAAGTGCATCATTGTGGACGTTCTGCCTCTTTTCCTATGCTTTCAATGCAATTCCAGTCTACCTCCTGAAATCGGTTTCCTGCAATTCTGCCCCGCTTTCAAGTCCTCTTGGCAGCCTTACTTCAGTATATTTTTGGACGATAGCTGTCATTTATAACTCTGCAGGTTTGTGAATTACAGTGCCCCTGAGCTCCTTTCTTCAACTCGCTTTCTTTTGAGCTGGCCGCAACACCGCAGGATGGCTTCAGGCCCTAATCTGGTTCCGGCACGGCACGCTGAGCCTTTGGTTAATTCCTCTTCCTGGTGGGAAATGAGAGTTAAATTTGCCCGTCCAGACACCTCCAGCTAGTCTCTCATTGGTTCTCGCTATTCCTGTTCATCTTCCGCAGAAATTGCAAACTGGGCCAAACAGGAGGTTAAAGGGACTGACTCTCCAAGTCGGGAGGGTGTTAGTAAAGCGTCTGGAATGTTGCACCCGAGTACCAGGGTACGAAAACTGAGACATATTTGAACACGTCTCCCGATCACATGGTTGATCATACTCTAGGTTCCACATGCATGTTTTAGCTGAAGGAAGAATACCTTAAACCTGGGTAGTTGAAACCCGTGGAATGGGTACCATGCAATATGACTTCAAAGGGTCTTCATTTGCTCACCGAACCTCTCCAATCCTATCACTGCTGCGTTTATGCCCCTGTACACATGCTTGATTCTCTTTCGGAGACATAGCAATCCATAGGTTTTAAGATACTTACTAGTCAGGTACATTCTTAGGCATTTAATATGCGGTGTTGAGTCCATTTCGTTGAGCAAGGAGTAGCTCTTGTCTATTCCATATTTGGCTTAAGGAACTTTATCTGTGCTCATTTCAATCTCTGGTTTTATGCAGCACCCCAACTCACCTTTCCCCTTAAGCAAGCATAAGTTGGTTTTCTAAATTTGAGACCCTGTTCTGTTCTGTAATTCAGTTCCTGTGTAGCCAAGTTTACATTCCGTGTATTACTGATATCTTATGATGTTTCTTTTTCTGTGTGACTTATTTCAGTTAGAATCATCATACCTGAATCCACTCATTGTGCTGCTAAGGGCCTGATGACATAGATTTCATTGCTGAGTGATATTGCTTTGTAAGTAAATACCACAACTTCTTTATCCATTTTTCACTTTCTGCGATGTTGAACTTGTACTGTAAACGAGGTTCTTGTAAACAGAGGCGTCCCAAACTTTGGGGTGGCTGTGTCTTTTTGATTTTAATTTCCCTAAGCTATAGGACCATAAGTGGAAGTGCCCTAGGCTCTGTTGCTTTGTTTTTTAGATGTTTCAGGAAACACCATACACTTCTCCCGAGTGTCTGTTGGCAATTTACATCCCGCCCATCAGCATAACAAGGCTCCCAGTTCTCCATGGCCTGTCCTGCCTTTCTGGATTTTACACTTTTTTCAGATGGCCCTTTTGACCGGGGGGAAGTGAGACTTCATTGTAGTGCAGATTTCCTTTGCAAGCTTGCTTGGTTGGCCAAAAAGGGCGTATGCGTTTTTTCCTGAATATATTCAGGAAAAAACGCATACGCCCTTTTTGGCCAAGTGCATCATTGTGGACGTTCTGCCTCTTTTCCTATGCTTTCAATGCAATTCCAGTCTACCTCCTGAAATCGGTTTCCTGCAATTCTGCCCCGCTTTCAAGTCCTCTTGGCAGCCTTACTTCAGTATATTTTTGGACGATAGCTGTCATTTATAACTCTGCAGGTTTGTGAATTACAGTGCCCCTGAGCTCCTTTCTTCAACTCGCTTTCTTTTGAGCTGGCCGCAACACCGCAGGATGGCTTCAGGCCCTAATCTGGTTCCGGCACGGCACGCTGAGCCTTTGGTTAATTCCTCTTCCTGGTGGGAAATGAGAGTTAAATTTGCCCGTCCAGACACCTCCAGCTAGTCTCTCATTGGTTCTCGCTATTCCTGTTCATCTTCCGCAGAAATTGCAAACTGGGCCAAACAGGAGGTTAAAGGGACTGACTCTCCAAGTCGGGAGGGTGTTAGTAAAGCGTCTGGAATGTTGCACCCGAGTACCAGGGTACGAAAACTGAGACATATTTGAACACGTCTCCCGATCACATGGTTGATCATACTCTAGGTTCCACATGCATGTTTTAGCTGAAGGAAGAATACCTTAAACCTGGGTAGTTGAAACCCGTGGAATGGGTACCATGCAATATGACTTCAAAGGGTCTTCATTTGCTCACCGAACCTCTCCAATCCTATCACTGCTGCGTTTATGCCCCTGTACACATGCTTGATTCTCTTTCGGAGACATAGCAATCCATAGGTTTTAAGATACTTACTAGTCAGGTACATTCTTAGGCATTTAATATGCGGTGTTGAGTCCATTTCGTTGAGCAAGGAGTAGCTCTTGTCTATTCCATATTTGGCTTAAGGAACTTTATCTGTGCTCATTTCAATCTCTGGTTTTATGCAGCACCCCAACTCACCTTTCCCCTTAAGCAAGCATAAGTTGGTTTTCTAAATTTGAGACCCTGTTCTGTTCTGTAATTCAGTTCCTGTGTAGCCAAGTTTACATTCCGTGTATTACTGATATCTTATGATGTTTCTTTTTCTGTGTGACTTATTTCAGTTAGAATCATCATACCTGAATCCACTCATTGTGCTGCTAAGGGCCTGATGACATAGATTTCATTGCTGAGTGATATTGCTTTGTAAGTAAATACCACAACTTCTTTATCCATTTTTCACTTTCTGCGATGTTGAACTTGTACGGTAAATGAGGTTCTTGTAAACAGAGGCGTCCCAAACTTTGGGGTGGCTGTGTCTTTTTGATTTTAATTTCCCTAAGCTATAGGACCATAAGTGGAAGTGCCCTAGGCTCTGTTGCTTTGTTTTTTAGATGTTTCAGGAAACACCATACACTTCTCCCGAGTGTCTGTTGGCAATTTACATCCCGCCCATCAGCATAACAAGGCTCCCAGTTCTCCATGGCCTGTCCTGCCTTTCTGGATTTTACACTTTTTTCAGATGGCCCTTTTGACCGGGGGGAAGTGAGACTTCATTGTAGTGCAGATTTCCTTTGCAAGCTTGCTTGGTTGGCCAAAAAGGGCGTATGCGTTTTTTCCTGAATATATTCAGGAAAAAACGCATACGCCCTTTTTGGCCAAGTGCATCATTGTGGACGTTCTGCCTCTTTTCCTATGCTTTCAATGCAATTCCAGTCTGCCTCCTGAAATCGGTTTCCTGCAATTCTGCCCCGCTTTCAAGTCCTCTTGGCAGCCTTACTTCAGTATATTTTTGGACGATAGCTGTCATTTATAACTCTGCAGGTTTGTGAATTACAGTGCCCCTGAGCTCCTTTCTTCAACTCGCTTTCTTTTGAGCTGGCCGCAACACCGCAGGATGGCTTCAGGCCCTAATCTGGTTCCGGCACGGCATGCTGAGCCTTTGGTTAATTCCTCTTCCTGGTGGGAAATGAGAGTTAAATTTGCCCGTCCAGACACCTTCCAGCTAGTCTCTCATTGGTTCTCGCTATTCCTGTTCATCTTCCGCAGAAATTGCAAACTGGGCCAAACAGGAGGTTAAAGGGACTGACTCTCCAAGTCGGGAGGGTGTTAGTAAAGCGTCTGGAATGTTGCACCCGAGTACCAGGGTACGAAAACTGAGACATATTTGAACACGTCTCCCGATCACATGGTTGATCATACTCTAGGTTCCACATGCATGTTTTAGCTGAAGGAAGAATACCTTAAACCTGGGTAGTTGAAACCCGTGGAATGGGTACCATGCAATATGACTTCAAAGGGTCTTCATTTGCTCACCGAACCTCTCCAATCCTATCACTGCTGCGTTTATGCCCCTGTACACATGCTTGATTCTCTTTCGGAGACATAGCAATCCATAGGTTTTAAGATACTTACTAGTCAGGTACATTCTTAGGCATTTAATATGCGGTGTTGAGTCCATTTCGTTGAGCAAGGAGTAGCTCTTGTCTATTCCATATTTGGCTTAAGGAACTTTATCTGTGCTCATTTCAATCTCTGGTTTTATGCAGCACCCCAACTCACCTTTCCCCTTAAGCAAGCATAAGTTGGTTTTCTAAATTTGAGACCCTGTTCTGTTCTGTAATTCAGTTCCTGTGTAGCCAAGTTTACATTCCGTGTATTACTGATATCTTATGATGTTTCTTTTTCTGTGTGACTTATTTCAGTTAGAATCGTCATACCTGAATCCACTCATTGTGCTGCTAAGGGCCTGATGACATAGATTTCATTGCTGAGTGATATTGCTTTGTAAGTAAATACCACAACTTCTTTATCCATTTTTCACTTTCTGCGATGTTGAACTTGTACGGAAAACGAGGTTCTTGTAAACAGAGGCGTCCCAAACTTTGGGGTGGCTGTGTCTTTTTGATTTTAATTTCCCTAAGCTATAGGACCATAAGTGGAAGTGCCCTAGGCTCTGTTGCTTTGTTTTTTAGATGTTTCAGGAAACACCATACACTTCTCCCGAGTGTCTGTTGGCAATTTACATCCCGCCCATCAGCATAACAAGGCTCCCAGTTCTCCATGGCCTGTCCTGCCTTTCTGGATTTTACACTTTTTTCAGATGGCCCTTTTGACCGGGGGGAAGTGAGACTTCATTGTAGTGCAGATTTCCTTTGCAAGCTTGCTTGGTTGGCCAAAAAGTGCGTATGCGTTTTTTCCTGAATATATTCAGGAAAAAACGCATACGCCCTTTTTGGCCAAGTGCATCATTGTGGACGTTCTGCCTCTTTTCCTACGCTTTCAATGCAATTCCAGTCTACCTCCTGAAATCGGTTTCCTGCAATTCTGCCCCGCTTTCAAGTCCTCTTGGCAGCCTTACTTCAGTATATTTTTGGACGATAGCTGTCATTTATAACTCTGCAGGTTTGTGAATTACAGTGCCCCTGAGCTCCTTTCTTCAACTCGCTTTCTTTTGAGCTGGCCGCAACACCGCAGGATGGCTTCAGGCCCTAATCTGGTTCCGGCACGGCACGCTGAGCCTTTGGTTAATTCCTCTTCCTGGTGGGAAATGAGAGTTAAATTTGCCCGTCCAGACACCTCCAGCTAGTCTCTCATTGGTTCTCGCTATTCCTGTTCATCTTCCGCAGAAATTGCAAACTGGGCCAAACAGGAGGTTAAAGGGACTGACTCTCCAAGTCGGGAGGGTGTTAGTAAAGCGTCTGGAATGTTGCACCCGAGTACCAGGGTACGAAAACTGAGACATATTTGAACACGTCTCCCGATCACATGGTTGATCATACTCTAGGTTCCACATGCATGTTTTAGCTGAAGGAAGAATACCTTAAACCTGGGTAGTTGAAACCCGTGGAATGGGTACCATGCAATATGACTTCAAAGGGTCTTCATTTGCTCACCGAACCTCTCCAATCCTATCACTGCTGCGTTTATGCCCCTGTACACATGCTTGATTCTCTTTCGGAGACATAGCAATCCATAGGTTTTAAGATACTTACTAGTCAGGTACATTCTTAGGCATTTAATATGCGGTGTTGAGTCCATTTCGTTGAGCAAGGAGTAGCTCTTGTCTATTCCATATTTGGCTTAAGGAACTTTATCTGTGCTCATTTCAATCTCTGGTTTTATGCAGCACCCCAACTCACCTTTCCCCTTAAGCAAGCATAAGTTGGTTTTCTAAATTTGAGACCCTGTTCTGTTCTGTAATTCAGTTCCTGTGTAGCCAAGTTTACATTCCGTGTATTACTGATATCTTATGATGGTTCTTTTTCTGTGTGACTTATTTCAGTTAGAATCATCATACCTGAATCCACTCATTGTGCTGCTAAGGGCCTGATGACATAGATTTCATTGCTGAGTGATATTGCTTTGTAAGTAAATACCACAACTTCTTTATCCATTTTTCACTTTCTGCGATGTTGAACTTGTACTGTAAACGAGGTTCTTGTAAACAGAGGCGTCCCAAACTTTGGGGTGGCTGTGTCTTTTTGATTTTAATTTCCCTAAGCTATAGGACCATAAGTGGAAGTGCCCTAGGCTCTGTTGCTTTGTTTTTTAGATGTTTCAGGAAACACCATACACATCTCCCGAGTGTCTGTTGGCAATTTACATCCCCCCCATCAGCATAACAAGGCTCCCAGTTCTCCATGGCCTGTCCTGTCTTTCTGGATTTTACACTTTTTTCAGATGGCCCTTTTGACCGGGGGGAAGTGAGACTTCATTGTAGTGCAGATTTCCTTTGCAAGCTTGCTTGGTTGGCCAAAAAGGGCGTATGCGTTTTTTCCTGAATATATTCAGGAAAAAACGCATACGCCCTTTTTGGCCAAGTGCATCATTGTGGACGTTCTGCCTCTTTTCCTATGCTTTCAATGCAATTCCAGTCTACCTCCTGAAATCGGTTTCCTGCAATTCTGCCCCACTTTCAAGTCCTCTTGGCAGCCTTACTTCAGTATATTTTTGGACGATAGCTGTCATTTATAACTCTGCAGGTTTGTGAATTACAGTGCCCCTGAGCTCCTTTCTTCAACTCGCTTTCTTGTGACCTGGCCGCAACACCGCAGGATGGCTTCAGGCCCTAATCTGGTTCCGGCACGGCACGCTGAGCCTTTGGTTAATTCCTCTTCCTGGTGGGAAATGAGAGTTAAATTTGCCCGTCCAGACACCATCCAGCTAGTCTCTCATTGGTTCTCGCTATTCCTGTTCATCTTCCGCAGAAATTGCAAACTGGGCCAAACAGGAGGTTAAAGGGACTGACTCTCCAAGTCGGGAGGGTGTTAGTAAAGCGTCTGGAATGTTGCACCCGAGTACCAGGGTACGAAAACTGAGACATATTTGAACACGTTTCCCGATCACATGGTTGATCATACTCTAGGTTCCACATGCATGTTTTAGCTGAAGGAAGAATACCTTAAACCTGGGTAGTTGAAACCCGTGGAATGGGTACCATGCAATATGACTTCAAAGGGTCTTCATTTGCTCACCGAACCTCTCCAATCCTATCACTGCTGCGTTTATGCCCCTGTACACATGCTTGATTCTCTTTCGGAGACATAGCAATCCATAGGTTTTAAGATACTTACTAGTCAGGTACATTCTTAGGCATTTAATATGCGGTGTTGAGTCCATTTCATTGAGCAAGGAGTAGCTCTTGTCTATTCCATATTTGGCTTAAGGAACTTTATCTGTGCTCATTTCAATCTCTGGTTTTATGCAGCACCCCAAATCACCTTTCCCCTTAAGCAAGCATAAGTTGGTTTTCTAAATTTGAGACCCTGTTCTGTTCTGTAATTCAGTTCCTGTGTAGCCAAGTTTACATTCCATGTATTACTGATATCTTATGATGTTTCTTTTTCTGTGTGACTTATTTCAGTTAGAATCATCATACCTGAATCCACTCATTGTGCTGCTAAGGGCCTGATGACATAGATTTCATTGCTGAGTGATATTGCTTTGTAAGTAAATACCACAACTTCTTTATCCATTTTTCACTTTCTGCGATGTTGAACTTGCACGGTAAACGAGGTTCTTGTAAACAGAGGCGTCCCAAACTTTGGGGTGGCTGTGTCTTTTTGATTTTAATTTCCCTAAGCTATAGGACCATAAGTGGAAGTGCCCTAGGCTCTGTTGCTTTGTTTTTTAGATGTTTCAGGAAACACCATACACTTCTCCCGAGTGTCTGTTGGCAATTTACATCCCGCCCATCAGCATAACAAGGCTCCCAGTTCTCCATGGCCTGTCCTGCCTTTCTGGATTTTACACTTTTTTCAGATGGCCCTTTTGACCGGGGGGAAGTGAGACTTCATTGTAGTGCAGATTTCCTTTGCAAGCTTGCTTGGTTGGCCAAAAAGGGCGTATGCGTTTTTTCCTGAATATATTCAGGAAAAAACGCATACGCCCTTTTTGGCCAAGTGCATCATTGTGGACGTTCTGCCTCTTTTCCTATGCTTTCAATGCAATTCCAGTCTACCTCCTGAAATAGGTTTCCTGCAATTCTGCCCCGCTTTCAAGTCCTCTTGGCAGCCTTACTTCAGTATATTTTTGGACGATAGCTGTCATTTATAACTCTGCAGGTTTGTGAATTACAGTGCCCCTGAGCTCCTTTCTTCAACTCGTTTTCTTTTGAGCTGGCCGCAACACTGCAGGATGGCTTCAGGCCCTAATCTGGTTCCGGCACGGCACGCTGAGCCTTTGGTTAATTCCTCTTCCTGGTGGGAAATGAGAGTTAAATTTGCCCGTCCAGACACCTCCAGCTAGTCTCTCATTGGTTCTCGCTATTCCTGTTCATCTTCCGCAGAAATTGCAAACTGGGCCAAACAGGAGGTTAAAGGGACTGACTCTCCAAGTTGGGAGGGTGTTAGTAAAGCGTCTGGAATGTTGCACCCGAGTACCAGGGTACGAAAACTGAGACATATTTGAACACGTCTCCCGATCACATGGTTGATCATACTCTAGGTTCCACATGCATGTTTTAGCTGAAGGAAGAATACCTTAAACCTGGGTAGTTGAAACCCGTGGAATGGGTACCATGCAATATGACTTCAAAGGGTCTTCATTTGCTCACCGAACCTCTCCAATCCTATCACTGCTGCGTTTATGCCCCTGTACACATGCTTGATTCTCTTTCAGAGACATAGCAATCCATAGGTTTTAAGATACTTACTAGTCAGGTACATTCTTAGGCATTTAATATGCGGTGTTGAGTCCATTTCGTTGAGCAAGGAGTAGCTCTTGTCTATTCCATATTTGGCTTAAGGAACTTTATCTGTGCTCATTTCAATCTCTGGTTTTATGCAGCACCCCAACTCACCTTTCCCCTTAAGCAAGCATAAGTTGGTTTTCTAAATTTGAGACCCTGTTCTGTTCTGTAATTCAGTTCCTGTGTAGCCAAGTTTACATTCCGTGTATTACTGATATCTTATGATGGTTCTTTTTCTGTGTGACTTATTTCAGTTAGAATCATCATACCTGAATCCACTCATTGTGCTGCTAAGGGCCTGATGACATAGATTTCATTGCTGAGTGATATTGCTTTGTAAGTAAATACCACAACTTCTTTATCCATTTTTCACTTTCTGCGATGTTGAACTTGTACGGTAAACGAGGTTCTTGTAAACAGAGGCGTCCCAAACTTTGGGGTGGCTGTGTCTTTTTGATTTTAATTTCCCTAAGCTATAGGACCATAAGTGGAAGTGCCCTAGGCTCTGTTGCTTTGTTTTTTAGATGTTTCAGGAAACACCATACACTTCTCCCGAGTGTCTGTTGGCAATTTACATCCCGCCCATCAGCATAACAAGGCTCCCAGTTCTCCATGGCCTGTCCTGCCTTTCTGGATTTTACACTTTTTTCAGATGGCCCTTTTGACCGGGGGGAAGTGAGACTTCATTGTAGTGCAGATTTCCTTTGCAAGCTTGCTTGGTTGGCCAAAAAGGGCGTATGCGTTTTTTCCTGAATATATTCAGGAAAAAACGCATACGCCCTTTTTGGCCAAGTGCATCATTGTGGACGTTCTGCCTCTTTTCCTATGCTTTCAATGCAATTCCAGTCTACCTCCTGAAATAGGTTTCCTGCAATTCTGCCCCGCTTTCAAGTCCTCTTGGCAGCCTTACTTCAGTATATTTTTGGACGATAGCTGTCATTTATAACTCTGCAGGTTTGTGAATTACAGTGCCCCTGAGCTCCTTTCTTCAACTCGCTTTCTTTTGAGCTGGCCGCAACACCGCAGGATGGCTTCAGGCCCTAATCTGGTTCCGGCACGGCACGCTGAGCCTTTGGTTAATTCCTCTTCCTGGTGGGAAATGAGAGTTAAATTTGCCCGTCCAGACACCTTCCAGCTAGTCTCTCATTGGTTCTCGCTATTCCTGTTCATCTTCCGCAGAAATTGCAAACTGGGCCAAACAGGAGGTTAAAGGGACTGACTCTCCAAGTCGGGAGGGTGTTAGTAAAGCGTCTGGAATGTTGCACCCGAGTACCAGGGTACGAAAACTGAGACATATTTGAACACGTCTCCCGATCACATGGTTGATCATACTCTAGGTTCCACATGCATGTTTTAGCTGAAGGAAGAATACCTTAAACCTGGGTAGTTGAAACCCGTGGAATGGGTACCATGCAATATGACTTCAAAGGGTCTTCATTTGCTCACCGAACCTCTCCAATCCTATCACTGCTGCGTTTATGCCCCTGTACACATGCTTGATTCTCTTTCGGAGACATAGCAATCCATAGGTTTTAAGATACTTACTAGTCAGGTACATTCTTAGGCATTTAATATGCGGTGTTGAGTCCATTTCGTTGAGCAAGGAGTAGCTCTTGTCTATTCCATATTTGGCTTAAGGAACTTTATCTGTGCTCATTTCAATCTCTGGTTTTATGCAGCACCCCAACTCACCTTTCCCCTTAAGCAAGCATAAGTTGGTTTTCTAAATTTGAGACCCTGTTCTGTTCTGTAATTCAGTTCCTGTGTAGCCAAGTTTACATTCCGTGTATTACTGATATCTTATGATGTTTCTTTTTCTGTGTGACTTATTTCAGTTAGAATCATCATACCTGAATCCACTCATTGTGCTGCTAAGGGCCTGATGACATAGATTTCATTGCTGAGTGATATTGCTTTGTAAGTAAATACCACAACTTCTTTATCCATTTTTCACTTTCTGCGATGTTGAACTTGTACGGTAAACGAGGTTCTTGTAAACAGAGGCGTCCCAAACTTTGGGGTGGCTGTGTCTTTTTGATTTTAATTTCCCTAAGCTATAGGACCATAAGTGGAAGTGCCCTAGGCTCTGTTGCTTTGTTTTTTAGATGTTTCAGGAAACACCATACACTTCTCCCGAGTGTCTGTTGGCAATTTACATCCCGCCCATCAGCATAACAAGGCTCCCAGTTCTCCATGGCCTGTCCTGCCTTTCTGGATTTTACACTTTTTTCAGATGGCCCTTTTGACCGGGGGGAAGTGAGACTTCATTGTAGTGCAGATTTCCTTTGCAAGCTTGCTTGGTTGGCCAAAAAGGGCGTATGCGTTTTTTCCTGAATATATTCAGGAAAAAACGCATACGCCCTTTTTGGCCAAGTGCATCATGGTGGACGTTCTGCCTCTTTTCCTATGCTTTCAATGCAATTCCAGTCTGCCTCCTGAAATCGGTTTCCTGCAATTCTGCCCCGCTTTCAAGTCCTCTTGGCAGCCTTACTTCAGTATATTTTTGGACGATAGCTGTCATTTATAACTCTGCAGGTTTGTGAATTACAGTGCCCCTGAGCTCCTTTCTTCAACTCGCTTTCTTGTGACCTGGCCGCAACACCGCAGGATGGCTTCAGGCCCTAATCTGGTTCCGGCACGGCACGCTGAGCCTTTGGTTAATTCCTCTTCCTGGTGGGAAATGAGAGTTAAATTTGCCCGTCCAGACACCTCCAGCTAGTCTCTCATTGGTTCTCGCTATTCCTGTTCATCTTCCGCAGAAATTGCAAACTGGGCCAAACAGGAGGTTAAAGGGACTGACTCTCCAAGTCGGGAGGGTGTTAGGAAAGCGTCTGGAATGTTGCACCCGAGTACCAGGGTACGAAAACTGAGACATATTTGAACACGTCTCCCGATCACATGGTTGATCATACTCTAGGTTCCACATGCATGTTTTAGCTGAAGGAAGAATACCTTAAACCTGGGTAGTTGAAACCCGTGGAATGGGTACCATGCAATATGACTTCAAAGGGTCTTCATTTGCTCACCGAACCTCTCCAATCCTATCACTGCTGCGTTTATGCCCCTGTACACATGCTTGATTCTCTTTCGGAGACATAGCAATCCATAGGTTTTAAGATACTTACTAGTCAGGTACATTCTTAGGCATTTAATATGCGGTGTTGAGTCCATTTCGTTGAGCAAGGAGTAGCTCTTGTCTATTCCATATTTGGCTTAAGGAACTTTATCTGTGCTCATTTCAATCTCTGGTTTTATGCAGCACCCCAACTCACCTTTACCCTTAAGAAAGCATAAGTTGGTTTTCTAAATTTGAGACCCTGTTCTGTTCTGTAATTCAGTTCCTGTGTAGCCAAGTTTACATTCCGTGTATTACTGATATCTTATGATGTTTCTTTTTCTGTGTGACTTATTTCAGTTAGAATCATCATACCTGAATCCACTCATTGTGCTGCTAAGGGCCTGATGACATAGATTTCATTGCTGAGTGATATTGCTTTGTAAGTAAATACCACAACTTCTTTATCCATTTTTCACTTTCTGCGATGTTGAACTTGTACGCTAAACGAGGTTCTTGTAAACAGAGGCGTCCCAAACTTTGGGGTGGCTGTGTCTTTTTTATTTTAATTTCCCTAAGCTATAGGACCATAAGTGGAAGTGCCCTAGGCTCTGTTGCTTTGTTTTTTAGATGTTTCAGGAAACACCATACACTTCTCCCGAGTGTCTGTTGGCAATTTACATCCCGCCCATCAGCATAACAAGGCTCCCAGTTCTCCATGGCCTGTCCTGCCTTTCTGGATTTTACACTTTTTTCAGATGGCCCTTTTGACCGGGGGGAAGTGAGACTTCATTGTAGTGCAGATTTCCTTTGCAAGCTTGCTTGGTTGGCCAAAAAGGGCGTATGCGTTTTTTCCTGAATATATTCAGGAAAAAATGCATACGCCCTTTTTGGCCAAGTGCATCATTGTGGACGTTCTGCCTCTTTTCCTATGCTTTCAATGCAATTCCAGTCTACCTCCTGAAATCGGTTTCCTGCAATTCTGCCCCGCTTTCAAGTCCTCTTGGCAGCCTTACTTCAGTATATTTTTGGACGATAGCTGTCATTTATAACTCTGCAGGTTTGTGAATTACAGTGCCCCTGAGCTCCTTTCTTCAACTCGCTTTCTTTTGAGCTGGCCGCAACACCGCAGGATGGCTTCAGGCCCTAATCTGGTTCCGGCACGGCACGCTGAGCCTTTGGTTAATTCCTCTTCCTGGTGGGAAATGAGAGTTAAATTTGCCCGTCCAGACACCTCCAGCTAGTCTCTCATTGGTTCTCGCTATTCCTGTTCATCTTCCGCAGAAATTGCAAACTGGGCCAAACAGGAGGTTAAAGGGACTGACTCTCCAAGTCGGGAGGGTGTTAGTAAAGCGTCTGGAATGTTGCACCCGAGTACCAGGGTACGAAAACTGAGACATATTTGAACACGTCTCCCGATCACATGGTTGATCATACTCTAGGTACCACATGCATGTTTTAGCTGAAGGAAGAATACCTTAAACCTGGGTAGTTGAAACCCGTGGAATGGGTACCATGCAATATGACTTCAAAGGGTCTTCATTTGCTCACCGAACCTCTCCAATCCTATCACTGCTGCGTTTATGCCCCTGTACACATGCTTGATTCTCTTTCGGAGACATAGCAATCCATAGGTTTTAAGATACTTACTAGTCAGGTACATTCTTAGGCATTTAATATGCGGTGTTGAGTCCATTTCGTTGAGCAAGGAGTAGCTCTTGTCTATTCCATATTTGGCTTAAGGAACTTTATCTGTGCTCATTTCAATCTCTGGTTTTATGCAGCACCCCAACTCACCTTTCCCCTTAAGCAAGCATAAGTTGGTTTTCTAAATTTGAGACCCTGTTCTGTTCTGTAATTCAGTTCCTGTGTAGCCAAGTTTACATTCCGTGTATTACAGATATCTTATGATGTTTCTTTTTCTGTGTGACTTATTTCAGTTAGAATCATCATACCTGAATCCACTCATTGTGCTGCTAAGGGCCTGATGACATAGATTTCATTGCTGAGTGATATTGCTTTGTAAGTAAATACCACAACTTCTTTATCCATTTTTCACTTTCTGCGATGTTGAACTTGTACGGTAAACGAGGTTCTTGTAAACAGAGGCGTCCCAAACTTTGGGGTGGCTGTGTCTTTTTGATTTTAATTTCCCTAAGCTATAGGACCATAAGTGGAAGTGCCCTAGGCTCTGTTGCTTTGTTTTTTAGATGTTTCAGGAAACACCATACACTTCTCCCGAGTGTCTGTTGGCAATTTACATCCCGCCCATCAGCATAACAAGGCTCCCAGTTCTCCATGGTCTGTCCTGCCTTTCTGGATTTTACACTTTTTTCAGATGGCCCTTTTGACCGGGGGGAAGTGAGACTTCATTGTAGTGCAGATTTCCTTTGCAAGCTTGCTTGGTTGGCCAAAAAGGGCGTATGCGTTTTTTCCTGAATATATTCAGGAAAAAACGCATACGCCCTTTTTGGCCAAGTGCATCATTGTGGACGTTCTGCCTCTTTTCCTATGCTTTCACTGCAATTCCAGTCTACCTCCTGAAATCGGTTTCCTGCAATTCTGCCCCGCTTTCAAGTCCTCTTGGCAGCCTTACTTCAGTATATTTTTGGACGATAGCTGTCATTTATAACTCTGCAGGTTTGTGAATTACAGTGCCCCTGAGCTCCTTTCTTCAACTCGCTTTCTTTTGAGCTGGCCGCAACACCGCAGGATGGCTTCAGGCCCTAATCTGGTTCCGGCACGGCACGCTGAGCCTTTGGTTAATTCCTCTTCCTGGTGGGAAATGAGAGTTAAATTTGCCCGTCCAGACACCTCCAGCTAGTCTCTCATTGGTTCTCGCTATTCCTGTTCATCTTCCGCAGAAATTGCAAACTGGGCCAAACAGGAGGTTAAAGGGACTGACTCTCCAAGTCGGGAGGGTGTTAGTAAAGCGTCTGGAATGTTGCACCCGAGTACCAGGGTACGAAAACTGAGACATATTTGAACACGTCTCCCGATCACATGGTTGATCATACTCTAGGTACCACATGCATGTTTTAGCTGAAGGAAGAATACCTTAAACCTGGGTAGTTGAAACCCGTGGAATGGGTACCATGCAATATGACTTCAAAGGGTCTTCATTTGCTCACCGAACCTCTCCAATCCTATCACTGCTGCGTTTATGCCCCTGTACACATGCTTGATTCTCTTTCGGAGACATAGCAATCCATAGGTTTTAAGATACTTACTAGTCAGGTACATTCTTAGGCATTTAATATGCGGTGTTGAGTCCATTTCGTTGAGCAAGCAGTAGCTCTTGTCTATTCCATATTTGGCTTAAGGAACTTTATCTGTGCTCATTTCAATCTCTGGTTTTATGCAGCACCCCAACTCACCTTTCCCCTTAAGCAAGCATAAGTTGGTTTTCTAAATTTGAGACCCTGTTCTGTTTTGGAATTCAGTTCCTGTGTAGCCAAGTTTACATTCCGTGTATTACAGATATCTTATGATGTTTCTTTTTCTGTGTGACTTATTTCAGTTAGAATCATCATACCTGAATCCACTCATTGTGCTGCTAAGGGCCTGATGACATAGATTTCATTGCTGAGTGATATTGCTTTGTAAGTAAATACCACAACTTCTTTATCCATTTTTCACTTTCTGCGATGTTGAACTTGTACGGTAAACGAGGTTCTTGTAAACAGAGGCGTCCCAAACTTTGGGGTGGCTGTGTCTTTTTGATTTTAATTTCCCTAAACTATAGGACCATAAGTGGAAGTGCCCTAGGCTCTGTTGCTTTGTTTTTTAGATGTTTCAGGAAACACCATACACTTCTCCCGAGTGTCTGTTGGCAATTTACATCCCGCCCATCAGCATAACAAGGCTCCCAGTTCTCCATGGCCTGTCCTGCCTTTCTGGATTTTACACTTTTTTCAGATGGCCCTTTTGACCGGGGGGAAGTGAGACTTCATTGTAGTGCAGATTTCCTTTGCAAGCTTGCTTGGTTGGCCAAAAAGGGCGTATGCGTTTTTTCCTGAATATATTCAGGAAAAAACTCATACGCCCTTTTTGGCCAAGTGCATCATTGTGGACGTTCTGCCTCTTTTCCTATGCTTTCAATGCAATTCCAGTCTACCTCCTGAAATCGGTTTCCTGCAATTCTGCCCCGCTTTCAAGTCCTCTTGGCAGCCTTACTTCAGTATATTTTTGGACGATAGCTGTCATTTATAACTCTGCAGGTTTGTGAATTACAGTGCCCCTGAGCTCCTTTCTTCAACTCGCTTTCTTTTGAGCTGGCCGCAACACCGCAGGATGGCTTCAGGCCCTAATCTGGTTCCGGCACGGCACGCTGAGCCTTTGGTTAATTCCTCTTCCTGGTGGGAAATGAGAGTTAAATTTGCCCGTCCAGACACCTCCAGCTAGTCTCTCATTGGTTCTCGCTATTCCTGTTCATCTTCCGCAGAAATTGCAAACTGGGCCAAACAGGAGGTTAAAGGGACTGACTCTCCAAGTCGGGAGGGTGTTAGTAAAGCGTCTGGAATGTTGCACCCGAGTACCAGGGTACGAAAACTGAGACATATTTGAACACGTCTCCCGATCACATGGTTGATCATACTCTAGGTACCACATGCATGTTTTAGCTGAAGGAAGAATACCTTAAACCTGGGTAGTTGAAACCCGTGGAATGGGTACCATGCAATATGACTTCAAAGGGTCTTCATTTGCTCACCGAACCTCTCCAATCCTATCACTGCTGCGTTTATGCCCCTGTACACATGCTTGATTCTCTTTCGGAGACATAGCAATCCATAGGTTTTAAGATACTTACTAGTCAGGTACATTCTTAGGCATTTAATATGCGGTGTTGAGTCCATTTCGTTGAGCAAGGAGTAGCTCTTGTCTATTCCATATTTGGCTTAAGGAACTTTATCTGTGCTCATTTCAATCTCTGGTTTTATGCAGCACCCCAACTCACCTTTCCCCTTAAGCAAGCATAAGTTGGTTTTCTAAATTTGAGACCCTGTTCTGTTCTGTAATTCAGTTCCTGTGTAGCCAAGTTTACATTCCGTGTATTACAGATATCTTATGATGTTTCTTTTTCTGTGTGACTTATTTCAGTTAGAATCATCATACCTGAATCCACTCATTGTGCTGCTAAGGGCCTGATGACATAGATTTCATTGCTGAGTGATATTGCTTTGTAAGTAAATACCACAACTTCTTTATCCATTTTTCACTTTCTGCGATGTTGAACTTGTACGGTAAACGAGGTTCTTGTAAACAGAGGCGTCCCAAACTTTGGGGTGGCTGTGTCTTTTTGATTTTAATTTCCCTAAGCTATAGGACCATAAGTGGAAGTGCCCTAGGCTCTGTTGCTTTGTTTTTTAGATGTTTCAGGAAACACCATACACTTCTCCCGAGTGTCTGTTGGCAATTTACATCCCGCCCATCAGCATAACAAGGCTCCCAGTTCTCCATGGCCTGTCCTGCCTTTCTGGATTTTACACTTTTTTCAGATGGCCCTTTTGACCGGGGGGAAGTGAGACTTCATTGTAGTGCAGATTTCCTTTGCAAGCTTGCTTGGTTGGCCAAAAAGGGCGTATGCGTTTTTTCCTGAATATATTCAGGAAAAAACGCATTCGCCCTTTTTGGCCAAGTGCATCATTGTGGACGTTCTGCCTCTTTTCCTATGCTTTCAATGCAATTCCAGTCTACCTCCTGAAATCGGTTTCCTGCAATTCTGCCCCGCTTTCAAGTCCTCTTGGCAGCCTTACTTCAGTATATTTTTGGACGATAGCTGTCATTTATAACTCTGCAGGTTTGTGAATTACAGTGCCCCTGAGCTCCTTTCTTCAACTCGCTTTCTTTTGAGCTGGCCGCAACACCGCAGGATGGCTTCAGGCCCTAATCTGGTTCCGGCACGGCACGCTGAGCCTTTGGTTAATTCCTCTTCCTGGTGGGAAATGAGAGTTAAATTTGCCCGTCCAGACACCTCCAGCTAGTCTCTCATTGGTTCTCGCTATTCCTGTTCATCTTCCGCAGAAATTGCAAACTGGGCCAAACAGGAGGTTAAAGGGACTGACTCTCCAAGTCGGGAGGGTGTTAGTAAAGCGTCTGGAATGTTGCACCCGAGTACCAGGGTACGAAAACTGAGACATATTTGAACACGTCTCCCGATCACATGGTTGATCATACTCTAGGTTCCACATGCATGTTTTAGCTGAAGGAAGAATACCTTAAACCTGGGTAGTTGAAACCCGTGGAATGGGTACCATGCAATATGACTTCAAAGGGTCTTCATTTGCTCACCGAACCTCTCCAATCCTATCACTGCTGCGTTTATGCCCCTGTACACATGCTTGATTCTCTTTCGGAGACATAGCAATCCATAGGTTTTAAGATACTTACTAGTCAGGTACATTCTTAGGCATTTAATATGCGGTGTTGAGTCCATTTCGTTGAGCAAGGAGTAGCTCTTGTCTATTCCATATTTGGCTTAAGGAACTTTATCTGTGCTCATTTCAATCTCTGGTTTTATGCAGCACCCCAACTCACCTTTCCCCTTAAGCAAGCATAAGTTGGTTTTCTAAATTTGAGACCCTGTTCTGTTCTGTAATTCAGTTCCTGTGTAGCCAAGTTTACATTCCGTGTATTACTGATATCTTATGATGTTTCTTTTTCTGTGTGACTTATTTCAGTTAGAATCATCATACCTGAATCCACTCATTGTGCTGCTAAGGGCCTGATGACATAGATTTCATTGCTGAGTGATATTGCTTTGTAAGTAAATACCACAACTTCTTTATCCATTTTTCACTTTCTGCGATGTTGAACTTGTACGGTAAATGAGGTTCTTGTAAACAGAGGCGTCCCAAACTTTGGGGTGGCTGTGTCTTTTTGATTTTAATTTCCCTAAGCTATAGGACCATAAGTGGAAGTGCCCTAGGCTCTGTTGCTTTGTTTTTTAGATGTTTCAGGAAACACCATACACTTCTCCCGAGTGTCTGTTGGCAATTTACATCCCGCCCATCAGCATAACAAGGCTCCCAGTTCTCCATGGCCTGTCCTGCCTTTCTGGATTTTACACTTTTTTCAGATGGCCCTTTTGACCGGGGGGAAGTGAGACTTCATTGTAGTGCAGATTTCCTTTGCAAGCTTGCTTGGTTGGCCAAAAAGGGCGTATGCGTTTTTTCCTGAATATATTCAGGAAAAAACGCATACGCCCTTTTTGGCCAAGTGCATCATTGTGGACGTTCTGCCTCTTTTCCTATGCTTTCAATGCAATTCCAGTCTGCCTCCTGAAATCGGTTTCCTGCAATTCTGCCCCGCTTTCAAGTCCTCTTGGCAGCCTTACTTCAGTATATTTTTGGACGATAGCTGTCATTTATAACTCTGCAGGTTTGTGAATTACAGTGCCCCTGAGCTCCTTTCTTCAACTCGCATTCTTTTGAGCTGGCCGCAACACCGCAGGATGGCTTCAGGCCCTAATCTGGTTCCGGCACGGCATGCTGAGCCTTTGGTTAATTCCTCTTCCTGGTGGGAAATGAGAGTTAAATTTGCCCGTCCAGACACCTTCCAGCTAGTCTCTCATTGGTTCTCGCTATTCCTGTTCATCTTCCGCAGAAATTGCAAACTGGGCCAAACAGGAGGTTAAAGGGACTGACTCTCCAAGTCGGGAGGGTGTTAGTAAAGCGTCTGGAATGTTGCACCCGAGTACCAGGGTACGAAAACTGAGACATATTTGAACACGTCTCCCGATCACATGGTTGATCATACTCTAGGTTCCACATGCATGTTTTAGCTGAAGGAAGAATACCTTAAACCTGGGTAGTTGAAACCCGTGGAATGGGTACCATGCAATATGACTTCAAAGGGTCTTCATTTGCTCACCGAACCTCTCCAATCCTATCACTGCTGCGTTTATGCCCCTGTACACATGCTTGATTCTCTTTCGGAGACATAGCAATCCATAGGTTTTAAGATACTTACTAGTCAGGTACATTCTTAGGCATTTAATATGCGGTGTTGAGTCCATTTCGTTGAGCAAGGAGTAGCTCTTGTCTATTCCATATTTGGCTTAAGGAACTTTATCTGTGCTCATTTCAATCTCTGGTTTTATGCAGCACCCCAACTCACCTTTCCCCTTAAGCAAGCATAAGTTGGTTTTCTAAATTTGAGACCCTGTTCTGTTCTGTAATTCAGTTCCTGTGTAGCCAAGTTTACATTCCGTGTATTACTGATATCTTATGATGTTTCTTTTTCTGTGTGACTTATTTCAGTTAGAATCGTCATACCTGAATCCACTCATTGTGCTGCTAAGGGCCTGATGACATAGATTTCATTGCTGAGTGATATTGCTTTGTAAGTAAATACCACAACTTCTTTATCCATTTTTCACTTTCTGCGATGTTGAACTTGTACGGAAAACGAGGTTCTTGTAAACAGAGGCGTCCCAAACTTTGGGGTGGCTGTGTCTTTTTGATTTTAATTTCCCTAAGCTATAGGACCATAAGTGGAAGTGCCCTAGGCTCTGTTGCTTTGTTTTTTAGATGTTTCAGGAAACACCATACACTTCTCCCGAGTGTCTGTTGGCAATTTACATCCCGCCCATCAGCATAACAAGGCTCCCAGTTCTCCATGGCCTGTCCTGCCTTTCTGGATTTTACACTTTTTTCAGATGGCCCTTTTGACCGGGGGGAAGTGAGACTTCATTGTAGTGCAGATTTCCTTTGCAAGCTTGCTTGGTTGGCCAAAAAGGGCGTATGCGTTTTTTCCTGAATATATTCAGGAAAAAACGCATACGCCCTTTTTGGCCAAGTGCATCATTGTGGACGTTCTGCCTCTTTTCCTATGCTTTCAATGCAATTCCAGTCTACCTCCTGAAATCGGTTTCCTGCAATTCTGCCCCGCTTTCAAGTCCTCTTGGCAGCCTTACTTCAGTATATTTTTGGACGATAGCTGTCATTTATAACTCTGCAGGTTTGTGAATTACAGTGCCCCTGAGCTCCTTTCTTCAACTCGCTTTCTTTTGAGCTGGCCGCAACACCGCAGGATGGCTTCAGGCCCTAATCTGGTTCCGGCACGGCACGCTGAGCCTTTGGTTAATTCCTCTTCCTGGTGGGAAATGAGAGTTAAATTTGCCCGTCCAGACACCTCCAGCTAGTCTCTCATTGGTTCTCGCTATTCCTGTTCATCTTCCGCAGAAATTGCAAACTGGGCCAAACAGGAGGTTAAAGGGACTGACTCTCCAAGTCGGGAGGGTGTTAGTAAAGCGTCTGGAATGTTGCACCCGAGTACCAGGGTACGAAAACTGAGACATATTTGAACACGTCTCCCGATCACATGGTTGATCATACTCTAGGTTCCACATGCATGTTTTAGCTGAAGGAAGAATACCTTAAACCTGGGTAGTTGAAACCCGTGGAATGGGTACCATGCAATATGACTTCAAAGGGTCTTCATTTGCTCACCGAACCTCTCCAATCCTATCACTGCTGCGTTTATGCCCCTGTACACATGCTTGATTCTCTTTCGGAGACATAGCAATCCATAGGTTTTAAGATACTTACTAGTCAGGTACATTCTTAGGCATTTAATATGCGGTGTTGAGTCCATTTCGTTGAGCAAGGAGTAGCTCTTGTCTATTCCATATTTGGCTTAAGGAACTTTATCTGTGCTCATTTCAATCTCTGGTTTTATGCAGCACCCCAACTCACCTTTCCCCTTAAGCAAGCATAAGTTGGTTTTCTAAATTTGAGACCCTGTTCTGTTCTGTAATTCAGTTCCTGTGTAGCCAAGTTTACATTCCGTGTATTACTGATATCTTATGATGGTTCTTTTTCTGTGTGACTTATTTCAGTTAGAATCATCATACCTGAATCCACTCATTGTGCTGCTAAGGGCCTGATGACATAGATTTCATTGCTGAGTGATATTGCTTTGTAAGTAAATACCACAACTTCTTTATCCATTTTTCACTTTCTGCGATGTTGAACTTGTACTGTAAACGAGGTTCTTGTAAACAGAGGCGTCCCAAACTTTGGGGTGGCTGTGTCTTTTTGATTTTAATTTCCCTAAGCTATAGGACCATAAGTGGAAGTGCCCTAGGCTCTGTTGCTTTGTTTTTTAGATGTTTCAGGAAACACCATACACATCTCCCGAGTGTCTGTTGGCAATTTACATCCCGCCCATCAGCATAACAAGGCTCCCAGTTCTCCATGGCCTGTCCTGTCTTTCTGGATTTTACACTTTTTTCAGATGGCCCTTTTGACCGGGGGGAAGTGAGACTTCATTGTAGTGCAGATTTCCTTTGCAAGCTTGCTTGGTTGGCCAAAAAGGGCGTATGCGTTTTTTCCTGAATATATTCAGGAAAAAACGCATACGCCCTTTTTGGCCAAGTGCATCATTGTGGACGTTCTGCCTCTTTTCTTATGCTTTCAATGCAATTCCAGTCTACCTCCTGAAATCGGTTTCCTGCAATTCTGCCCCGCTTTCAAGTCCTCTTGGCAGCCTTACTTCAGTATATTTTTGGACGATAGCTGTCATTTATAACTCTGCAGGTTTGTGAATTACAGTGCCCCTGAGCTCCTTTCTTCAACTCGCTTTCTTGTGACCTGGCCGCAACACCGCAGGATGGCTTCAGGCCCTAATCTGGTTCCGGCACGGCACGCTGAGCCTTTGGTTAATTCCTCTTCCTGGTGGGAAATGAGAGTTAAATTTGCCCGTCCAGACACCATCCAGCTAGTCTCTCATTGGTTCTCGCTATTCCTGTTCATCTTCCGCAGAAATTGCAAACTGGGCCAAACAGGAGGTTAAAGGGACTGACTCTCCAAGTCGGGAGGGTGTTAGTAAAGCGTCTGGAATGTTGCACCCGAGTACCAGGGTACGAAAACTGAGACATATTTGAACACGTTTCCCGATCACATGGTTGATCATACTCTAGGTTCCACATGCATGTTTTAGCTGAAGGAAGAATACCTTAAACCTGGGTAGTTGAAACCCGTGGAATGGGTACCATGCAATATGACTTCAAAGGGTCTTCATTTGCTCACCGAACCTCTCCAATCCTATCACTGCTGCGTTTATGCCCCTGTACACATGCTTGATTCTCTTTCGGAGACATAGCAATCCATAGGTTTTAAGATACTTACTAGTCAGGTACATTCTTAGGCATTTAATATGCGGTGTTGAGTCCATTTCATTGAGCAAGGAGTAGCTCTTGTCTATTCCATATTTGGCTTAAGGAACTTTATCTGTGCTCATTTCAATCTCTGGTTTTATGCAGCACCCCAAATCACCTTTCCCCTTAAGCAAGCATAAGTTGGTTTTCTAAATTTGAGACCCTGTTCTGTTCTGTAATTCAGTTCCTGTGTAGCCAAGTTTACATTCCATGTATTACTGATATCTTATGATGTTTCTTTTTCTGTGTGACTTATTTCAGTTAGAATCATCATACCTGAATCCACTCATTGTGCTGCTAAGGGCCTGATGACATAGATTTCATTGCTGAGTGATATTGCTTTGTAAGTAAATACCACAACTTCTTTATCCATTTTTCACTTTCTGCGATGTTGAACTTGTACGCTAAACGAGGTTCTTGTAAACAGAGGCGTCCCAAACTTTGGGGTGGCTGTGTCTTTTTTATTTTAATTTCCCTAAGCTATAGGACCATAAGTGGAAGTGCCCTAGGCTCTGTTGCTTTGTTTTTTAGATGTTTCAGGAAACACCATACACTTCTCCCGAGTGTCTGTTGGCAATTTACATCCCGCCCATCAGCATAACAAGGCTCCCAGTTCTCCATGGCCTGTCCTGCCTTTCTGGATTTTACACTTTTTTCAGATGGCCCTTTTGACCGGGGGGAAGTGAGACTTCATTGTAGTGCAGATTTCCTTTGCAAGCTTGCTTGGTTGGCCAAAAAGGGCGTATGCGTTTTTTCCTGAATATATTCAGGAAAAAATGCATACGCCCTTTTTGGCCAAGTGCATCATTGTGGACGTTCTGCCTCTTTTCCTATGCTTTCAATGCAATTCCAGTCTACCTCCTGAAATCGGTTTCCTGCAATTCTGCCCCGCTTTCAAGTCCTCTTGGCAGCCTTACTTCAGTATATTTTTGGACGATAGCTGTCATTTATAACTCTGCAGGTTTGTGAATTACAGTGCCCCTGAGCTCCTTTCTTCAACTCGCTTTCTTTTGAGCTGGCCGCAACACCGCAGGATGGCTTCAGGCCCTAATCTGGTTCCGGCACGGCACGCTGAGCCTTTGGTTAATTCCTCTTCCTGGTGGGAAATGAGAGTTAAATTTGCCCGTCCAGACACCTCCAGCTAGTCTCTCATTGGTTCTCGCTATTCCTGTTCATCTTCCGCAGAAATTGCAAACTGGGCCAAACAGGAGGTTAAAGGGACTGACTCTCCAAGTCGGGAGGGTGTTAGTAAAGCGTCTGGAATGTTGCACCCGAGTACCAGGGTACGAAAACTGAGACATATTTGAACACGTCTCCCGATCACATGGTTGATCATACTCTAGGTACCACATGCATGTTTTAGCTGAAGGAAGAATACCTTAAACCTGGGTAGTTGAAACCCGTGGAATGGGTACCATGCAATATGACTTCAAAGGGTCTTCATTTGCTCACCGAACCTCTCCAATCCTATCACTGCTGCGTTTATGCCCCTGTACACATGCTTGATTCTCTTTCGGAGACATAGCAATCCATAGGTTTTAAGATACTTACTAGTCAGGTACATTCTTAGGCATTTAATATGCGGTGTTGAGTCCATTTCGTTGAGCAAGGAGTAGCTCTTGTCTATTCCATATTTGGCTTAAGGAACTTTATCTGTGCTCATTTCAATCTCTGGTTTTATGCAGCACCCCAACTCACCTTTCCCCTTAAGCAAGCATAAGTTGGTTTTCTAAATTTGAGACCCTGTTCTGTTCTGTAATTCAGTTCCTGTGTAGCCAAGTTTACATTCCGTGTATTACAGATATCTTATGATGTTTCTTTTTCTGTGTGACTTATTTCAGTTAGAATCATCATACCTGAATCCACTCATTGTGCTGCTAAGGGCCTGATGACATAGATTTCATTGCTGAGTGATATTGCTTTGTAAGTAAATACCACAACTTCTTTATCCATTTTTCACTTTCTGCGATGTTGAACTTGTACGGTAAACGAGGTTCTTGTAAACAGAGGCGTCCCAAACTTTGGGGTGGCTGTGTCTTTTTGATTTTAATTTCCCTAAGCTATAGGACCATAAGTGGAAGTGCCCTAGGCTCTGTTGCTTTGTTTTTTAGATGTTTCAGGAAACACCATACACTTCTCCCGAGTGTCTGTTGGCAATTTACATCCCGCCCATCAGCATAACAAGGCTCCCAGTTCTCCATGGTCTGTCCTGCCTTTCTGGATTTTACACTTTTTTCAGATGGCCCTTTTGACCGGGGGGAAGTGAGACTTCATTGTAGTGCAGATTTCCTTTGCAAGCTTGCTTGGTTGGCCAAAAAGGGCGTATGCGTTTTTTCCTGAATATATTCAGGAAAAAACGCATACGCCCTTTTTGGCCAAGTGCATCATTGTGGACGTTCTGCCTCTTTTCCTATGCTTTCACTGCAATTCCAGTCTACCTCCTGAAATCGGTTTCCTGCAATTCTGCCCCGCTTTCAAGTCCTCTTGGCAGCCTTACTTCAGTATATTTTTGGACGATAGCTGTCATTTATAACTCTGCAGGTTTGTGAATTACAGTGCCCCTGAGCTCCTTTCTTCAACTCGCTTTCTTTTGAGCTGGCCGCAACACCGCAGGATGGCTTCAGGCCCTAATCTGGTTCCGGCACGGCACGCTGAGCCTTTGGTTAATTCCTCTTCCTGGTGGGAAATGAGAGTTAAATTTGCCCGTCCAGACACCTCCAGCTAGTCTCTCATTGGTTCTCGCTATTCCTGTTCATCTTCCGCAGAAATTGCAAACTGGGCCAAACAGGAGGTTAAAGGGACTGACTCTCCAAGTCGGGAGGGTGTTAGTAAAGCGTCTGGAATGTTGCACCCGAGTACCAGGGTACGAAAACTGAGACATATTTGAACACGTCTCCCGATCACATGGTTGATCATACTCTAGGTACCACATGCATGTTTTAGCTGAAGGAAGAATACCTTAAACCTGGGTAGTTGAAACCCGTGGAATGGGTACCATGCAATATGACTTCAAAGGGTCTTCATTTGCTCACCGAACCTCTCCAATCCTATCACTGCTGCGTTTATGCCCCTGTACACATGCTTGATTCTCTTTCGGAGACATAGCAATCCATAGGTTTTAAGATACTTACTAGTCAGGTACATTCTTAGGCATTTAATATGCGGTGTTGAGTCCATTTCGTTGAGCAAGCAGTAGCTCTTGTCTATTCCATATTTGGCTTAAGGAACTTTATCTGTGCTCATTTCAATCTCTGGTTTTATGCAGCACCCCAACTCACCTTTCCCCTTAAGCAAGCATAAGTTGGTTTTCTAAATTTGAGACCCTGTTCTGTTCTGTAATTCAGTTCCTGTGTAGCCAAGTTTACATTCCGTGTATTACAGATATCTTATGATGTTTCTTTTTCTGTGTGACTTATTTCAGTTAGAATCATCATACCTGAATCCACTCATTGTGCTGCTAAGGGCCTGATGACATAGATTTCATTGCTGAGTGATATTGCTTTGTAAGTAAATACCACAACTTCTTTATCCATTTTTCACTTTCTGCGATGTTGAACTTGTACGGTAAACGAGGTTCTTGTAAACAGAGGCGTCCCAAACTTTGGGGTGGCTGTGTCTTTTTGATTTTAATTTCCCTAAACTATAGGACCATAAGTGGAAGTGCCCTAGGCTCTGTTGCTTTGTTTTTTAGATGTTTCAGGAAACACCATACACTTCTCCCGAGTGTCTGTTGGCAATTTACATCCCGCCCATCAGCATAACAAGGCTCCCAGTTCTCCATGGCCTGTCCTGCCTTTCTGGATTTTACACTTTTTTCAGATGGCCCTTTTGACCGGGGGGAAGTGAGACTTCATTGTAGTGCAGATTTCCTTTGCAAGCTTGCTTGGTTGGCCAAAAAGGGCGTATGCGTTTTTTCCTGAATATATTCAGGAAAAAACTCATACGCCCTTTTTGGCCAAGTGCATCATTGTGGACGTTCTGCCTCTTTTCCTATGCTTTCAATGCAATTCCAGTCTACCTCCTGAAATCGGTTTCCTGCAATTCTGCCCCGCTTTCAAGTCCTCTTGGCAGCCTTACTTCAGTATATTTTTGGACGATAGCTGTCATTTATAACTCTGCAGGTTTGTGAATTACAGTGCCCCTGAGCTCCTTTCTTCAACTCGCTTTCTTTTGAGCTGGCCGCAACACCGCAGGATGGCTTCAGGCCCTAATCTTGTTCCGGCACGGCACGCTGAGCCTTTGGTTAATTCCTCTTCCTGGTGGGAAATGAGAGTTAAATTTGCCCGTCCAGACACCTCCAGCTAGTCTCTCATTGGTTCTCGCTATTCCTGTTCATCTTCCGCAGAAATTGCAAACTGGGCCAAACAGGAGGTTAAAGGGACTGACTCTCCAAGTCGGGAGGGTGTTAGTAAAGCGTCTGGAATGTTGCACCCGAGTACCAGGGTACGAAAACTGAGACATATTTGAACACGTCTCCCGATCACATGGTTGATCATACTCTAGGTACCACATGCATGTTTTAGCTGAAGGAAGAATACCTTAAACCTGGGTAGTTGAAACCCGTGGAATGGGTACCATGCAATATGATTTCAAAGGGTCTTCATTTGCTCACCGAACCTCTCCAATCCTATCACTGCTGCGTTTATGCCCCTGTACACATGCTTGATTCTCTTTCGGAGACATAGCAATCCATAGGTTTTAAGATACTTACTAGTCAGGTACATTCTTAGGCATTTAATATGCGGTGTTGAGTCCATTTCGTTGAGCAAGGAGTAGCTCTTGTCTATTCCATATTTGGCTTAAGGAACTTTATCTGTGCTCATTTCAATCTCTGGTTTTATGCAGCACCCCAACTCACCTTTCCCCTTAAGCAAGCATAAGTTGGTTTTCTAAATTTGAGACCCTGTTCTGTTCTGTAATTCAGTTCCTGTGTAGCCAAGTTTACATTCCGTGTATTACAGATATCTTATGATGTTTCTTTTTCTGTGTGACTTATTTCAGTTAGAATCATCATACCTGAATCCACTCATTGTGCTGCTAAGGGCCTGATGACATAGATTTCATTGCTGAGTGATATTGCTTTGTAAGTAAATACCACAACTTCTTTATCCATTTTTCACTTTCTGCGATGTTGAACTTGTACGGTAAACGAGGTTCTTGTAAACAGAGGCGTCCCAAACTTTGGGGTGGCTGTGTCTTTTTGATTTTAATTTCCCTAAGCTATAGGACCATAAGTGGAAGTGCCCTAGGCTCTGTTGCTTTGTTTTTTAGATGTTTCAGGAAACACCATACACTTCTCCTGAGTGTCTGTTGGCAATTTACATCCCGCCCATCAGCATAACAAGGCTCCCAGTTCTCCATGGCCTGTCCTGCCTTTCTGGATTTTACACTTTTTTCAGATGGCCCTTTTGACCGGGGGGAAGTGAGACTTCATTGTAGTGCAGATTTCCTTTGCAAGCTTGCTTGGTTGGCCAAAAAGGGCGTATGCGTTTTTTCCTGAATATATTCAGGAAAAAACGCATACGCCCTTTTTGGCCAAGTGCATCATTGTGGACGTTCTGCCTCTCATCCTATGCTTTCACTGCAATTCCAGTCTACCTCCTGAAATCGGTTTCCTGCAATTCTGCCCCGCTTTCAAGTCCTCTTGGCAGCCTTACTTCAGTATATTTTTGGACGATAGCTGTCATTTATAACTCTGCAGGTTTGTGAATTACAGTGCCCCTGAGCTCCTTTCTTCAACTCGCTTTCTTTTGAGCTGGCCGCAACACCGCAGGATGGCTTCAGGCCCTAATCTGGTTCCGGCACGGCACGCTGAGCCTTTGGTTAATTCCTCTTCCTGGTGGGAAATGAGAGTTAAATTTGCCCGTCCAGACACCTCCAGCTAGTCTCTCATTGGTTCTCGCTATTCCTGTTCATCTTCCGCAGAAATTGCAAACTGGGCCAAACAGGAGGTTAAAGGGACTGACTCTCCAAGTCGGGAGGGTGTTAGTAAAGCGTCTGGAATGTTGCACCCGAGTACCAGGGTACGAAAACTGAGACATATTTGAACACGTCTCCCGATCACATGGTTGATCATACTCTAGGTACCACATGCATGTTTTAGCTGAAGGAAGAATACCTTAAACCTGGGTAGTTGAAACCCGTGGAATGGGTACCATGCAATATGACTTCAAAGGGTCTTCATTTGCTCACCGAACCTCTCCAATCCTATCACTGCTGCGTTTATGCCCCTGTACACATGCTTGATTCTCTTTCGGAGACATAGCAATCCATAGGTTTTAAGATACTTACTAGTCAGGTACATTCTTAGGCATTTAATATGCGGTGTTGAGTCCATTTCGTTGAGCAAGGAGTAGCTCTTGTCTATTCCATATTTGGCTTAAGGAACTTTATCTGTGCTCATTTCAATCTCTGGTTTTATGCAGCACCCCAACTCACCTTTCCCCTTAAGCAAGCATAAGTTGGTTTTCTAAATTTGAGACCCTGTTCTGTTCTGTAATTCAGTTCCTGTGTAGCCAAGTTTACATTCCGTGTATTACAGATATCTTATGATGTTTCTTTTTCTGTGTGACTTATTTCAGTTAGAATCATCATACCTGAATCCACTCATTGTGCTGCTAAGGGCCTGATGACATAGATTTCATTGCTGAGTGATATTGCTTTGTAAGTAAATACCACAACTTCTTTATCCATTTTTCACTTTCTGCGATGTTGAACTTGTACGGTAAACGAGGTTCTTGTAAACAGAGGCGTCCCAAACTTTGGGGTGGCTGTGTCTTTTTGATTTTAATTTCCCTAAGCTATAGGACCATAAGTGGAAGTGCCCTAGGCTCTGTTGCTTTGTTTTTTAGATGTTTCAGGAAACACCATACACTTCTCCCGAGTGTCTGTTGGCAATTTACATCCCGCCCATCAGCATAACAAGGCTCCCAGTTCTCGATGGCCTGTCCTGCCTTTCTGGATTTTACACTTTTTTCAGATGGCCCTTTTGACCGGGGGGAAGTGAGACTTCATTGTAGTGCAGATTTCCTTTGCAAGCTTGCTTGGTTGGCCAAAAAGGGCGTATGCGTTTTTTCCTGAATATATTCAGGAAAAAACGCATACGCCCTTTTTGGCCAAGTGCATCATGGTGGACGTTCTGCCTCTTTTCCTATGCTTTCAATGCAATTCCAGTCTGCCTCCTGAAATCGGTTTCCTGCAATTCTGCCCCGCTTTCAAGTCCTCTTGGCAGCCTTACTTCAGTATATTTTTGGACGATAGCTGTCATTTATAACTCTGCAGGTTTGTGAATTACAGTGCCCCTGAGCTCCTTTCTTCAACTCGCTTTCTTTTGAGCTGGCCGCAACACCGCAGGATGGCTTCAGGCCCTAATCTGGTTCCGGCACGGCACGCTGAGCCTTTGGTTAATTCCTCTTCCTGGTGGGAAATGAGAGTTAAATTTGCCCGTCCAGACACCTTCCAGCTAGTCTCTCATTGGTTCTCGCTATTCCTGTTCATCTTCCGCAGAAATTGCAAACTGGGCCAAACAGGAGGTTAAAGGGACTGACTCTCCAAGTCGGGAGGGTGTTAGTAAAGCGTCTGGAATGTTGCACCCGAGTACCAGGGTACGAAAACTGAGACATATTTGAACACGTCTCCCGATCACATGGTTGATCATACTCTAGGTTCCACATGCATGTTTTAGCTGAAGGAAGAATACCTTAAACCTGGGTAGTTGAAACCCGTGGAATGGGTACCATGCAATATGACTTCAAAGGGTCTTCATTTGCTCACCGAACCTCTCCAATCCTATCACTGCTGCGTTTATGCCCCTGTACACATGCTTGATTCTCTTTCGGAGACATAGCAATCCATAGGTTTTAAGATACTTACTAGTCAGGTACATTCTTAGGCATTTAATATGCGGTGTTGAGTCCATTTCGTTGAGCAAGGAGTAGCTCTTGTCTATTCCATATTTGGCTTAAGGAACTTTATCTGTGCTCATTTCAATCTCTGGTTTTATGCAGCACCCCAACTCACCTTTCCCCTTAAGCAAGCATAAGTTGGTTTTCTAAATTTGAGACCCTGTTCTGTTCTGTAATTCAGTTCCTGTGTAGCCAAGTTTACATTCCGTGTATTACTGATATCTTATGATGTTTCTTTTTCTGTGTGACTTATTTCAGTTAGAATCATCATACCTGAATCCACTCATTGTGCTGCTAAGGGCCTGATGACATAGATTTCATTGCTGAGTGATATTGCTTTGTAAGTAAATACCACAACTTCTTTATCCATTTTTCACTTTCTGCGATGTTGAACTTGTACGGTAAACGAGGTTCTTGTAAACAGAGGCGTCCCAAACTTTGGGGTGGCTGTGTCTTTTTGATTTTAATTTCCCTAAGCTATAGGACCATAAGTGGAAGTGCCCTAGGCTCTGTTGCTTTGTTTTTTAGATGTTTCAGGAAACACCATACACTTCTCCCGAGTGTCTGTTGGCAATTTACATCCCGCCCATCAGCATAACAAGGCTCCCAGTTCTCCATGGCCTGTCCTGCCTTTCTGGATTTTACACTTTTTTCAGATGGCCCTTTTGACCGGGGGGAAGTGAGACTTCATTGTAGTGCAGATTTCCTTTGCAAGCTTGCTTGGTTGGCCAAAAAGGGCGTATGTGTTTTTTCCTGAATATATTCAGGAAAAAACGCATACGCCCTTTTTGGCCAAGTGCATCATTGTGGACGTTCTGCCTCTTTTCCTATGCTTTCAATGCAATTCCAGTCTACCTCCTGAAATCGGTTTCCTGCAATTCTGCCCCGCTTTCAAGTCCTCTTGGCAGCCTTACTTCAGTATATTTTTGGACGATAGCTGTCATTTATAACTCTGCAGGTTTGTGAATTACAGTGCCCCTGAGCTCCTTTCTTCAACTCGCTTTCTTTTGAGCTGGCCGCAACACCGCAGGATGGCTTCAGGCCCTAATCTGGTTCCGGCACGGCACGCTGAGCCTTTGGTTAATTCCTCTTCCTGGTGGGAAATGAGAGTTAAATTTGCCCGTCCAGACACCTCCAGCTAGTCTCTCATTGGTTCTCGCTATTCCTGTTCATCTTCCGCAGAAATTGCAAACTGGGCCAAACAGGAGGTTAAAGGGACTGACTCTCCAAGTCGGGAGGGTGTTAGTAAAGCGTCTGGAATGTTGCACCCGAGTACCAGGGTACGAAAACTGAGACATATTTGAACACGTCTCCCGATCACATGGTTGATCATACTCTAGGTTCCACATGCATGTTTTAGCTGAAGGAAGAATACCTTAAACCTGGGTAGTTGAAACCCGTGGAATGGGTACCATGCAATATGACTTCAAAGGGTCTTCATTTGCTCACCGAACCTCTCCAATCCTATCACTGCTGCGTTTATGCCCCTGTACACATGCTTGATTCTCTTTCGGAGACATAGCAATCCATAGGTTTTAAGATACTTACTAGTCAGGTACATTCTTAGGCGTTTAATATGCGGTGTTGAGTCCATTTCGTTGAGCAAGGAGTAGCTCTTGTCTATTCCATATTTGGCTTAAGGAACTTTATCTGTGCTCATTTCAATCTCTGGTTTTATGCAGCACCCCAACTCACCTTTCCCCTTAAGCAAGCATAAGTTGGTTTTCTAAATTTGAGACCCTGTTCTGTTCTGTAATTCAGTTCCTGTGTAGCCAAGTTTACATTCCGTGTATTACTGATATCTTATGATGTTTCTTTTTCTGTGTGACTTATTTCAGTTAGAATCATCATACCTGAATCCACTCATTGTGCTGCTAAGGGCCTGATGACATAGATTTCATTGCTGAGTGATATTGCTTTGTAAGTAAATACCACAACTTCTTTATCCATTTTTCACTTTCTGCGATGTTGAACTTGTACGGTAAACGAGGTTCTTGTAAACAGAGGCGTCCCAAACTTTGGGGTGGCTGTGTCTTTTTGATTTTAATTTCCCTAAGCTATAGGACCATAAGTGGAAGTGCCCTAGGCTCTGTTGCTTTGTTTTTTAGATGTTTCAGGAAACACCATACACTTCTCCCGAGTGTCTGTTGGCAATTTACATCCCGCCCATCAGCATAACAAGGCTCCCAGTTCTCCATGGCCTGTCCTGCCTTTCTGGATTTTACACTTTTTTCAGATGGCCCTTTTGACCGGGGGGAAGTGAGACTTCATTGTAGTGCAGATTTCCTTTGCAAGCTTGCTTGGTTGGCCAAAAAGGGCGTATGCGTTTTTTCCTGAATATATTCAGGAAAAAACGCATACGCCCTTTTTGGCCAAGTGCATCATGGTGGACGTTCTGCCTCTTTTCCTATGCTTTCAATGCAATTCCAGTCTGCCTCCTGAAATCGGTTTCCTGCAATTCTGCCCCGCTTTCAAGTCCTCTTGGCAGCCTTACTTCAGTATATTTTTGGAGGATAGCTGTCATTTATAACTCTGCAGGTTTGTGAATTACAGTGCCCCTGAGCTCCTTTCTTCAACTCGCTTTCTTTTGAGCTGGCCGCAACACCGCAGGATGGCTTCAGGCCCTAATCTGGTTCCGGCACGGCACGCTGAGCCTTTGGTTAATTCCTCTTCCTGGTGGGAAATGAGAGTTAAATTTGCCCGTCCAGACACCTTCCAGCTAGTCTCTCATTGGTTCTCGCTATTCCTGTTCATCTTCCGCAGAAATTGCAAACTGGGCCAAACAGGAGGTTAAAGGGACTGACTCTCCAAGTCGGGAGGGTGTTAGTAAAGCGTCTGGAATGTTGCACCCGAGTACCAGGGTACGAAAACTGAGACATATTTGAACACGTCTCCCGATCACATGGTTGATCATACTCTAGGTTCCACATGCATGTTTTAGCTGAAGGAAGAATACCTTAAACCTGGGTAGTTGAAACCCATGGAATGGGTACCATGCGATATGACTTCAAAGGGTCTTCATTTGCTCACCGAACCTCTCCAATCCTATCACTGCTGCGTTTATGCCCCTGTACACATGCTTGATTCTCTTTCGGAGACATAGCAATCCATAGGTTTTAAGATACTTACTAGTCAGGTACATTCTTAGGCATTTAATATGCGGTGTTGAGTCCATTTCGTTGAGCAAGGAGTAGCTCTTGTCTATTCCATATTTGGCTTAAGGAACTTTATCTGTGCTCATTTCAATCTCTGGTTTTATGCAGCACCCCAACTCACCTTTCCCCTTAAGCAAGCATAAGTTGGTTTTCTAAATTTGAGACCCTGTTCTGTTCTGTAATTCAGTTCCTGTGTAGCCAAGTTTACATTCCGTGTATTACTGATATCTTATGATGTTTCTTTTTCTGTGTGACTTATTTCAGTTAGAATCATCATACCTGAATCCACTCATTGTGCTGCTAAGGGCCTGATGACATAGATTTCATTGCTGAGTGATATTGCTTTGTAAGTAAATACCACAACTTCTTTATCCATTTTTCACTTTCTGCGATGTTGAACTTGTACGGTAAACGAGGTTCTTGTAAACAGAGGCGTCCCAAACTTTGGGGTGGCTGTGTCTTTTTGATTTTAATTTCCCTAAGCTATAGGACCATAAGTGGAAGTGCCCTAGGCTCTGTTGCTTTGTTTTTTAGATGTTTCAGGAAACACCATACACTTCTCCCGAGTGTCTGTTGGCAATTTACATCCCGCCCATCAGCATAACAAGGCTCCCAGTTCTCCATGGCCTGTCCTGCCTTTCTGGATTTTACACTTTTTTCAGATGGCCCTTTTGACCGGGGGGAAGTGAGACTTCATTGTAGTGCAGATTTCCTTTGCAAGCTTGCTTGGTTGGCCAAAAAGGGCGTATGCGTTTTTTCCTGAATATATTCAGGAAAAAACGCATACGCCCTTTTTGGCCAAGTGCATCATGGTGGACGTTCTGCCTCTTTTCCTATGCTTTCAATGCAATTCCAGTCTGCCTCCTGAAATCGGTTTCCTGCAATTCTGCCCCGCTTTCAAGTCCTCTTGGCAGCCTTACTTCAGTATATTTTTGGACGATAGCTGTCATTTATAACTCTGCAGGTTTGTGAATTACAGTGCCCCTGAGCTCCTTTCTTCAACTCGCTTTCTTTTGAGCTGGCCGCAACACCGCAGGATGGCTTCAGGCCCTAATCTGGTTCCGGCACGGCACGCTGAGCCTTTGGTTAATTCCTCTTCCTGGTGGGAAATGAGAGTTAAATTTGCCCGTCCAGACACCTTCCAGCTAGTCTCTCATTGGTTCTCGCTATTCCTGTTCATCTTCCGCAGAAATTGCAAACTGGGCCAAACAGGAGGTTAAAGGGACTGACTCTCCAAGTCGGGAGGGTGTTAGTAAAGCGTCTGGAATGTTGCACCCGAGTACCAGGGTACGAAAACTGAGACATATTTGAACACGTCTCCCGATCACATGGTTGATCATACTCTAGGTTCCACATGCATGTTTTAGCTGAAGGAAGAATACCTTAAACCTGGGTAGTTGAAACCCGTGGAATGGGTACCATGCAATATGACTTCAAAGGGTCTTCATTTGCTCACCGAACCTCTCCAATCCTATCACTGCTGCGTTTATGCCCCTGTACACATGCTTGATTCTCTTTCGGAGACATAGCAATCCATAGGTTTTAAGATACTTACTAGTCAGGTACATTCTTAGGCGTTTAATATGCGGTGTTGAGTCCATTTCGTTGAGCAAGGAGTAGCTCTTGTCTATTCCATATTTGGCTTAAGGAACTTTATCTGTGCTCATTTCAATCTCTGGTTTTATGCAGCACCCGAACTCACCTTTCCCCTTAAGCAAGCATAAGTTGGTTTTCTAAATTTGAGACCCTGTTCTGTTCTGTAATTCAGTTCCTGTGTAGCCAAGTTTACATTCCGTGTATTACTGATATCTTATGATGTTTCTTTTTCTGTGTGACTTATTTCAGTTAGAATCATCATACCTGAATCCACTCATTGTGCTGCTAAGGGCCTGATGACATAGATTTCATTGCTGAGTGATATTGCTTTGTAAGTAAATACCACAACTTCTTTATCCATTTTTCACTTTCTGCGATGTTGAACTTGTACTGTAAACGAGGTTCTTGTAAACAGAGGCGTCCCAAACTTTGGGGTGGCTGTGTCTTTTTGATTTTAATTTCCCTAAGCTATAGGACCATAAGTGGAAGTGCCCTAGGCTCTGTTGCTTTGTTTTTTAGATGTTTCAGGAAACACCATACACTTCTCCCGAGTGTCTGTTGGCAATTTACATCCCGCCCATCAGCATAACAAGGCTCCCAGTTCTCCATGGCCTGTCCTGCCTTTCTGGATTTTACACTTTTTTCAGATGGCCCTTTTGACCGGGGGGAAGTGAGACTTCATTGTAGTGCAGATTTCCTTTGCAAGCTTGCTTGGTTGGCCAAAAAGGGCGTATGCGTTTTTTCCTGAATATATTCAGGAAAAAACGCATACGCCCTTTTTGGCCAAGTGCATCATGGTGGACGTTCTGCCTCTTTTCCTATGCTTTCAATGCAATTCCAGTCTGCCTCCTGAAATCGGTTTCCTGCAATTCTGCCCCGCTTTCAAGTCCTCTTGGCAGCCTTACTTCAGTATATTTTTGGACGATAGCTGTCATTTATAACTCTGCAGGTTTGTGAATTACAGTGCCCCTGAGCTCCTTTCTTCAACTCGCTTTCTTTTGAGCTGGCCGCAACACCGCAGGATGGCTTCAGGCCCTAATCTTGTTCCGGCACGGCACGCTGAGCCTTTGGTTAATTCCTCTTCCTGGTGGGAAATGAGAGTTAAATTTGCCCGTCCAGACACCTTCCAGCTAGTCTCTCATTGGTTCTCGCTATTCCTGTTCATCTTCCGCAGAAATTGCAAACTGGGCCAAACAGGAGGTTAAAGGGACTGACTCTCCAAGTCGGGAGGGTGTTAGTAAAGCGTCTGGAATGTTGCACCCGAGTACCAGGGTACGAAAACTGAGACATATTTGAACACGTCTCCCGATCACATGGTTGATCATACTCTAGGTTCCACATGCATGTTTTAGCTGAAGGAAGAATACCTTAAACCTGGGTAGTTGAAACCCGTGGAATGGGTACCATGCGATATGACTTCAAAGGGTCTTCATTTGCTCACCGAACCTCTCCAATCCTATCACTGCTGTGTTTATGCCCCTGTACACATGCTTGATTCTCTTTCGGAGACATAGCAATCCATAGGTTTTAAGATACTTACTAGTCAGGTACATTCTTAGGCATTTAATATGCGGTGTTGAGTCCATTTCGTTGAGCAAGGAGTAGCTCTTGTCTATTCCATATTTGGCTTAAGGAACTTTATCTGTGCTCATTTCAATCTCTGGTTTTATGCAGCACCCCAACTCACCTTTCCCCTTAAGCAAGCATAAGTTGGTTTTCTAAATTTGAGACCCTGTTCTGTTCTGTAATTCAGTTCCTGTGTAGCCAAGTTTACATTCCGTGTATTACTGATATCTTATGATGTTTCTTTTTCTGTGTGACTTATTTCAGTTAGAATCATCATACCTGAATCCACTCATTGTGCTGCTAAGGGCCTGATGACATAGATTTCATTGCTGAGTGATATTGCTTTGTAAGTAAATACCACAACTTCTTTATCCATTTTTCACTTTCTGCGATGTTGAACTTGTACGGTAAACGAGGTTCTTGTAAACAGAGGCGTCCCAAACTTTGGGGTGGCTGTGTCTTTTTGATTTTAATTTCCCTAAGCTATAGGACCATAAGTGGAAGTGCCCTAGGCTCTGTTGCTTTGTTTTTTAGATGTTTCAGGAAACACCATACACTTCTCCCGAGTGTCTGTTGGCAATTTACATCCCGCCCATCAGCATAACAAGGCTCCCAGTTCTCCATGGCCTGTCCTGCCTTTCTGGATTTTACACTTTTTTCAGATGGCCCTTTTGACCGGGGGGAAGTGAGACTTCATTGTAGTGCAGATTTCCTTTGCAAGCTTGCTTGGTTGGCCAAAAAGGGCGTATGCGTTTTTTCCTGAATATATTCAGGAAAAAAACGCATACGCCCTTTTTGGCCAAGTGCATCATTGTGGACGTTCTGCCTCTTTTCCTATGCTTTCAATGCAATTCCAGTCTGCCTCCTGAAATCGGTTTCCTGCAATTCTGCCCCGCTTTCAAGTCCTCTTGGCAGCCTTACTTCAGTATATTTTTGGACGATAGCTGTCATTTATAACTCTGCAGGTTTGTGAATTACAGTGCCCCTGAGCTCCTTTCTTCAACTCGCTTTCTTTTGAGCTGGCCGCAACACCGCAGGATGGCTTCAGGCCCTAATCTGGTTCCGGCACGGCACGCTGAGCCTTTGGTTAATTCCTCTTCCTGGTGGGAAATGAGAGTTAAATTTGCCCGTCCAGACACCTTCCAGCTAGTCTCTCATTGGTTCTCGCTATTCCTGTTCATCTTCCGCAGAAATTGCAAACTGGGCCAAACAGGAGGTTAAAGGGACTGACTCTCCAAGTCGGGAGGGTGTTAGTAAAGCGTCTGGAATGTTGCACCCGAGTACCAGGGTACGAAAACTGAGACATATTTGAACACGTCTCCCGATCACATGGTTGATCATACTCTAGGTTCCACATGCATGTTTTAGCTGAAGGAAGAATACCTTAAACCTGGGTAGTTGAAACCCGTGGAATGGGTACCATGCGATATGACTTCAAAGGGTCTTCATTTGCTCACCGAACCTCTCCAATCCTATCACTGCTGTGTTTATGCCCCTGTACACATGCTTGATTCTCTTTCGGAGACATAGCAATCCATAGGTTTTAAGATACTTACTAGTCAGGTACATTCTTAGGCATTTAATATGCGGTGTTGAGTCCATTTCGTTGAGCAAGGAGTAGCTCTTGTCTATTCCATATTTGGCTTAAGGAACTTTATCTGTGCTCATTTCAATCTCTGGTTTTATGCAGCACCCCAACTCACCTTTCCCCTTAAGCAAGCATAAGTTGGTTTTCTAAATTTGAGACCCTGTTCTGTTCTGTAATTCAGTTCCTGTGTAGCCAAGTTTACATTCCGTGTATTACTGATATCTTATGATGTTTCTTTTTCTGTGTGACTTATTTCAGTTAGAATCATCATACCTGAATCCACTCATTGTGCTGCTAAGGGCCTGATGACATAGATTTCATTGCTGAGTGATATTGCTTTGTAAGTAAATACCACAACTTCTTTATCCATTTTTCACTTTCTGCGATGTTGAACTTGTACGGTAAACGAGGTTCTTGTAAACAGAGGCGTCCCAAACTTTGGGGTGGCTGTGTCTTTTTGATTTTAATTTCCCTAAGCTATAGGACCATAAGTGGAAGTGCCCTAGGCTCTGTTGCTTTGTTTTTTAGATGTTTCAGGAAACACCATACACTTCTCCCGAGTGTCTGTTGGCAATTTACATCCCGCCCATCAGCATAACAAGGCTCCCAGTTCTCCATGGCCTGTCCTGCCTTTCTGGATTTTACACTTTTTTCAGATGGCCCTTTTGACCGGGGGGAAGTGAGACTTCATTGTAGTGCAGATTTCCTTTGCAAGCTTGCTTGGTTGGCCAAAAAGGGCGTATGCGTTTTTTCCTGAATATATTCAGGAAAAAAACGCATACGCCCTTTTTGGCCAAGTGCATCATTGTGGACGTTCTGCCTCTTTTCCTATGCTTTCAATGCAATTCCAGTCTGCCTCCTGAAATCGGTTTCCTGCAATTCTGCCCTGCTTTCAAGTCCTCTTGGCAGCCTTACTTCAGTATATTTTTGGACGATAGCTGTCATTTATAACTCTGCAGGTTTGTGAATTACAGTGCCCCTGAGCTCCTTTCTTCAACTCGCTTTCTTTTGAGCTGGCCGCAACACCGCAGGATGGCTTCAGGCCCTAATCTGGTTCCGGCACGGCACGCTGAGCCTTTGGTTAATTCCTCTTCCTGGTGGGAAATGAGAGTTAAATTTGCCCGTCCAGACACCTTCCAGCTAGTCTCTCATTGGTTCTCGCTATTCCTGTTCATCTTCCGCAGAAATTGCAAACTGGGCCAAACAGGAGGTTAAAGGGACTGACTCTCCAAGTCGGGAGGGTGTTAGTAAAGCGTCTGGAATGTTGCACCCGAGTACCAGGGTACGAAAACTGAGACATATTTGAACACGTCTCCCGATCACATGGTTGATCATACTCTAGGTTCCACATGCATGTTTTAGCTGAAGGAAGAATACCTTAAACCTGGGTAGTTGAAACCCGTGGAATGGGTACCATGCGATATGACTTCAAAGGGTCTTCATTTGCTCACCGAACCTCTCCAATCCTATCACTGCTGTGTTTATGCCCCTGTACACATGCTTGATTCTCTTTCGGAGACATAGCAATCCATAGGTTTTAAGATACTTACTAGTCAGGTACATTCTTAGGCATTTAATATGCGGTGTTGAGTCCATTTCGTTGAGCAAGGAGTAGCTCTTGTCTATTCCATATTTGGCTTAAGGAACTTTATCTGTGCTCATTTCAATCTCTGGTTTTATGCAGCACCCCAACTCACCTTTCCCCTTAAGCAAGCATAAGTTGGTTTTCTAAATTTGAGACCCTGTTCTGTTCTGTAATTCAGTTCCTGTGTAGCCAAGTTTACATTCCGTGTATTACTGATATCTTATGATGTTTCTTTTTCTGTGTGACTTATTTCAGTTAGAATCATCATACCTGAATCCACTCATTGTGCTGCTAAGGGCCTGATGACATAGATTTCATTGCTGAGTGATATTGCTTTGTAAGTAAATACCACAACTTCTTTATCCATTTTTCACTTTCTGCGATGTTGAACTTGTACTGTAAACGAGGTTCTTGTAAACAGAGGCGTCCCAAACTTTGGGGTGGCTGTGTCTTTTTGATTTTAATTTCCCTAAGCTATAGGACCATAAGTGGAAGTGCCCTAGGCTCTGTTGCTTTGTTTTTTAGATGTTTCAGGAAACACCATACACTTCTCCCGAGTGTCTGTTGGCAATTTACATCCCGCCCATCAGCATAACAAGGCTCCCAGTTCTCCATGGCCTGTCCTGCCTTTCTGGATTTTACACTTTTTTCAGATGGCCCTTTTGACCGGGGGGAAGTGAGACTTCATTGTAGTGCAGATTTCCTTTGCAAGCTTGCTTGGTTGGCCAAAAAGGGCGTATGCGTTTTTTCCTGAATATATTCAGGAAAAAAACGCATACGCCCTTTTTGGCCAAGTGCATCATGGTGGACGTTCTGCCTCTTTTCCTATGCTTTCAATGCAATTCCAGTCTGCCTCCTGAAATCGGTTTCCTGCAATTCTGCCCTGCTTTCAAGTCCTCTTGGCAGCCTTACTTCAGTATATTTTTGGACGATAGCTGTCATTTATAACTCTGCAGGTTTGTGAATTACAGTGCCCCTGAGCTCCTTTCTTCAACTCGCTTTCTTTTGAGCTGGCCGCAACACCGCAGGATGGCTTCAGGCCCTAATCTGGTTCCGGCACGGCACGCTGAGCCTTTGGTTAATTCCTCTTCCTGGTGGGAAATGAGAGTTAAATTTGCCCGTCCAGACACCTTCCAGCTAGTCTCTCATTGGTTCTCGCTATTCCTGTTCATCTTCCGCAGAAATTGCAAACTGGGCCAAACAGGAGGTTAAAGGGACTGACTCTCCAAGTCGGGAGGGTGTTAGTAAAGCGTCTGGAATGTTGCACCCGAGTACCAGGGTACGAAAACTGAGACATATTTGAACACGTCTCCCGATCACATGGTTGATCATACTCTAGGTTCCACATGCATGTTTTAGCTGAAGGAAGAATACCTTAAACCTGGGTAGTTGAAACCCGTGGAATGGGTACCATGCGATATGACTTCAAAGGGTCTTCATTTGCTCACCGAACCTCTCCAATCCTATCACTGCTGTGTTTATGCCCCTGTACACATGCTTGATTCTCTTTCGGAGACATAGCAATCCATAGGTTTTAAGATACTTACTAGTCAGGTACATTCTTAGGCATTTAATATGCGGTGTTGAGTCCATTTCGTTGAGCAAGGAGTAGCTCTTGTCTATTCCATATTTGGCTTAAGGAACTTTATCTGTGCTCATTTCAATCTCTGGTTTTATGCAGCACCCCAACTCACCTTTCCCCTTAAGCAAGCATAAGTTGGTTTTCTAAATTTGAGACCCTGTTCTGTTCTGTAATTCAGTTCTTGTGTAGCCAAGTTTACATTCCGTGTATTACTGATATCTTATGATGTTTCTTTTTCTGTGTGACTTATTTCAGTTAGAATCATCATACCTGAATCCACTCATTGTGCTGCTAAGGGCCTGATGACATAGATTTCATTGCTGAGTGATATTGCTTTGTAAGTAAATACCACAACTTCTTTATCCATTTTTCACTTTCTGCGATGTTGAACTTGTACGGTAAACGAGGTTCTTGTAAACAGAGGCGTCCCAAACTTTGGGGTGGCTGTGTCTTTTTGATTTTAATTTCCCTAAGCTATAGGACCATAAGTGGAAGTGCCCTAGGCTCTGTTGCTTTGTTTTTTAGATGTTTCAGGAAACACCATACACTTCTCCCGAGTGTCTGTTGGCAATTTACATCCCGCCCATCAGCATAACAAGGCTCCCAGTTCTCCATGGCCTGTCCTGCCTTTCTGGATTTTACACTTTTTTCAGATGGCCCTTTTGACCGGGGGGAAGTGAGACTTCATTGTAGTGCAGATTTCCTTTGCAAGCTTGCTTGGTTGGCCAAAAAGGGCGTATGCGTTTTTTCCTGAATATATTCAGGAAAAAACGCATACGCCCTTTTTGGCCAAGTGCATCATGGTGGACGTTCTGCCTCTTTTCCTATGCTTTCAATGCAATTCCAGTCTGCCTCCTGAAATCGGTTTCCTGCAATTCTGCCCCGCTTTCAAGTCCTCTTGGCAGCCTTACTTCAGTATATTTTTGGACGATAGCTGTCATTTATAACTCTGCAGGTTTGTGAATTACAGTGCCCCTGAGCTCCTTTCTTCAACTCGCTTTCTTTTGAGCTGGCCGCAACACCGCAGGATGGCTTCAGGCCCTAATCTGGTTCCGGCACGGCACGCTGAGCCTTTGGTTAATTCCTCTTCCTGGTGGGAAATGAGAGTTAAATTTGCCCGTCCAGACACCTTCCAGCTAGTCTCTCATTGGTTCTCGCTATTCCTGTTCATCTTCCGCAGAAATTGCAAACTGGGCCAAACAGGAGGTTAAAGGGACTGACTCTCCAAGTCGGGAGGGTGTTAGTAAAGCGTCTGGAATGTTGCACCCGAGTACCAGGGTACGAAAACTGAGACATATTTGAACACGTCTCCCGATCACATGGTTGATCATACTCTAGGTTCCACATGCATGTTTTAGCTGAAGGAAGAATACCTTAAACCTGGGTAGTTGAAACCCGTGGAATGGGTACCATGCAATATGACTTCAAAGGGTCTTCATTTGCTCACCGAACCTCTCCAATCCTATCACTGCTGCGTTTATGCCCCTGTACACATGCTTGATTCTCTTTCGGAGACATAGCAATCCATAGGTTTTAAGATACTTACTAGTCAGGTACATTCTTAGGCGTTTAATATGCGGTGTTGAGTCCATTTCGTTGAGCAAGGAGTAGCTCTTGTCTATTCCATATTTGGCTTAAGGAACTTTATCTGTGCTCATTTCAATCTCTGGTTTTATGCAGCACCCCAACTCACCTTTCCCCTTAAGCAAGCATAAGTTGGTTTTCTAAATTTGAGACCCTGTTCTGTTCTGTAATTCAGTTCCTGTGTAGCCAAGTTTACATTCCGTGTATTACTGATATCTTATGATGTTTCTTTTTCTGTGTGACTTATTTCAGTTAGAATCATCATACCTGAATCCACTCATTGTGCTGCTAAGGGCCTGATGACATAGATTTCATTGCTGAGTGATATTGCTTTGTAAGTAAATACCACAACTTCTTTATCCATTTTTCACTTTCTGCGATGTTGAACTTGTACTGTAAACGAGGTTCTTGTAAACAGAGGCGTCCCAAACTTTGGGGTGGCTGTGTCTTTTTGATTTTAATTTCCCTAAGCTATAGGACCATAAGTGGAAGTGCCCTAGGCTCTGTTGCTTTGTTTTTTAGATGTTTCAGGAAACACCATACACTTCTCCCGAGTGTCTGTTGGCAATTTACATCCCGCCCATCAGCATAACAAGGCTCCCAGTTCTCCATGGCCTGTCCTGCCTTTCTGGATTTTACACTTTTTTCAGATGGCCCTTTTGACCGGGGGGAAGTGAGACTTCATTGTAGTGCAGATTTCCTTTGCAAGCTTGCTTGGTTGGCCAAAAAGGGCGTATGCGTTTTTTCCTGAATATATTCAGGAAAAAACGCATACGCCCTTTTTGGCCAAGTGCATCATGGTGGACGTTCTGCCTCTTTTCCTATGCTTTCAATGCAATTCCAGTCTGCCTCCTGAAATCGGTTTCCTGCAATTCTGCCCCGCTTTCAAGTCCTCTTGGCAGCCTTACTTCAGTATATTTTTGGACGATAGCTGTCATTTATAACTCTGCAGGTTTGTGAATTACAGTGCCCCTGAGCTCCTTTCTTCAACTCGCTTTCTTTTGAGCTGGCCGCAACACCGCAGGATGGCTTCAGGCCCTAATCTTGTTCCGGCACGGCACGCTGAGCCTTTGGTTAATTCCTCTTCCTGGTGGGAAATGAGAGTTAAATTTGCCCGTCCAGACACCTTCCAGCTAGTCTCTCATTGGTTCTCGCTATTCCTGTTCATCTTCCGCAGAAATTGCAAACTGGGCCAAACAGGAGGTTAAAGGGACTGACTCTCCAAGTCGGGAGGGTGTTAGTAAAGCGTCTGGAATGTTGCACCCGAGTACCAGGGTACGAAAACTGAGACATATTTGAACACGTCTCCCGATCACATGGTTGATCATACTCTAGGTTCCACATGCATGTTTTAGCTGAAGGAAGAATACCTTAAACCTGGGTAGTTGAAACCCGTGGAATGGGTACCATGCGATATGACTTCAAAGGGTCTTCATTTGCTCACCGAACCTCTCCAATCCTATCACTGCTGTGTTTATGCCCCTGTACACATGCTTGATTCTCTTTCGGAGACATAGCAATCCATAGGTTTTAAGATACTTACTAGTCAGGTACATTCTTAGGCATTTAATATGCGGTGTTGAGTCCATTTCGTTGAGCAAGGAGTAGCTCTTTTCTATTCCATATTTGGCTTAAGGAACTTTATCTGTGCTCATTTCAATCTCTGGTTTTATGCAGCACCCCAACTCACCTTTCCCCTTAAGCAAGCATAAGTTGGTTTTCTAAATTTGAGACCCTGTTCTGTTCTGTAATTCAGTTCCTGTGTAGCCAAGTTTACATTCCGTGTATTACTGATATCTTATGATGTTTCTTTTTCTGTGTGACTTATTTCAGTTAGAATCATCATACCTGAATCCACTCATTGTGCTGCTAAGGGCCTGATGACATAGATTTCATTGCTGAGTGATATTGCTTTGTAAGTAAATACCACAACTTCTTTATCCATTTTTCACTTTCTGCGATGTTGAACTTGTACGGTAAACGAGGTTCTTGTAAACAGAGGCGTCCCAAACTTTGGGGTGGCTGTGTCTTTTTGATTTTAATTTCCCTAAGCTATAGGACCATAAGTGGAAGTGCCCTAGGCTCTGTTGCTTTGTTTTTTAGATGTTTCAGGAAACACCATACACTTCTCCCGAGTGTCTGTTGGCAATTTACATCCCGCCCATCAGCATAACAAGGCTCCCAGTTCTCGATGGCCTGTCCTGCCTTTCTGGATTTTACACTTTTTTCAGATGGCCCTTTTGACCGGGGGGAAGTGAGACTTCATTGTAGTGCAGATTTCCTTTGCAAGCTTGCTTGGTTGGCCAAAAAGGGCGTATGCGTTTTTTCCTGAATATATTCAGGAAAAAAACGCATACGCCCTTTTTGGCCAAGTGCATCATTGTGGACGTTCTGCCTCTTTTCCTATGCTTTCAATGCAATTCCAGTCTGCCTCCTGAAATCGGTTTCCTGCAATTCTGCCCTGCTTTCAAGTCCTCTTGGCAGCCTTACTTCAGTATATTTTTGGACGATAGCTGTCATTTATAACTCTGCAGGTTTGTGAATTACAGTGCCCCTGAGCTCCTTTCTTCAACTCGCTTTCTTTTGAGCTGGCCGCAACACCGCAGGATGGCTTCAGGCCCTAATCTGGTTCCGGCACGGCACGCTGAGCCTTTGGTTAATTCCTCTTCCTGGTGGGAAATGAGAGTTAAATTTGCCCGTCCAGACACCTTCCAGCTAGTCTCTCATTGGTTCTCGCTATTCCTGTTCATCTTCCGCAGAAATTGCAAACTGGGCCAAACAGGAGGTTAAAGGGACTGACTCTCCAAGTCGGGAGGGTGTTAGTAAAGCGTCTGGAATGTTGCACCCGAGTACCAGGGTACGAAAACTGTGACATATTGGAACACGTCTCCCGATCACATGGTTGATCATACTCTAGGTTCCACATGCATGTTTTAGCTGAAGGAAGAATACCTTAAACCTGGGTAGTTGAAACCCGTGGAATGGGTACCATGCAATATGACTTCAAAGGGTCTTCATTTGCTCACCGAACCTCTCCAATCCTATCACTGCTGTGTTTATGCCCCTGTACACATGCTTGATTCTCTTTCGGAGACATAGCAATCCATAGGTTTTAAGATACTTACTAGTCAGGTACATTCTTAGGCATTTAATATGCGGTGTTGAGTCCATTTCGTTGAGCAAGGAGTAGCTCTTGTCTATTCCATATTTGGCTTAAGGAACTTTATCTGTGCTCATTTCAATCTCTGGTTTTATGCAGCACCCCAACTCACCTTTCCCCTTAAGCAAGCATAAGTTGGTTTTCTAAATTTGAGACCCTGTTCTGTTCTGTAATTCAGTTCTTGTGTAGCCAAGTTTACATTCCGTGTATTACTGATATCTTATGATGTTTCTTTTTCTGTGTGACTTATTTCAGTTAGAATCATCATACCTGAATCCACTCATTGTGCTGCTAAGGGCCTGATGACATAGATTTCATTGCTGAGTGATATTGCTTTGTAAGTAAATACCACAACTTCTTTATCCATTTTTCACTTTCTGCGATGTTGAACTTGTACTGTAAACGAGGTTCTTGTAAACAGAGGCGTCCCAAACTTTGGGGTGGCTGTGTCTTTTTGATTTTAATTTCCCTAAGCTATAGGACCATAAGTGGAAGTGCCCTAGGCTCTGTTGCTTTGTTTTTTAGATGTTTCAGGAAACACCATACACTTCTCCCGAGTGTCTGTTGGCAATTTACATCCCGCCCATCAGCATAACAAGGCTCCCAGTTCTCCATGGCCTGTCCTGCCTTTCTGGATTTTACACTTTTTTCAGATGGCCCTTTTGACCGGGGGGAAGTGAGACTTCATTGTAGTGCAGATTTCCTTTGCAAGCTTGCTTGGTTGGCCAAAAAGGGCGTATGCGTTTTTTCCTGAATATATTCAGGAAAAAAACGCATACGCCCTTTTTGGCCAAGTGCATCATGGTGGACGTTCTGCCTCTTTTCCTATGCTTTCAATGCAATTCCAGTCTGCCTCCTGAAATCGGTTTCCTGCAATTCTGCCCTGCTTTCAAGTCCTCTTGGCAGCCTTACTTCAGTATATTTTTGGACGATAGCTGTCATTTATAACTCTGCAGGTTTGTGAATTACAGTGCCCCTGAGCTCCTTTCTTCAACTCGCTTTCTTTTGAGCTGGCCGCAACACCGCAGGATGGCTTCAGGCCCTAATCTGGTTCCGGCACGGCACGCTGAGCCTTTGGTTAATTCCTCTTCCTGGTGGGAAATGAGAGTTAAATTTGCCCGTCCAGACACCTTCCAGCTAGTCTCTCATTGGTTCTCGCTATTCCTGTTCATCTTCCGCAGAAATTGCAAACTGGGCCAAACAGGAGGTTAAAGGGACTGACTCTCCAAGTCGGGAGGGTGTTAGTAAAGCGTCTGGAATGTTGCACCCGAGTACCAGGGTACGAAAACTGAGACATATTTGAACACGTCTCCCGATCACATGGTTGATCATACTCTAGGTTCCACATGCATGTTTTAGCTGAAGGAAGAATACCTTAAACCTGGGTAGTTGAAACCCGTGGAATGGGTACCATGCGATATGACTTCAAAGGGTCTTCATTTGCTCACCGAACCTCTCCAATCCTATCACTGCTGTGTTTATGCCCCTGTACACATGCTTGATTCTCTTTCGGAGACATAGCAATCCATAGGTTTTAAGATACTTACTAGTCAGGTACATTCTTAGGCATTTAATATGCGGTGTTGAGTCCATTTCGTTGAGCAAGGAGTAGCTCTTGTCTATTCCATATTTGGCTTAAGGAACTTTATCTGTGCTCATTTCAATCTCTGGTTTTATGCAGCACCCCAACTCACCTTTCCCCTTAAGCAAGCATAAGTTGGTTTTCTAAATTTGAGACCCTGTTCTGTTCTGTAATTCAGTTCTTGTGTAGCCAAGTTTACATTCCGTGTATTACTGATATCTTATGATGTTTCTTTTTCTGTGTGACTTATTTCAGTTAGAATCATCATACCTGAATCCACTCATTGTGCTGCTAAGGGCCTGATGACATAGATTTCATTGCTGAGTGATATTGCTTTGTAAGTAAATACCACAACTTCTTTATCCATTTTTCACTTTCTGCGATGTTGAACTTGTACGGTAAACGAGGTTCTTGTAAACAGAGGCGTCCCAAACTTTGGGGTGGCTGTGTCTTTTTGATTTTAATTTCCCTAAGCTATAGGACCATAAGTGGAAGTGCCCTAGGCTCTGTTGCTTTGTTTTTTAGATGTTTCAGGAAACACCATACACTTCTCCCGAGTGTCTGTTGGCAATTTACATCCCGCCCATCAGCATAACAAGGCTCCCAGTTCTCGATGGCCTGTCCTGCCTTTCTGGATTTTACACTTTTTTCAGATGGCCCTTTTGACCGGGGGGAAGTGAGACTTCATTGTAGTGCAGATTTCCTTTGCAAGCTTGCTTGGTTGGCCAAAAAGGGCGTATGCGTTTTTTCCTGAATATATTCAGGAAAAAACGCATACGCCCTTTTTGGCCAAGTGCATCATGGTGGACGTTCTGCCTCTTTTCCTATGCTTTCAATGCAATTCCAGTCTGCCTCCTGAAATCGGTTTCCTGCAATTCTGCCCCGCTTTCAAGTCCTCTTGGCAGCCTTACTTCAGTATATTTTTGGACGATAGCTGTCATTTATAACTCTGCAGGTTTGTGAATTACAGTGCCCCTGAGCTCCTTTCTTCAACTCGCTTTCTTTTGAGCTGGCCGCAACACCGCAGGATGGCTTCAGGCCCTAATCTGGTTCCGGCACGGCACGCTGAGCCTTTGGTTAATTCCTCTTCCTGGTGGGAAATGAGAGTTAAATTTGCCCGTCCAGACACCTTCCAGCTAGTCTCTCATTGGTTCTCGCTATTCCTGTTCATCTTCCGCAGAAATTGCAAACTGGGCCAAACAGGAGGTTAAAGGGACTGACTCTCCAAGTTGGGAGGGTGTTAGTAAAGCGTCTGGAATGTTGCACCCGAGTACTAGGGTACGAAAACTGAGACATATTTGAACACGTCTCCCGATCACATGGTTGATCATACTCTAGGTTCCACATGCATGTTTTAGCTGAAGGAAGAATACCTTAAACCTGGGTAGTTGAAACCCGTGGAATGGGTACCATGCGATATGACTTCAAAGGGTCTTCATTTGCTCACCGAACCTCTCCAATCCTATCACTGCTGCGTTTATGCCCCTGTACACATGCTTGATTCTCTTTCGGAGACATATCAATCCATAGGTTTTAAGATACTTACTAGTCAGGTACATTCTTAGGCATTTAATATGCGGTGTTGAGTCCATTTCGTTGAGCAAGGAGTAGCTCTTGTCTATTCCATATTTGGCTTAAGGAACTTTATCTGTGCTCATTTCAATCTCTGGTTTTATGCAGCACCCCAACTCACCTTTCCCCTTAAGCAAGCATAAGTTGGTTTTCTAAATTTGAGACCCTGTTCTGTTCTGTAATTCAGTTCTTGTGTAGCCAAGTTTACATTCCGTGTATTACTGATATCTTATGATGTTTCTTTTTCTGTGTGACTTATTTCAGTTAGAATCATCATACCTGAATCCACTCATTGTGCTGCTAAGGGCCTGATGACATAGATTTCATTGCTGAGTGATATTGCTTTGTAAGTAAATACCACAACTTCTTTATCCATTTTTCACTTTCTGCGATGTTGAACTTGTACTGTAAACGAGGTTCTTGTAAACAGAGGCGTCCCAAACTTTGGGGTGGCTGTGTCTTTTTGATTTTAATTTCCCTAAGCTATAGGACCATAAGTGGAAGTGCCCTAGGCTCTGTTGCTTTGTTTTTTAGATGTTTCAGGAAACACCATACACTTCTCCCGAGTGTCTGTTGGCAATTTACATCCCGCCCATCAGCATAACAAGGCTCCCAGTTCTCCATGGCCTGTCCTGCCTTTCTGGATTTTACACTTTTTTCAGATGGCCCTTTTGACCGGGGGGAAGTGAGACTTCATTGTAGTGCAGATTTCCTTTGCAAGCTTGCTTGGTTGGCCAAAAAGGGCGTATGCGTTTTTTCCTGAATATATTCAGGAAAAAAACGCATACGCCCTTTTTGGCCAAGTGCATCATGGTGGACGTTCTGCCTCTTTTCCTATGCTTTCAATGCAATTCCAGTCTGCCTCCTGAAATCGGTTTCCTGCAATTCTGCCCTGCTTTCAAGTCCTCTTGGCAGCCTTACTTCAGTATATTTTTGGACGATAGCTGTCATTTATAACTCTGCAGGTTTGTGAATTACAGTGCCCCTGAGCTCCTTTCTTCAACTCGCTTTCTTTTGAGCTGGCCGCAACACCGCAGGATGGCTTCAGGCCCTAATCTGGTTCCGGCACGGCACGCTGAGCCTTTGGTTAATTCCTCTTCCTGGTGGGAAATGAGAGTTAAATTTGCCCGTCCAGACACTTTCCAGCTAGTCTCTCATTGGTTCTCGCTATTCCTGTTCATCTTCCGCAGAAATTGCAAACTGGGCCAAACAGGAGGTTAAAGGGACTGACTCTCCAAGTCGGGAGGGTGTTAGTAAAGCGTCTGGAATGTTGCACCCGAGTACCAGGGTACGAAAACTGAGACATATTTGAACACGTCTCCCGATCACATGGTTGATCATACTCTAGGTTCCACATGCATGTTTTAGCTGAAGGAAGAATACCTTAAACCTGGGTAGTTGAAACCCGTGGAATGGGTACCATGCGATATGACTTCAAAGGGTCTTCATTTGCTCACCGAACCTCTCCAATCCTATCACTGCTGTGTTTATGCCCCTGTACACATGCTTGATTCTCTTTCGGAGACATAGCAATCCATAGGTTTTAAGATACTTACTAGTCAGGTACATTCTTAGGCATTTAATATGCGGTGTTGAGTCCATTTCGTTGAGCAAGGAGTAGCTCTTGTCTATTCCATATTTGGCTTAAGGAACTTTATCTGTGCTCATTTCAATCTCTGGTTTTATGCAGCACCCCAACTCACCTTTCCCCTTAAGCAAGCATAAGTTGGTTTTCTAAATTTGAGACCCTGTTCTGTTCTGTAATTCAGTTCTTGTGTAGCCAAGTTTACATTCCGTGTATTACTGATATCTTATGATGTTTCTTTTTCTGTGTGACTTATTTCAGTTAGAATCATCATACCTGAATCCACTCATTGTGCTGCTAAGGGCCTGATGACATAGATTTCATTGCTGAGTGATATTGCTTTGTAAGTAAATACCACAACTTCTTTATCCATTTTTCACTTTCTGCGATGTTGAACTTGTACGGTAAACGAGGTTCTTGTAAACAGAGGCGTCCCAAACTTTGGGGTGGCTGTGTCTTTTTGATTTTAATTTCCCTAAGCTATAGGACCATAAGTGGAAGTGCCCTAGGCTCTGTTGCTTTGTTTTTTAGATGTTTCAGGAAACACCATACACTTCTCCCGAGTGTCTGTTGGCAATTTACATCCCGCCCATCAGCATAACAAGGCTCCCAGTTCTCCATGGCCTGTCCTGCCTTTCTGGATTTTACACTTTTTTCAGATGGCCCTTTTGACCGGGGGGAAGTGAGACTTCATTGTAGTGCAGATTTCCTTTGCAAGCTTGCTTGGTTGGCCAAAAAGGGCGTATGCGTTTTTTCCTGAATATATTCAGGAAAAAACGCATACGCCCTTTTTGGCCAAGTGCATCATGGTGGACGTTCTGCCTCTTTTCCTATGCTTTCAATGCAATTCCAGTCTGCCTCCTGAAATCGGTTTCCTGCAATTCTGCCCCGCTTTCAAGTCCTCTTGGCAGCCTTACTTCAGTATATTTTTGGACGATAGCTGTCATTTATAACTCTGCAGGTTTGTGAATTACAGTGCCCCTGAGCTCCTTTCTTCAACTCGCTTTCTTTTGAGCTGGCCGCAACACCGCAGGATGGCTTCAGGCCCTAATCTGGTTCCGGCACGGCACGCTGAGCCTTTGGTTAATTCCTCTTCCTGGTGGGAAATGAGAGTTAAATTTGCCCGTCCAGACACCTCCAGCTAGTCTCTCATTGGTTCTCGCTATTCCTGTTCATCTTCCGCAGAAATTGCAAACTGGGCCAAACAGGAGGTTAAAGGGACTGACTCTCCAAGTCGGGAGGGTGTTAGTAAAGCGTCTGGAATGTTGCACCCGAGTACCAGGGTACGAAAACTGAGACATATTTGAACACGTCTCCCGATCACATGGTTGATCATACTCTAGGTTCCACATGCATGTTTTAGCTGAAGGAAGAATACCTTAAACCTGGGTAGTTGAAACCCGTGGAATGGGTACCATGCGATATGACTTCAAAGGGTCTTCATTTGCTCACCGAACCTCTCCAATCCTATCACTGCTGCGTTTATGCCCCTGTACACATGCTTGATTCTCTTTCGGAGACATATCAATCCATAGGTTTTAAGATACTTACTAGTCAGGTACATTCTTAGGCATTTAATATGCGGTGTTGAGTCCATTTCGTTGAGCAAGGAGTAGCTCTTGTCTATTCCATATTTGGCTTAAGGAACTTTATCTGTGCTCATTTCAATCTCTGGTTTTATGCAGCACCCCAACTCACCTTTCCCCTTAAGCAAGCATAAGTTGGTTTTCTAAATTTGAGACCCTGTTCTGTTCTGTAATTCAGTTCCTGTGTAGCCAAGTTTACATTCCGTGTATTACTGATATCTTATGATGTTTCTTTTTCTGTGTGACTTATTTCAGTTAGAATCATCATACCTGAATCCACTCATTGTGCTGCTAAGGGCCTGATGACATAGATTTCATTGCTGAGTGATATTGCTTTGTAAGTAAATACCACAACTTCTTTATCCATTTTTCACTTTCTGCGATGTTGAACTTGTACGGTAAACGAGGTTCTTGTAAACAGAGGCGTCCCAAACTTTGGGGTGGCTGTGTCTTTTTGATTTTAATTTCCCTAAGCTATAGGACCATAAGTGGAAGTGCCCTAGGCTCTGTTGCTTTGTTTTTTAGATGTTTCAGGAAACACCATACACTTCTCCCGAGTGTCTGTTGGCAATTTACATCCCGCCCATCAGCATAACAAGGCTCCCAGTTCTCCATGGCCTGTCCTGCCTTTCTGGATTTTACACTTTTTTCAGATGGCCCTTTTGACCGGGGGGAAGTGAGACTTCATTGTAGTGCAGATTTCCTTTGCAAGCTTGCTTGGTTGGCCAAAAAGGGCGTATGCGTTTTTTCCTGAATATATTCAGGAAAAAACGCATACGCCCTTTTTGGCCAAGTGCATCATGGTGGACGTTCTGCCTCTTTTCCTATGCTTTCAATGCAATTCCAGTCTGCCTCCTGAAATCGGTTTCCTGCAATTCTGCCCCGCTTTCAAGTCCTCTTGGCAGCCTTACTTCAGTATATTTTTGGACGATAGCTGTCATTTATAACTCTGCAGGTTTGTGAATTACAGTGCCCCTGAGCTCCTTTCTTCAACTCGCTTTCTTTTGAGCTGGCCGCAACACCGCAGGATGGCTTCAGGCCCTAATCTGGTTCCGGCACGGCACGCTGAGCCTTTGGTTAATTCCTCTTCCTGGTGGGAAATGAGAGTTAAATTTGCCCGTCCAGACACCTTCCAGCTAGTCTCTCATTGGTTCTCGCTATTCCTGTTCATCTTCCGCAGAAATTGCAAACTGGGCCAAACAGGAGGTTAAAGGGACTGACTCTCCAAGTCGGGAGGGTGTTAGTAAAGCGTCTGGAATGTTGCACCCGAGTACCAGGGTACGAAAACTGAGACATATTTGAACACGTCTCCCGATCACATGGTTGATCATACTCTAGGTTCCACATGCATGTTTTAGCTGAAGGAAGAATACCTTAAACCTGGGTAGTTGAAACCCGTGGAATGGGTACCATGCGATATGACTTCAAAGGGTCTTCATTTGCTCACCGAACCTCTCCAATCCTATCACTGCTGCGTTTATGCCCCTGTACACATGCTTGATTCTCTTTCGGAGACATAGCAATCCATAGGTTTTAAGATACTTACTAGTCAGGTACATTCTTAGGCATTTAATATGCGGTGTTGAGTCCATTTCGTTGAGCAAGGAGTAGCTCTTGTCTATTCCATATTTGGCTTAAGGAACTTTATCTGTGCTCATTTCAATCTCTGGTTTTATGCAGCACCCCAACTCACCTTTCCCCTTAAGCAAGCATAAGTTGGTTTTCTAAATTTGAGACCCTGTTCTGTTCTGTAATTCAGTTCCTGTGTAGCCAAGTTTACATTCCGTGTATTACTGATATCTTATGATGTTTCTTTTTCTGTGTGACTTATTTCAGTTAGAATCATCATACCTGAATCCACTCATTGTGCTGCTAAGGGCCTGATGACATAGATTTCATTGCTGAGTGATATTGCTTTGTAAGTAAATACCACAACTTCTTTATCCATTTTTCACTTTCTGTGATGTTGAACTTGTACGGTAAACGAGGTTCTTGTAAACAGAGGCGTCCCAAACTTTGGGGTGGCTGTGTCTTTTTGATTTTAATTTCCCTAAGCTATAGGACCATAAGTGGAAGTGCCCTAGGCTCTGTTGCTTTGTTTTTTAGATGTTTCAGGAAACACCATACACTTCTCCCGAGTGTCTGTTGGCAATTTACATCCCGCCCATCAGCATAACAAGGCTCCCAGTTCTCCATGGCCTGTCCTGCCTTTCTGGATTTTACACTTTTTTCAGATGGCCCTTTTGACCGGGGGGAAGTGAGACTTCATTGTAGTGCAGATTTCCTTTGCAAGCTTGCTTGGTTGGCCAAAAAGGGCGTATGCGTTTTTTCCTGAATATATTCAGGAAAAAACGCATACGCCCTTTTTGGCCAAGTGCATCATGGTGGACGTTCTGCCTCTTTTCCTATGCTTTCAATGCAATTCCAGTCTGCCTCCTGAAATCGGTTTCCTGCAATTCTGCCCCGCTTTCAAGTCCTCTTGGCAGCCTTACTTCAGTATATTTTTGGACGATAGCTGTCATTTATAACTCTGCAGGTTTGTGAATTACAGTGCCCCTGAGCTCCTTTCTTCAACTCGCTTTCTTTTGAGCTGGCCGCAACACCGCAGGATGGCTTCAGGCCCTAATCTGGTTCCGGCACGGCACGCTGAGCCTTTGGTTAATTCCTCTTCCTGGTGGGAAATGAGAGTTAAATTTGCCCGTCCAGACACCTCCAGCTAGTCTCTCATTGGTTCTCGCTATTCCTGTTCATCTTCCGCAGAAATTGCAAACTGGGCCAAACAGGAGGTTAAAGGGACTGACTCTCCAAGTCGGGAGGGTGTTAGTAAAGCGTCTGGAATGTTGCACCCGAGTACCAGGGTACGAAAACTGAGACATATTTGAACACGTCTCCCGATCACATGGTTGATCATACTCTAGGTTCCACATGCATGTTTTAGCTGAAGGAAGAATACCTTAAACCTGGGTAGTTGAAACCCGTGGAATGGGTACCATGCGATATGACTTCAAAGGGTCTTCATTTGCTCACCGAACCTCTCCAATCCTATCACTGCTGCGTTTATGCCCCTGTACACATGCTTGATTCTCTTTCGGAGACATAGCAATCCATAGGTTTTAAGATACTTACTAGTCAGGTACATTCTTAGGCATTTAATATGCGGTGTTGAGTCCATTTCGTTGAGCAAGGAGTAGCTCTTGTCTATTCCATATTTGGCTTAAGGAACTTTATCTGTGCTCATTTCAATCTCTGGTTTTATGCAGCACCCCAACTCACCTTTCCCCTTAAGCAAGCATAAGTTGGTTTTCTAAATTTGAGACCCTGTTCTGTTCTGTAATTCAGTTCCTGTGTAGCCAAGTTTACATTCCGTGTATTACTGATATCTTATGATGTTTCTTTTTCTGTGTGACTTATTTCAGTTAGAATCATCATACCTGAATCCACTCATTGTGCTGCTAAGGGCCTGATGACATAGATTTCATTGCTGAGTGATATTGCTTTGTAAGTAAATACCACAACTTCTTTATCCATTTTTCACTTTCTGCGATGTTGAACTTGTACGGTAAACGAGGTTCTTGTAAACAGAGGCGTCCCAAACTTTGGGGTGGCTGTGTCTTTTTGATTTTAATTTCCCTAAGCTATAGGACCATAAGTGGAAGTGCCCTAGGCTCTGTTGCTTTGTTTTTTAGATGTTTCAGGAAACACCATACACTTCTCCCGAGTGTCTGTTGGCAATTTACATCCCGCCCATCAGCATAACAAGGCTCCCAGTTCTCCATGGCCTGTCCTGCCTTTCTGGATTTTACACTTTTTTCAGATGGCCCTTTTGACCGGGGGGAAGTGAGACTTCATTGTAGTGCAGATTTCCTTTGCAAGCTTGCTTGGTTGGCCAAAAAGGGCGTATGCGTTTTTTCCTGAATATATTCAGGAAAAAACGCATACGCCCTTTTTGGCCAAGTGCATCATGGTGGACGTTCTGCCTCTTTTCCTATGCTTTCAATGCAATTCCAGTCTGCCTCCTGAAATCGGTTTCCTGCAATTCTGCCCCGCTTTCAAGTCCTCTTGGCAGCCTTACTTCAGTATATTTTTGGACGATAGCTGTCATTTATAACTCTGCAGGTTTGTGAATTACAGTGCCCCTGAGCTCCTTTCTTCAACTCGCTTTCTTTTGAGCTGGCCGCAACACCGCAGGATGGCTTCAGGCCCTAATCTGGTTCCGGCACGGCACGCTGAGCCTTTGGTTAATTCCTCTTCCTGGTGGGAAATGAGAGTTAAATTTGCCCGTCCAGACACCTTCCAGCTAGTCTCTCATTGGTTCTCGCTATTCCTGTTCATCTTCCGCAGAAATTGCAAACTGGGCCAAACAGGAGGTTAAAGGGACTGACTCTCCAAGTCGGGAGGGTGTTAGTAAAGCGTCTGGAATGTTGCACCCGAGTACCAGGGTACGAAAACTGAGACATATTTGAACACGTCTCCCGATCACATGGTTGATCATACTCTAGGTTCCACATGCATGTTTTAGCTGAAGGAAGAATACCTTAAACCTGGGTAGTTGAAACCCGTGGAATGGGTACCATGCGATATGACTTCAAAGGGTCTTCATTTGCTCACCGAACCTCTCCAATCCTATCACTGCTGCGTTTATGCCCCTGTACACATGCTTGATTCTCTTTCGGAGACATAGCAATCCATAGGTTTTAAGATACTTACTAGTCAGGTACATTCTTAGGCATTTAATATGCGGTGTTGAGTCCATTTCGTTGAGCAAGGAGTAGCTCTTGTCTATTCCATATTTGGCTTAAGGAACTTTATCTGTGCTCATTTCAATCTCTGGTTTTATGCAGCACCCCAACTCACCTTTCCCCTTAAGCAAGCATAAGTTGGTTTTCTAAATTTGAGACCCTGTTCTGTTCTGTAATTCAGTTCCTGTGTAGCCAAGTTTACATTCCGTGTATTACTGATATCTTATGATGTTTCTTTTTCTGTGTGACTTATTTCAGTTAGAATCATCATACCTGAATCCACTCATTGTGCTGCTAAGGGCCTGATGACATAGATTTCATTGCTGAGTGATATTGCTTTGTAAGTAAATACCACAACTTCTTTATCCATTTTTCACTTTCTGCGATGTTGAACTTGTACGGTAAACGAGGTTCTTGTAAACAGAGGCGTCCCAAACTTTGGGGTGGCTGTGTCTTTTTGATTTTAATTTCCCTAAGCTATAGGACCATAAGTGGAAGTGCCCTAGGCTCTGTTGCTTTGTTTTTTAGATGTTTCAGGAAACACCATACACTTCTCCCGAGTGTCTGTTGGCAATTTACATCCCGCCCATCAGCATAACAAGGCTCCCAGTTCTCCATGGCCTGTCCTGCCTTTCTGGATTTTACACTTTTTTCAGATGGCCCTTTTGACCGGGGGGAAGTGAGACTTCATTGTAGTGCAGATTTCCTTTGCAAGCTTGCTTGGTTGGCCAAAAAGGGCGTATGCGTTTTTTCCTGAATATATTCAGGAAAAAACGCATACGCCCTTTTTGGCCAAGTGCATCATGGTGGACGTTCTGCCTCTTTTCCTATGCTTTCAATGCAATTCCAGTCTGCCTCCTGAAATCGGTTTCCTGCAATTCTGCCCCGCTTTCAAGTCCTCTTGGCAGCCTTACTTCAGTATATTTTTGGACGATAGCTGTCATTTATAACTCTGCAGGTTTGTGAATTACAGTGCCCCTGAGCTCCTTTCTTCAACTCGCTTTCTTTTGAGCTGGCCGCAACACCGCAGGATGGCTTCAGGCCCTAATCTGGTTCCGGCACGGCACGCTGAGCCTTTGGTTAATTCCTCTTCCTGGTGGGAAATGAGAGTTAAATTTGCCCGTCCAGACACCTTCCAGCTAGTCTCTCATTGGTTCTCGCTATTCCTGTTCATCTTCCGCAGAAATTGCAAACTGGGCCAAACAGGAGGTTAAAGGGACTGACTCTCCAAGGCGGGAGGGTGTTAGTAAAGCGTCTGGAATGTTGCACCCGAGTACCAGGGTACGAAAACTGAGACATATTTGAACACGTCTCCCGATCACATGGTTGATCATACTCTAGGTTCCACATGCATGTTTTAGCTGAAGGAAGAATACCTTAAACCTGGGTAGTTGAAACCCGTGGAATGGGTACCATGCGATATGACTTCAAAGGGTCTTCATTTGCTCACCGAACCTCTCCAATCCTATCACTGCTGCGTTTATGCCCCTGTACACATGCTTGATTCTCTTTCGGAGACATAGCAATCCATAGGTTTTAAGATACTTACTAGTCAGGTACATTCTTAGGCATTTAATATGCGGTGTTGAGTCCATTTCGTTGAGCAAGGAGTAGCTCTTGTCTATTCCATATTTGGCTTAAGGAACTTTATCTGTGCTCATTTCAATCTCTGGTTTTATGCAGCACCCCAACTCACCTTTCCCCTTAAGCAAGCATAAGTTGGTTTTCTAAATTTGAGACCCTGTTCTGTTCTGTAATTCAGTTCCTGTGTAGCCAAGTTTACATTCCGTGTATTACTGATATCTTATGATGTTTCTTTTTCTGTGTGACTTATTTCAGTTAGAATCATCATACCTGAATCCACTCATTGTGCTGCTAAGGGCCTGATGACATAGATTTCATTGCTGAGTGATATTGCTTTGTAAGTAAATACCACAACTTCTTTATCCATTTTTCACTTTCTGTGATGTTGAACTTGTACGGTAAACGAGGTTCTTGTAAACAGAGGCGTCCCAAACTTTGGGGTGGCTGTGTCTTTTTGATTTTAATTTCCCTAAGCTATAGGACCATAAGTGGAAGTGCCCTAGGCTCTGTTGCTTTGTTTTTTAGATGTTTCAGGAAACACCATACACTTCTCCCGAGTGTCTGTTGGCAATTTACATCCCGCCCATCAGCATAACAAGGCTCCCAGTTCTCCATGGCCTGTCCTGCCTTTCTGGATTTTACACTTTTTTCAGATGGCCCTTTTGACCGGGGGGAAGTGAGACTTCATTGTAGTGCAGATTTCCTTTGCAAGCTTGCTTGGTTGGCCAAAAAGGGCGTATGCGTTTTTTCCTGAATATATTCAGGAAAAAACGCATACGCCCTTTTTGGCCAAGTGCATCATGGTGGACGTTCTGCCTCTTTTCCTATGCTTTCAATGCAATTCCAGTCTGCCTCCTGAAATCGGTTTCCTGCAATTCTGCCCCGCTTTCAAGTCCTCTTGGCAGCCTTACTTCAGTATATTTTTGGACGATAGCTGTCATTTATAACTCTGCAGGTTTGTGAATTACAGTACCCCTGAGCTCCTTTCTTCAACTCGCTTTCTTTTGAGCTGGCCGCAACACCGCAGGATGGCTTCAGGCCCTAATCTGGTTCCGGCACGGCACGCTGAGCCTTTGGTTAATTCCTCTTCCTGGTGGGAAATGAGAGTTAAATTTGCCCGTCCAGACACCTCCAGCTAGTCTCTCATTGGTTCTCGCTATTCCTGTTCATCTTCCGCAGAAATTGCAAACTGGGCCAAACAGGAGG